>NC_092424.1:70322367-70669867 GCF_036169615.1 Heliangelus exortis | reverse complement strand
TAGTGAAGATCTGGGAAAATGTTGCATTGAAATGTGAAAAATTAAGCTGTAGGTGTACTGTTACAATGAAATGAATCCTGAAGCAGGAATAAATGTGATTATATTTTTACTGCCTTATACTAGCTTATAAGTCAGTCACACAAAAGAGAGAAACCACAGTCTGGCGAGTCAACACACTCTTTTTCATCTTTCCTATGAGTAGAAAGCAAATTCAAGTCAAAATACCAACAAGCATAATGGTTAGTTAGTTATCCTTGCTCTTCCAGGAGGGAGGTTATTTCTGTGTAGCACAAGAATAGGGAAATCGTATAGTTAAAACATGCAAATTACACATTGCCCAGCAGTGGAGATAAGTGGTTTGGGACTTAGCAGGGTGGCAAAAGAAAGAATTGCCATCCATTAGGAAGGGGAGGGCTTTGGCAAAGTTGTGTAATTGGGGCCACTGGAGAATTTTGGGGCCAGTGTCCTTGGCAGGGATGAGCTGCCTGTGCTGCAGCCATAGCAGCAGATTTCCTGGCAGGCAGGTGTGATGGTGTGTGGCTGCACACCTGCACTATCAGCTAGAGGAGTGTGGGAGATTTGGCTCCAGTGGGATGTTATCCCACTTTTTGGATGCTCTGAAGAGGGTTCTGGTGTTTCCAGAGCAGCCTCTGCTTGATACATGAATGGGAGGCCGAGTGTGGCGAGGTGGTGCAAGCACAGAAGGACATGGGGCAGGATTTCTGTGCTTGTCTGCTCAGCTCTGAGGCTGGCCCATGGTCTCAGTGGCACTGGGGCTTTGTCTCTTGGTTTCCCTGCAGGGGACTGACCATTGCATCCCTGGAAGGGTGAAGTTAGCTTCAGTGCTGTAATTTCTCAGTGAAATCCACAAACCTCACTCCAGGTCTCCCTTTGGGTTCAGTGGGAATCACTCTGGGCTCAAAGAGCCAAGCTTAGCAGTGGGATTGATGACTTGGGATTTTATTGGAAACGGGCAAGGTTTTCACTGGTGCACCAGTCTTTCACATCATCCCAGACCTCCGGCAGGCTGGAGGTTGAGGTGGCAGCTTATATCCTGCAGACCTCCTCATCCTTTCAGGGTGTGGGTCTGAGAGTAGACATGGACTGGCTCAGTGCCTCTGCTGTCCTGTTCCTGCAGAAGCTTAGAATGGCACCTCCGTACACACCCTCCATCTGATCATCCACACTTGTTTTCACATTTCCATCTCCCTGGGCTTTGGCAGGTCCGACATCTCACTTCAGCTGCTTCCTGTCTTGTCTGCTTCATCACTGCTTCTTCTGTGCTCCTGCTCCAACCTCAGGTCCCACGTTCTTGCTTTTCTCAAGCACTCTTGTTACAAAAGTCACCCTTCCTTTCACTAAGCCTTTGAAGTTCATCTTTCAGTGAAATTCTGCTCTGCATGTATACAGCGTGTGTATTAATTGGTTGCTTCCTTTCCTTGAACTTCATAAAAAATTGGACATTTTTGCGCTTTTTTTTTTTTCCCCCTGCATTCTCACTGAAAAATACTTTTTATTTTTACTACTTACATCACACTATCTTTTCAAATCCCATCTTGTTACCATACCTTGAATTCATGTAGGTATGGCCTACCATTGAAATGGGAGGAGGGAGAACACCTGGAAACAATGAAATAATAGTGCTCAGCTTCAGGGCAGTGGCTTCAGCAAGAACAGAACCTTTGTTCTTCACCCAGTTGACAGGGTGTTAGACATCACTGCAAAAGGGTGTTGTAGGTAGAAGTCTGAGGGACAGTGATGTTTTGTGTACGTTGTGGATGCCACTGTATGTGAGAGATAGTGTAGAAGGACACATTTCTCAGCTTTGACAATCAGCTTGTTAAGGATGGGATCATCCTCTAGGTTTGCTGTGTACAAAGTGCTGTGTAATGAAGCCCTAGCTGTTAGCCACTGGGAGAATAGTGTTGAAAATGATTGCTGTAATAGGTAAGATGGTAAATCTTGAAGGAGAATGGCTTAGTTGTTTTAATCCAAGCATCCCTGTTGAGAAATTATGGTGTTAAAAAATATGCTTACTGTTATTATTACTTATGTGTTACCTAGTTCTACTGTCATTGAAAATAACAGCAAAGACCCCAAGTGATTTTTTTTAAAGACTTAAGTCTCTCATGAGTAATTTCAAAATCAAATACATTTTTTGCCGTTACGACTGTTCATTTTTGTGCATCACTCATCATGGATGGTAAAATGAGGCTTGAAAGGTACTTAAACTGTGTGCCATTACAAACCTAAGCATCACTTTGACTAGATTCTGAAGAGTGTGTATGAATTTTCAGGAAAAAATAAACATACATACAGCCTTGCTTACATATTCCTTGATAAGTAATTAGAAATTACTCATTGCCTGAGTTGATCAACAGTGCAAATAAAACACAAAGCATCCACGGGAGGCAAATTTAGAGTTACTCAATTAATTTGGTTGCATGGGGTTTAAGTCAGAAAGACTTTGTCAATTGGTCTCTACCTTGCTAGATGGGTCTCTAAGGGTACGTTTCCATAGTTGAAATTTGGCAAAGCAAGGAGAGCTGGCAGAGCTTGCTTTTTGGGCCTCCATGGACCCCTTCAGGTCATTCTGGTTGAGCTGCTGTCACAAAGTTTGACTCCCCATCTCCAGGTCATGTTGTTCTTTGATTCCTATAGGTTAGAGAGAGGGTTAATGCATCAGGACTTTAGAATCATAGAATTATCTGGATTGGAAAGGACCTCTGAGATCATCAAGTCCAACCCTTGATCCACTACCGCTGCAGTTACCAGACCATGGCACTGAGTGCCACATCCAGTCTCTTTTTCAATATCTCCAGGGATGGAGAATCCACCACTTCCCGGAGCAGCCCATTCCAATGTCTGATCACCCTCTCTGTAAAGAAATTCTTTCTAATGTCCAACCTAAACCTCCTCTGGCACAACTTAAGACCGTGCCCTCTTGTCTTGCTGAGAGTTGTCTGGGAAGAGAGACCAACCCCCCCCTGGCTACACCCTCCTTTCAGGGAGTTGTAGAGAGTGATGAGGTCTCCCCTGAGCCTCCTCTTCTCCAGGCTGAACACCCCCAGCTCCCTCAGCCCTTCCTTGTGCTGGATCCCTTCACAGCCTCCTTGCTCTTCTCTGGACCTGCTCCAGCACCTCAATCTCCTTCCTGAGCTGAGGGGCCCAGAACTGGACACAGGACTCAAGCTGTGGCCTCACCAGCACTGAGTACAGGGGCAGAATCCCTTCCCTGGTCCTGCTGGCCACGCTGTTCCTGATACAGGCCAGGATGCCATTGGCCTTCTTGGCCACCTGGGCACACTGCTGGCTCATGTTCAGCTTCCTGTCAATCCAGACTCCCAGGTCCCTCCCTTTCAACACTGAGGGAGAAGCTTTCTAAACAACTAAAAAACTAACAAACAAAAACTCTTGGAAATTTTTCCATTTTTGCCATTATTTGAAACAGTTATAGCACTACGTCATTCAAATGACAGTTTAAATATATATTTTGGAAATGAGTATAAGTGTTAGTCACATAACACTGCATTGTAGTAATCGCAGACTGTAGTAGTGACATAGTTCAGACGTAACATGTTGTCCTACTTAAAATGCTGACGATACTGCTAGAATGATGTTATGTTTCATTCAAGCTGTGGCTGCACACAACAACCATGGAACCGAGAGTTCCAGCAGGAGGTCAAGTGAAAATGAAAAGGAAAAAAAAGTCTTCTGTGGGTTTTTGTGTGGGTTTTCCTTTTTTTGAAACGGTGCATTTGCAGTGCAATCGCACAGGTGATGCACCTGGAAGATACAAATTGCTTGTGTTTATTGCTTATAGCTGCTTTACAGCACTCCTTGAGTGACAGGAACACCTATGCAATCTGCTGTGATGAATGAGCCAGGAGCAGTGCAGCACTCTGGTGTTCTGGAGCAGAGTGCCTGCTGGGGCTTTGAATTTGGAAGCAATTACCATCTGATTAACTTTCTTTCTTTTTCTTTCTTCCTTTCTCTCTTCTTTTCTCTCTTCCTTTCTCTCTTCCTTTCTTCCTTTCTTTCTTTCTCTCTCTGGAGATTTTCTATGTTCGATCATTAGACTTGCTCCCACTAAAACCAGTTACTAGAAAAAAATTAGCAACCTGCAAATTTGACACATACCATTTGTTTTTATTTGTTGTCATATTCCCTTTATTCCTTTGCTGGTATCCAGAGTCCCAGAAGATGGTGCTTATCAAGAGCATTACTTTAGTTGTCAAGGCCTTGCAGGAAAATGAAGTTTGGGATTTTTTTAAAGGAGTGATAATAAAAAATATGCGGAGACCAAACCAAGAGGCTTTGTGTGTGGTTTTTTCGTTTCATTTTATCGTTGTCATACTACTTCAAACTGATCTTTACCATGGCAATAATTTATTAGCTGGTTTCCTTCAGTAGTTTCCTAAATCCATAAGCTGTAGAGCTCCATGGCACTATTTGGTTTCAGAAAGCTTTGTTGCCTGGCTGCAGATTTCTTAACTTGCTCCACTAAATCTCCTAGCCCAGTAATGACTGTTTTCTACAGAAATATTTTTGCCACATGACCCTGAGGATGTGTTTTTAATAGAACTTGAGAGTTATGACAGTCATGTTCCGTATTTTGCATTTCCATACAAACATAAAATGTAACCGCATGGCTGCTTGGAATTCGGTTTGAAAATAAATATGGCAAAACTGAGAAAATTTCCTTAAACAAATATAAGACATATTTATCTGAAACATGGTAAAATGCTTTCATGGTGAAAAGATTTTTAAGTGGTTTGACTATGCAAGGGCTTATATCTCTGAGGAAAAATGTCTTTTCTGTGATTTTATTTGATTTGGTTCATGGGCACCTCAAGGAACTGTAATTGTGTCAGTGACCTGCTCCAGCTGAAAAGAGTCTAGTGCTGTGAGATTGATTAACTGTTGGTTGAAAAAAATCCTGGCTTTCTGTTATTCTCTTGCTGCGGTCTTAAATATTTTATGGCAACACAGACAAGTTTGTGTGACAAATGTATGGTAAAATATTCCTGACATTGAATGCCAGAGCAGGAGTCATAAATAACTCTCCTTTTCATTTTCTTTAAATTACAGATGTGTGAGTCTCTGTCATAATTACACATGCCAGTCCGAGACTTAAATGCATTACACTTTATGCACTTGACTTATGAAACGAGCATTCGTCTTTGAGGAGGTGGGCCAAGTCTGACACTGCCTCGTGTAGCACAGAAATGGTTCGATTTATGCAGTCCTCCCTTCCTTCCAAATGCTTATTGATTACATAAATAAGTAGGCAATTTTTCTTTTTCAGAACTTTGCAGAAAACACTATGAATGAGCTCCTTGGCTGGTATGGTTATGATAAGGTTGAATTGAAAGATGGAGAAGATATTGAATTCAGGAACTACTCGGCAGATGGGGAAAGCCGCCAGCACATTTCTGTTCTCAAAGGTAATGAGACTTAATGTTTTTGTGATTGCACAAAGAAGGATTAATATCTCAACCTGTCTGAATTGGCATGGACTGGGAAGCATGTTCTCCTTCTTTCTTTGTGGCTGGTTTAAAGAAATGCATCAGAGGGTGCCTTCTGGTACAAGGAAGGCAGTAGGATGGGGGGGAAAATCACTTATCAAAGTTGCTGTTTGTAGTTACTAATGTATCTTCACCTTTATGAGCTGGTCGAAAGTCATGTACCTGTGGTACCAATAAACTGCTCACAACTGGAAAAAAGAGAGTGTTTTCCTAGCTTTGTGGCTTTAAGCAACCTTTTTGCTTCAGAAATTTAGGCTTTTTGTCTATAGCTTTTTAAAATGTTGAAAGATTTTGAGCTGGAATGTTCACAGCTTCTGTAGGAACCAGCATGAACATTCACAGAGGGCTCCTCAGGGATGTTTGTCCCTTTGCTGTCTTCTACAACTGCTGTACAAGTTCTCCAGGGGTGGAATTTGTTTGAAACAGTGCTGGATCTTTATGTCCTGTAGTAGGAGATAAGTCAAAATGTGAAGGCTGGGATCCAGTCTGTTTGTTCAGCCATCCATTTGATGCCTTCAGACTCCTCAGCCTGTACAGCAAATAGGCAGGGTCTTCAGAGTAAAAAGGGTAGCAAATGGCTGTGTCTTGACTTACACACAAGGGTTTTTGAGAGGTGAGGTAAAGAGAGGAAATTGCAGCTGCTTTTACTCTCTTGGACAACCACTTTTCACTGTGCTTGTGGCCATCAGTGTTTGGGGTTTTTTTCTGATGGCTTGTGTGCAACAGCACCACATGCAGTGAATGTTGCAGTGAGTACTGATACCAGAGAAACCTGTTCTGAGGGACACATGTGCAGAAAAAAGATGAGAAAAACAGAGGGAAGGTGAAGGAACCTGATAGTGTTAAAACTGGGTGTTTGCAGCTTGTTAGTTCTATAGTGACATTGCTGATCAATATTTATTTTTCATCGAAAATGCAGTGTCATTAAGCCACCCTTGAAGAAACCTATTCTTGTGTAGTAGTTCAATTCATTTATTTATGTTTTAATAAATAGATCTTTTATTGAATGATTTGTGGCTCCAGTCTATGCCTGATGAAACTTGTGATACACTTCTTTTATAGACACGATACAAATAATGTTTTATGGACACATGATACAAATAATGTTTTATGTACCAAACAAAGATGTTGATTGCCTGTGCCAGGTAGAAATTTTTTGTGTATGCAGTCTATGGGAAGGAAAAATCTGCGTTTCTTTTTCTGAGAAATGGGAGTAGAGGGACAAATAAGAATTACTTCCTGCCCCATAGCTGAGGTGCATTAGAGAATCCCGAAGTGACTGGGGATTAAAGAATTAAAATAATAACTGTCTTCATTTCATGCACACTTTGGTGTAATTTCAATATTTTGTTCCTTTCTTTAAATCCTTTCCATTACTTCTACTCATATTATTGATAGAGAATTAGAAGTCTTTTATTATTCAGTTTATGCTTCTTGCATTGGAGAAGTCACAGTATGCTGAGTGTGGCAACCATGCAAACTGTTAGAGTGAAGGACAGGAATAGGATGTCCTTGATTAAGTCAGACCTACTAAGGTCATGCATGACAAAATAATCCCACCTTTTGGGAAAACAGAAAAGCATGAGTTTGGTTTGGTTGTTTTTTTAAAAAAATGAATCGTTCCTGAAGAATATGGAAAGTAAAAGGGAAAATATCTGGGTTTTTTTGTGCCCTCTTTTTGTATTAGGGTAAGTGACTTAAGGTGATTTAGGTGAAAGTATGTAGAGGCATTTAAGAAATATACATGTCATACTGTACAAGGTGCTCTTTGTCTTTTACAGAAAACTCTTTGCCAAAACCAAAATTACCTGAGGACAGTGTTATTTCACCATACAATATAAACCCGAGCTACCCAGGGCTTGCTGCAGGAAATGGACTTTCAGACTCACCAGCAGGGTCGAAAGATCATGGGAATGTACCTATTATTGTCCCATTAATTCCACCACCTTTCATAAAGCCACCAGCAGGTAAATCCTTATAAATATTTAAAATTATTACTGTCATTGATGTTTGTCTTGGGATTGCTAGATCATGATATCTTTGTAAGAAGGATGATTTCAGAATTTTTAAGAAGCTGTCACAGGGAAATTTAAGACAGAGAGGGAGAGTAACTTTATTTGTTAATATTCTTGAAAAACTGCAAATCCAGGGACAACAAACTTGTGCTGCTTGTGACTCTGTGTGCTGGATTGTATTCTCAGCACTGCAATAACATCTGTTTTTAGAAAAAACAAAATTTTGTTTTGATGAATGACACTTTTAAATAAATGAATGGAAGATGATTAGATTAAAAATAGGCTCCACAAATAAAACGGTGAAAGAGACAAAGCCATCAAATCAATATCATGTCTTTATATCAGGTTAACAAGATCATCCTGGGAAAACTGTCTCTTGATTCTCATTGAAATCCCTGCCCATTGTCTCTTGAGTGTTTAATATGATCTTGACTACCCAGGAGACCGCACTGAGATGTTTTACATTTTCATTATATTTTTATCAGGAGTGATTTTATAACATGCCATTCCTCAGAGTTTGCATGAAAAATGATTTATGCCACGCTGCTTACCGTAATCTGTGAAAGTAACTCTTACGGCTACACCAGGGAGATTAATTGCTATCTCATTGTTTACTGCTGTATGTGGCACGATAATTGGTGAATTCAGATAGCAGAAGGCTTGGTCTTGCTTCCATGGATGTGCCTGGTGTTGTTGGCCACAAAAACCCCATGGGGGGCTCCAGGCTGGGGACAGAGTGGCTCAGAGCAGCCAGACAGAAAGGGACCTGGGAGTCTGGATTGACAGGAAGCTGAACATGAGCCAGCAGTGTGCCCAGGTGGCCAAGAAGGCCAATGGCATCCTGGCCTGTATCAGGAACAGCGTGGCCAGCAGGTCCAGGGAAGGGATTCTGCCCCTGTACTCAGCGCTGGTGAGGCCACACCTCGAGTACTGTGTCCAGTTCTGGGCCCCTCAGTTCAGGAAGGAGATTGAGGTGCTGGAGCAGGTCCAGACAAGAGCAAGGAGGCTGTGAAGGGATCCAGCACAAGTCCTGTGAGGAAGGGCTGAGGGAGCTGGGGGTGTTCAGGCTGGAGAAGAGGAGGCTCAGGGGAGACCTCATCACTCTCTACAACTCCCTGAAAGGAGGGTGTAGCCAGGGGGGAGTTGGTATCTTCTCCCAGGCAACTCTCAGTAAGACAAGAGGGCACAGTCTGAAGTTGTGCCGGGGGAGGTTTAGGTTGGATATTAGAAAGAATTTCTTTACGGAGAGGGTGATCAGGCATTGGAATGGGCTGCCCCGGGAAGTGGTGGATTCTCCATCCCTGGAGATATTTAAAAAGAGACTGGATGTGGCACTCAGTGCCATGGTCTGGTAACCACAGTGGTAGTGGATCAAGGGTTGGACTTGATGGTCTCAGAGGTCCCTTCCAACCCAGACGATTCTATGATTCTGGATGCTCTTGGGTGGCTGACACACAGAGGAGTACAGGGGGACCTTCAAGACCCAACCGAGAACAGTTCCTCTCAGCACACAGGGAGGCAGCATGGCCAAAGAGACCCCACCAGCTGTGAGGATGCTTAACCAGAGCCAGAACAGCTCAAGGGATCAGGTTCTAGATGTTAGATGGTCGCCACTGCCCTTAGTTGTGTTGGCTGAAGGAAACTGTAAAATACAGATCAGTCCGAGGAAGTGTTTGCCTGTTGACAGTCATGTGAGACAACAGTTGCCCCTTCCCCAATGTTTTATGTGCCATCGAGTTTTATCTCTAAAGAAGTATACTAATATGTTATGAATAATTTTCAAATGGTACTCCATACACATTCCCTGCCAAAGACTTTTCATCTATTTTATACGATATTTGCTAATTACCAAAGCTATTTGGGTCCATTCCTGCAGCCTTTACACAGCTAAAGATCTTGAGCCATATGGGCTGGATCCTCAGCTGTTGTTGATTTGGCCCTAAAGCTTTAATCAAGGGCTTGTGCCATCCCAAGCTATTTTCTCCTCCAGTCTGACTCATGAATGAATCCAGAATGCTGAATTTGTGGTACACGAACACAAAGCTATAACATGCATTGTGCAAAATGCCACAGTTGCTGGATTTTTATGATATCAAACAAGCAGGAGGAGATGGAAATATGAAGTAGAAAAACAAATTACTGCAACAGTAGTTAAATGGACACAGGAGACCCTTGACTAAGTCAGCTGCCTTCTGTTCTTTGCCCATCCAACTACTGTGTGTAATACCATGCTTTTTAAATGTAGCAGGTTCATGTGCAGAGAAGGATTTTTCCTAAGTAATTTCCTCTTTAGATTTTTAATGTGTTAATTCATAACAAATATCATTGTTTCACTTGCATAGGGGATAGGAATGCATAACCTCTGACTGCTCTGATTTTAGCCCATGGTCAGTAATGACTGCTAAATTATCATGACTTCTGAGCAGATGAGCATATTTTTCTCACCTTTGTTTTAGAGAGCAAAGTTTGTGAGGACCAGAGGGGGAGGAGAACCACAACCTTTGTGCAGTTTGCAGTACACATCAGTGGTAATTGTTTTGTTTTATCTTAGGGCGTAGGTGCCCTAGTCATGATCACCCCAAAGAGCCTGGCAAGAAACAACTGGTGAATACAAGTAGAAAAGGGAGTACAAAGGAGGCAGGAGAGCCAGTGTGTGAGGCAGTGGTCTTGGCACTGCACTTTGACACCGATTTGTGGGCACTACATCAAAGCACAAAACTTCAGAGTGATACAAAGCCAGACAAGAGTAACTCTGGGATGTTTTTCTCAGAGCCCCTCAGAGGCACAGGGGATGGCTTTGGAAACAGCACAAAGGTGCTGCTTTGAGTCGAGCAGGCAAATGAAAAAGACTTGCATCATTAATTGCTAAAGCTGAAAGTCACCATTTTCAATATGGAAGGGAGAAAGGCTCCATGACTGACCTGCCACAATATCAGAAGCAGTTCACATTTCATTGAGTTAATAAATGAAGAAAAGGTAAAGAAGGGAGAGGCAGAAGGAGTGTAAAAGAAAGCTTCAAGGTTAAAATACTGGGCAGAGAAAGGGATTTTTGCAGCACATTTTGAATGGACACACATAGGAGAATTTGGAATGAGCCCAGGCTTTGTGGAGGGGTGGGTGTCCTAGTTCGAGCCAGGACAGAAACAATTTTCTTTTCAGTAATTTTACTTTTCAGTTAGGTGTCTTCTAAGTAACTGCACTTACTGAAATTAACAGCATGTTTTTCAGTCAGTGTCTTCTTCAAGCCTGATAACACTCAGTGTTTATAGTTACTGCTGGAGAATGGTGTGCAAACAGGCTCTTGCTTATGATTATTCTGGTAGAAACCAAGGTCACTGCTTGGTTCTGCTCAACTCCTTATTTCCTGGAAGTGAAAGGGAAGGTAAAGGGGAAATACCTATCACCCTCCTGTGGGAGAAGTGGACCAGACAGGTGACCCAAAGTTGACCAAACACAGTATTCCATCCCATATGCATCATACCTGGTGTAAATCTGTGGGATCATGAGGGTCAAGCTCTTTTTGTCCATGGCCAGAGAGTCCTGAGACTCCCTTCCTTTTTCTGCCTTTGATCCTGATCTGTGCATTACTGAATCCGTGTGTTCCTGTGTCCATGCCCCATCTACCACTGAGTCCAGGAGTCCAGTCTGGGATTTTCCCAGGGCCCACCCTGCAGCCTTGATGCTGATGTGAGCTTTTAGATATCGTATAGAAAAAAAAATCTGTAAGATTTAAATACAGCTCAAAAGAGCATGCCCACACGCAAATCGTGAACCTGAAGGACAGGAAAGATAGAGTTCACTGTTATTGAGCAAATAATGAGAGTGATTATTCAGGGAGAAATTATTAAGACTTAAATTCTTGCCATATTGATTCTGAACTGAAGGGTCAGCACCAGTGAAGAATTTTCAGAGAGACAGGCTGAAGTATTCATTTGGACAGGACAGCAGAGGTCTAGAGAGGGTAAGCAGATCCAAGGAACAGTCACAGTGAATTACAAGGTGAATAATTTTTGCTGGTAAGAATCTATACAGATAGAAAGGAGAAAAGAAAGAACAGAGCATGAGGATGCGCACAGAAGCCTGAAGGAGACATAGGAAGGACTGAAAGGTGCACTCTGGTATCTGGGGGATCAGCTGGGGAAGGCAGACTCAGGAGGCCAAGGGAAACAGGATCTCCAGGGAGGCATGTGTGATTCTTTGTGTCAGGTACAGCTGCCAGCTAGAGAAGGAGGAAGGAGTACTGATCCTGAACTAATCTAGATGCAGTTGTTGAAGATTTCAGCAGGTAAGGTGTCTTCCTTGAGCATACTGGAAAACTTCGAGCAGTGTCCTATCTGCATTCATACTTAAAACAAACAGGCTAAAGCTATAAACATTAAACAAAATTACCTCTTTCCCTCACATTTATTTTACAGTAAATATTTTTTTTCTTGCTGGAAAACAAAATAATTTTGAGTAGTCTGGCTAAAATTTTGTCTCTAAGCTGTCTGTTCAGCTCTGTTTAAGTCAAATGAAATATTAGGTAAAAATTTGCTTGTACAATCCTACAAAACATTAGACTGCCAGCTGGGCAAACATGAACAGTTCTGATGAAGGCACCGTTACCTTGCTGTACCCCACAATTACACCTGGAAAAGGCTGACTTGAACACATGGGTACTATGTGGTACATGGGCTGTCTAGAGACTCAGGTTATGACACTTTAGTGGAGGGTACTAAATCCAGTCCTGGGAGAAGCCTCCATGAGAAGGATGCTATAGTTACTCAGATCAGGATATTATTTGCAAGGGCACTCCACTGACCTGCACCACCAGGCAGACAGACCACAGTCAGGCAGTACCAGATCCAAAGATACTTTGTCAAGCCTTATCAGCCATCCAGCCTATATCTGGGAGCACATAAGAAGTCAGAGCTTTCTCCAGAAAGCTGGCATAATGGTCTTCTTGTGGCTTCTTGCTCAGCAGGCTGGTAGCTACGTTTAGTACTGGTGGCAGGAGGTTCTGAGTGATCTCGGGGGTTAGTCTTGAGTACAACCCATTGGTACAACTTGACACTAAGATTAGTCGTGCTGGGTATTAGAAGATTTTTTATTTTCTACAAAGCTACATAGAGAAAGAGTGGTTTTCAATATAAAAATTATGTAGAAATGGCAAGGAATGAAAAAACGGTATTCAGTAATGATCTGGAAATAGAAATCCCACCACAGCTGAATAGGGTGAACAGCCATAGTATGTGGCATTCCAACATCCTCACTTACTCTGCAGCCCTTAGCAAAGAGTAAACCTGAAAGAGCACTTGGGGTGACTTCCCCTGTGCTCGGGCAAGTTTAGACGGCTGTTGTTCAATGGGTTGAAGGAAGGCTAAAATCAAGACTAGTCAAAGAAGAATGCAAAAAATTCCTTCAATGCAGGTGAGAACATGCTGCCTCCTTCCCCTGGCACCTGCTGGAGGCTACGGTGTCTTAGTTTCCTGTTTTTTAGAAAGTGCTCTTTTGTTTACTTTCTCTTGTGATCCCCATGTCAGTGCCTTAGTAGGGAAGGTACAACCTGAGCTTGGTTGTCAGCAAAACCCTTCCCTTTCCTGCCTCTTCCTGTGCACAAGTGATGCTCAGAGTACATCGGCTGTTCTAAGCACCCCAAACAAGAACCAGCTCCCTGCCATGCTGCTCTGCAAGGGCAAGGTCACTGGCAAGAGACACAGTGGAAGGCAAGGATGAAACAGAATGATACCACACAGTTGACTGAGCTTTCCACCAGGGAAAAAGGTACAAGGGAAAGAGGATTCTTCTTCCTCCTCCTTAAGGTTTTCACAAGACAACAAGCACATTTGGTTCAATGGTTTCCAAGTGTTACTGATTGGGGTTGTACCAAAATTTATCAGGAACTAGCAAAAATAAAGGAGGAATGGGCTGGAGGAACTGTATCTGATGAGGCAAAATGTCTTTAAAGAGGAGCAGAAACAATTCCAGTATAGAGTACCTTGTAAGACAAGCCTGTGACCTAACTTGGCAAGGAAATGTCATATTCAAATGCTAAACTGAGGAGCAATTAGATATTTTATGGAACAGAACAAGTGATTTTCTGTGTTATAGCTTAACATAACTTCAATTCTAAAGTTTATGGGATTTTTTGGTAAATAAAAGTGCACATGAGTAACCTGGTGCGTCAGCAGGGCTGATGTGCCACAGCATGTGGGTCTAAACAGTTGCTGCCCTATGAACACTCTGGAACTGTCTGCTGTTACCCCTCTCAATATTTAAATTGTATTGGAGGAATCTGAAAGCAGAAAAGATGTTTTAAATGGTAGTTAGCAGGGTAATAAAGTGATTTCCAAGATCATCTGTCTGAATTCACCGAAGAATTGGTTCTACATCTCTATTACCAAGAATGCTGATTTCAGGCAGAACCCAGTGGCAATTTTCCCTAAATAAAGACCATACTATCAGATTTAATTAAGATTATATATTGAGAAGACTTTCATTTTACTACCCTTTGGATCCTGTTTCAGGGTTTCCCAAATCTTATTCCAGCTGCTAAACAGAATTACAGTTTCTCTAACTGCAGGTTTAGCTGCTTAATAAGCACTGAAACAAATCCTACAGTCACTACTCTTCAAATTCTTTCTCATTTTCAGTTTGAAACATTGTCTAATTTACACTGATCATAGGGTTATTAGTGCTTGTGTTTTAAAACGCCAATGTTTGCCAGGATGCCTGCCCCATCTAGCCTGTTGTTGATGTCTTGTGCTCATGTCTTGGGCCAAGAGTTTCCTTTGTGCTACAAAGAAAATCACAAAGTCCACTTAAGCGCTTTAAAAGCATGTATTAAAAATACACAGGGAGTTCCCCCCTTATTAGCTGAAATAGGTGCTTTTTTGTATGCATGTTTAAAACCTGCCTAAATACCAGTTTCTATTTGTGTCGAGCATTCAGTACTTACTCAACTATGCATGAAAATGTGCATAGAAAATGTAGGCAAGCCATGATTCCCTAAAACAATTTTGTAAAAGGAGCTGGGACACTCTGCTTTATTGGCAGAGAAGTGAACTTCAAGAGACTGGTCCTTAAAAGGGAAAGCAATGTAGAGCCCCTGAGGTATTTCCATAGTGATAGCTGCAGCAAGCTTTCTATTGTCAGCCCTATTTTTTAATCTTCCTCTCATAATTGCTTTTTCCAAGGTACTTTTTATGCCTAAAGTCACAGCCCCCATCTATTTAGAGGATCAGCACAAGGGGGTCTGCAGCAATATCTCAGGAGTTTTTTTTCCTTATTTTTTTAGTTCGTGATTAATCAGACAAAGCATCTTGGATGTAAGGACAATGACTGAAACAGTTCTTCTGCCTTGCATGTGATCATCCATCCCAAGAACTGCTTTGGGGGAGAAAATCCAAACACATGGTCCTTGGTTTTTTTCAGTGGCAAGGTGGGGTTTCATGAGCAGCCAGCAAGTAACTCAGAATTAACCATTCTGAAATCCTGGCAGGTCCCAGTGGAAACTGAGCCCTTATTGTTAATTGCTGCAGATGCTGGAGTCAAGGTCTTACTTCTTTAAGAACGAGGTTTTGCAGCTTTTAATTAGAAAGCAGTAGTGAAAGCAACTTAAGTATTTAAAGATGTATGCCAGTGGATTGAGCACAGTTCTGAGAGTGAGGTAAAAGGACTATTCTAGCTCTCAAAAAAAAACAGAGCAGAGAAAAAAAGGAGAACTGAAGAAGCAGTAGTGGCACACATGGTTGCTGAGAGTTGTGGTGGAAGCAAACACACATGCCAGGGAGAGATGGACAGTAGAGAGAGACTGAAGAGAGATGGGATGCCAAAATCTTTTCTGTTTCAGGTCACAGATACAGCTGCAGCCAAGGTACAGGTTTCACATGGGCTCACTCAGTCCTGGGGATGTGTCCCCTCTGAGATCTCAGTCCCAAATCCCGTGCCCTTGTGGTCTTCCTTCTGCTCAACAGGTCTTCTGCAGTACTGCAGTTGGGCACCTTCAGGAGTGGTATTTTCTTCTTGCAAGAGTTGAGTATCTCCCACTGAATTTCATGCAAGGAATTGTGGAAAGTGAAGTTTTGGAGTACTTGTCCAGCGATCTTCATCATCTGCAGGATTAGAGCTGTAGTTGTATTTAGTTTCACCCAAATTCTTGAAACTGGAGTTAAAGTTGAAAATGCGTATTAGTGACTTCAGAACTGTATTAGTAGAATATTGCAGTCTAAAAATTAGTAAACTGACCAGGATTTAACTCCCAAACTGTAGAACTTTTAATATCCTTTTAAACACTGTAGGCTATGCCAGTTTCCTTAGATAAATGGGCAGAGCTGTACACGATGGATTTACTTTATACTCATTGACTACCTTCTCTTCCCCCCACCTCTCCAAATTATGGCTCCATACAAGATCGAGTAGTCTAAACTGATGCTCACAGGGTTTAAGAGGAACAATTTCCTGCAGCTTCTTCATGCTGGTTTGAAAAGAAAAAAAAAATACCAAACATTCTGCTTAATTAAGACCTAAAGAGGCGGTGCAAACTTTTGATGATTAATTGAAGCATGCTTTAGACTGATGCATATTTAGTTATTATAATGTGATAATTTTATCTTGTTATACAAACTGCTCCCTTTGGGAACATGATTTAACACTGCAAACATTCTGTGTTTATTGCATTGTTCATTATGAAAAGTACACAGGCTAAAAACCACAAGGAGATGTATCTGAACAGTATCTGTGCAGCGGGTGCAGGGAGTTCTTCTTCCACCTGTAATGACACAACCCAGAGGCAGAAAAACACCATACTGGAGCTCCAACAACAGCTCTCCCTATGAAGAGCTGAGAACTCAGAAAAGCAGAGGCTGGAATTTCAGATCTTGTACTGTATGTGGAAGGAATATGTCTTTCTATTACCTGGTGTAATTATGGAAGGCAGCGGTAGGCATGTTCTGCTGAAACTCTCCTGTTATTACTCATTTGTTGCTGTGCCAACTCCTCTTTGTCTCACCTGTGTGAGTACCCATGCTACCTGTTGTAAGTGTGACAGCTCTGTGAACATGCTAAGCACATTGCAAGAGCAGGTTATAAAGTCACATAAAGCCCAGATGGAGAAAAAAAAAAGAGAAAAATTGTTAAAAAATATTTTCTTTCACTTCAAAGTGATCTGTACCAGGACTTGCAAATGTTATTTTTGTACTTTACAAACATGTGTCAGCTTAGCTATGTGAGTCCTGAAAGTGATGGTGACTGATCTTCATCAGAAGAGCTGCTCCAGTGGGAGCTCACATGATGGACAAGAGGCATGCTGTCAGGATAAGCTCATGTTACTCAAGCGGATATGCTAAGCTAGGCTGCCAGCAAAAGTTTGTCTGTGAGCAAAGGCGAGCATTGCTGTTATGGTCTCCTGATATGTTTGTTGTGCAGAAACCTTCTTAGTGCAGACCTAATCAGGAAAAGAATTTAATAAAGAATCAAGACTGATAAGCAGTCTCAAACTACTGGACTTTAAATTCCCTGCTTCCTTGCTTTCTTGTTGTAGTAGGTTCTTCTTGCTGAGTCCTCTAGCGATGAGTATTTGAGAGATTTTTCTGAGAGGAGGACAAGAGTCTGGTAAAGTGATTTTTAAAGAATTTGGCCTTAAAAAACAAAAGCATGTGAAAAAATGGGAGGAATCTTATCTTAAATAGGAGGTTTCTTTTTTTTTTTTTTTTTTTTTCCCCCACAATTTCTGCTCAGATCTCTACTGCAACCAGTGTTAAGAAGGAAAGCAAATGATCAGGTTTGGATCTTTATCGTTGTCCCCAGCTTCAGTGCACTCCCATAAGCCACAGGGCATGGCTGTGGTCCTTTCCTTTGCCATTATTATCTTCACTTGAAGCTAAAAGAGAGGGAATGGTTTTAAAGGAAGTCTCTCCCAGTGGACTATACAGGCCTCTTATTGAGGGTCCAGAGGGAATGAGCCAAGTAATACTGGGGTGTTTTCTTTTTTTGCCTGATGAATTGCATTACGTGACATTAAGAGTTGCATCAAAAATTTACTTGGGCAAACCAACACCTGAAGGAACAAGGGTGAAATATTAAATATAAATTATATATATAAATATATAAATTTTATATATAATATATAAAAGTGAAATATTAGTGTGCTGTTCCAGGAAGGGCACTCTCTGAAGCGCTGTTGTTTCCTGTCTGGTTTATGTGGCTGCATTCATGTAATCCTTTTGTAGCCATGTTTCCAGGTGTTCTAAATGGAAGAGGCATCTGGTTTTATTGTTACAGTTACTAGTAAAATGACTGTATTTTATATGACCATTCTTTGATGACTGCTGGGGAAAGGAGTAGAAGAGAGAATTCCAAGTTCTTTATATTTAGGCAGACTCTTCCTCTCCCTTTCTCCCTTCTGGATATCAACTGTCTCTTCCCAAAAGTGAAAGCAACCAAACCTGGACCATTCTCTGCTGTTTAATTGATGATCAGCTCACAAGTGAAGCAATGCTATTTCAAAGGACTCACCTTGAGGTGGTGGTCAAGGTCTTCTGGTGAGGGCATTGGAAGACAACAACCTGGCAGAGCAGGTGCCTCTCTTTCTCCTCTCCCCTTCTTGCCAGGGACTTAGAGGATGTTTTTGTCAGAAGGAGGTGGATTGAGGCTTACTGCTGTGGATAGCCTCCTGCTGAGAGATGTCTAATACATCTTTTCCATGGAAACTGTTGATGCTGCTGCTGGGATACTTTGTAATTGAAAATGGACAGCTGTGTTCTTTCTTATCACCCATGGGAGACGGTTCATGGATGTCAGTGAATAGGGGGTTGAATGGTAGCTGTGGTGCTTCTCCTATAAAGTTGCACATGAAAGCCCCCAAGAATTCCAGTGGTGGAGCTCTGTGCTTCTCCTTAAAAACAGTGCTTCAGATGAGTCAGCCTGCTTGAAAAAGAGGTACTCCAGCACCTGCTTTGCCTAGTGAACTCTTTTTCATCTCTGTAACTTTCTTTTTTCATTTATGACAGTTACTCTCACCAGAAATGAAGCCTATTATAAAGGTATCTCCTGCTTTCCAGAAAAATATATATTCTTATCAGAAGTGTGTATGATGCTGTTATCTGAAACAAGAGGTTGCCATCTCTTCCCTCCTGTTGTCTTGATACATTCAAAGGGGCAAGTTCAGTCTGTAAGGAATGGCTTTCTTATGGTGGAAAAATAGTTGAATTGGGACACTGTTGTAAAAGCTTTAAATGGCTTGGGATAAAAACAGTGGGATGAACTGTTGGGCTGTGCTGGGGTACTTAGAGTCCTGGCCCAGCCTGGTCCAAAGAGAAAGCTGTGACAGCACCATGCACTTCTGTGCATCTGACTGAGATACAACCCACTCCAGGGCAGGCTCCTTCACCCTATGGATGGCTGGTCATAACTTTGGCCAAATTGTTTTGATTTCCCTTGATGTTCAGTGTGTGAAAGCATTTTTAATATTGGCAAATCTCACACTCAAGGATAAGTGATAACATAATGCATTAAACACAAATCCATCTTATAACCTAACTTTAAATATAGGTTTAAAGGTAGATGATTTGATTAAAACTAAAAGGTCATTATTTTATATTGTACAGTTTTATTTGTGGCTATAAATCATAACACAATTTGTGGAAGGAAAAAAAAAAGTTATTAAACTGGCAATATTTATTCCGTTAAGGTGAATAAAATGCAGCACGTAGTTCTGAGTTATGATAGCTGGGGAAAGGAGCCAAATCACTTTGCTAAAAATTAGTTTGCCAATAATTTTACAGAACGATGACAGCGTAGCTTCAAAAACAAATCCTTTATAGGGAAATGGGATGGCTGCATGACAGACTCTTTGAGCTATGAATTCTCCACAGCTCATGGACTTTAACAATTAGTCTTTGGGGATATTTTTTATTTTCCAGAAGTTAGACAATGGCTGCTGTCTGTAACTGCAAGGTCATGATGTATCATAGGCTGGACATAAGAATTGAAAAACTCTGAGTTTCAAGTCAGAAAGATTCCTGCTAACTTACTGTCATCTGTTTCGGAGGCTTAACTATTCGCTGCCCTCATCTGTGAAGTTGGGGTTGGAATGATGGCCACACAAGGATATCGCTAGCAGTAATAAACCCTGTTCATTTTTTGGTTTTTTTTTCTCACATGGTAGAAGGCATACATGCCACATTTGTAACACAAATTAGTGAAGAGCTCAAAAGTCACTTAGGAACTTTGTGTGACTGATGGGCGTAAAGACTGGAAAGCAACCTGGCAGACTTTACTATAGTGCTGCATCTTCCATCTTGCTTGAGTCTGTATTTCTGTGACTCCTATATTCACACAAAAGCTCCCTGTTCTACACGCTAGAGAAGGTCTATTTTCATGTTCCTTCTTATTTGGAAGAGGCCTCTTGTTAGAGACCTGCCTTGGTGCCTTTCCTTCTGGATGTGTTTTATCACCGGGTTGCTGAGCCGAGCACCTCAGGGGCTCACTACAACAGACTGTAAGCAGCAAGAACAAAGTGGCAATACTCATTAAGCCTTCTAGTCTTGGTTGCTTCTTTAATAAAGATTTGGGCACTCTTAAACATGCTAAAAACCTCTTGAGATTTCCAGATCTTTTTCAGCAACGCACCATTTTAAAAGCTAATAAATCTTTCCCAGCCATTTTAGAAGCTTTGCCAATCTGCTGAGCCTGGCTGGCACAGGTCAGTGGCTGCCTGAGGACGGAGCTGGTGATCACAGGCATGCACAGTTCTGCTCTCAGGCAGGGAGGATTTAGAAATAAGATGAGCCAGTGCTGGTTTGATCTAGGAGTAAGCGTGCAGATGTCTGAGGAAGGTGTTTGCATCTCGTGTAAATGTTGTTCTTGTATTTCTGTTGTAGAAGATGATGTGTCAAATGTACAAATAATGTGTGCCTGGTGCCAGAAAGTTGGAATCAAGCGCTATTCCCTGAGTATGGGAAGTGAAGTGAAATGCTTCTGCAGCGAGAAGTGCTTTGCAGCTTGCCGAAGAGCGTATTTCAAGAGAAATAAGGTAAGAGAAATAAGGAAAGATATAACCTACATAGACGTAGCTTTAATCAGGCCCAGCCTGGGTCTCATTTAGCATCTAATAGAAGCTCTTTTCTTTGGTTTCCTCTGTTTCACCTAGTCCCTCCGCTTTCCATCTGTATTATCTGTTGGGCTGTTAGTCCTTTACTAACTCTGTTTCTTTCAGTTTCCTTCAGCTTGATGCTTGGGTTTTGTGAGAGCCAGGGAATTTAAAATCTAATAAGCAATAATGTAAAACTCCCAGTTTGGCCTCAGAGTCTCCAAATACTTACTGCATAAACACAGCCAAGAGGAGGAATCATGAAAATAGGCTAGAGGAGGGTTGTATATGCCCTATGACACGGATCATGGCTAGGGGGCAGATGTTTTTAAGGCCTAATTCTGGCTCCCATCACAATAGCTGATGCTTTCCCACTGCTGCTAGTAAGCTCTAGCTTCATTTTTTAAAACTGTATAATTACTAATAAGTTATAATTGCTGCAAAATTCAGAGACTATACAGGTTCTGGGTTGTGGCAAACAATGTGAGAACATCTACAGTAGCATGATAACCCCCCTACTCAATTTAAATTTAACTGTCTAAAATTAGAATGCAATTCTAATATTGCATGTCTACAAAAATTGCTGTAATCACTGAAGTACAGTGCCTGAAAATGCCCTCCAGGTTACTTCAGCAGCTGTTCCTGCAGCAGAATGCATGATAGTTCATTTAGAGAAAAATAACAAAGGAAAGATCCAGCATTTTCAGTAGCTGAAAAAGTAACTGTGTCCTTTTTGGTGTTTAATAGTGAGAGTCTTTGGGTAGCCTTTATTGTCTTAGAAATATTTATTATTCATAAAACCCTTTACATTTTGTTTTTCTAAATGATGCCATTCTACCTCATGCTACAGAACATTCAAAACTTGTCAAGTTCAAACTGATTCAGGTCTCTAAATCTGGTCTATTACATCTGTGGTAACAACAAGTAAGTACATAGGAATCTTAGATGCAGGGTGCAATTTAATAGCCAATTGCCCTCCTTTATAAATCTGATCAATTCAT
The DNA here is from genome assembly GCF_036169615.1 of Heliangelus exortis. Taxonomy (NCBI): domain Eukaryota; kingdom Metazoa; phylum Chordata; class Aves; order Apodiformes; family Trochilidae; genus Heliangelus; species Heliangelus exortis. Next base: position 70,648,254 of record NC_092424.1, on the reverse strand, counting down.
CCTGCCAAGAAAAAAAAAAAATGCCTGAAGAATTAGATTGCAAAAATCAGTAGAGTGGAATTTTAGTGGCAGTCTTGGAAAATCAAGCTCATAATGCCTACTGGAGCAAACAGGCAAGTTAAAGCCACATGAGTCTTAAGTGAGGAGTGGTGTTTACATCCTTTTTATCCAGAAAAAGTGTTCAGGAGGGAAGTAAACGCTCCTTAGATGATCCTCATTTGAAAACTAGTTTTCATGGTTGCATGTGCACGTTTGTGCATGTGCAGTTCAATGTGACTTACAGTGTGTAAGACACTCTGGAGTGAGAGGAACCAGATCACTGTCAGCTTTTGCTCCTGTGACTTTCAGTCACTAATCTACGTGGGTAAGAAAATTCCTGGTAATGGAGGCATTGTCAGTGATCCTAGTTAGGTGGTCCTGTCTGTATGTCCAGCAGTGGCTACCAGATCATTTGGGAAGCCTGGGGCGAGGCAGATGAAAGAACAACCAGTTCGTTGTGGATTCTCCCTCATCTACATCTTAGATCCTGAAATATGAGGTTTTGATGCCTTATTAAAGGAAAATAAATACTTGTTAACATAATTAATAGGTGTACTTCAGCCTTCTACTAACCCATGAGTAGTAGGATTTAGTAATAGTTTATGGCCATGAATTAAATCAGTCAAGCAATATATGAAAAGGTTCCCTTTAACCTGATTTACAATTTATTACCCATGTGCTTTGTTGGAGGTCTTCTTGTCCTTATATTATGATAAAGGGTGAATTAGATTATCTAATTTCCTCTGATTCTCTTTCCTACACCTCTGTTAACTTCTGGAAGCCAAAAGATGCTGATTATTTCCATCCAGAAAGCTCTCTGTATTTTATTTTTTGTATATATCTAAGTAACAATTTATATTCCTGATCTTTTCATATACCATTATATCCCAGTGAAATTCCTATTCCTCAATAAAGAGGTTGCAAATTAACAAAATGTCATATGGGAGGACTTGGCAAAACGTGGCAAGATAACATATAATTGATAATGTGTTGGTTGTTGGCTCTACTTCAAAGCTAAGCCAGTGAGTCAAATTTTCTTCCTCTTTGCACCTGTGGAATCTGGAATTGCACAGGATCTAACCCAGCTGGGGAAATCTGGAGCTGCCCCTTGCATACGTATTTACAGCATTAGATGATTTGAGGACAGAAAAATTAGGAACTGCTGCTGTTAAATTAAGATGGGTACAGCAGAATCCAGCAGCCCCTCATGCTTCCTAATTTGCACTTCACCTCTTAGTAATAGAGTGGAGTTTTGAGGAAGAAGATCAAAGGAAAAGGCTGCAATAGTTTCAGATTTAACCACTGATCTTTAATGTTTTATTACTATTCCAACAGCATACCTGTCTTCTCCATGAGTCTAATGCTTATTTATGTATTTGAGGAGTTGTGCCACTCTACACTTTCTTATTTTTCAAACACAGAATTAAGATAGTCACGTTTCACCTGCCTTTTGTATGTTTTAAACAGCAGATCTCTGCAACAATATAGTGTTGTATTACGTTAGATATGTACAGCTTCTGCATTTCTGGGAGCTGATAGGACTTTGTGGTCACTTCATTTCAGGCTTGAATTTCCTAATGGGTTGTGCTGAGCAGTCTTCCCTCCCTCCCTGAGATAAGAAGTGCTGTAACAAGCACTTGCTCAAAATGAGAGGATTGTTTAAGCAGTAAGGAATAAGTCATCACTGGTGTCTCAGAATGGCAGTAAGTGATGCTGCAAATTACCCATCCCTGAATGCCAGTTGCTGTGTTCAGAATCAGAATATTTGTCCTCATCCAAGTAACAAACCCCTCTCCTGTAACCAGGGCAAATGCACACTGAAGGGATGCATGCCCACAGATTTCCAGCTGGGAGAAGGCTTGGCATGGTACTACCTTGAAGTGCTCCTGGAGAACAATGAAAGTGCTCCTAGAAGTCCCACATTAGGTGGGCACTGACTGCTCCCAACCTCTAACTCCTTCCCAGCCCGCTCCCACCATAGGTTTAACAACACTTGGGTGGGCTTGGGGGATGTTTGAACCCAAGTAGTTTAATCAGAGGTGCATATCAGTTCTTCTGCCTTTTGCCCCAGGGGAGTTGTGTCTGTTGGTGCTCCAGAAGCTGTGCTCCTGCAGCCCCTGCATCCATATGTAGTCAGGGTTATCAGGGTCCTTCACATCTTGAACAGGGAATTTGTAAGGAAAAAGAATTGCATGATGATAAGTTGCTTTTCTCAGAAGAAATGCAGTTTTTGCCCCAGATACCCTGCAGTCATGACCATTTAAAATTATTTATATTAGCAACCCTGCCTTGCAAGAATAGAAATATATATAAAAACTATAATGGGTCTTCTTACAGATTGCAATTTTGTCTAAGTTACTGGAAATGAATGAAGAAAAATTTGGGGATTTTACCCCTTTTGGCAGAGATGGAAGTGTTTAGGCTATAAACAATTTGGAAAAAAATGAAAAAAAACCACCACCACTCTCAAAGAAAAATAACCCAGATTTGGATTCCTGCTCCTGTTTGGTCTAGTATGCGTAGTCAAATGCATGTAATGAACTGGTGTGTAATGATAACCTGTTATGTGTAATAATACCAATTAAAAGGAAGTGTTGCAGGGAAAAGGGAGCTTTTCGTAGTAACATTTGTAATTGAAGATTTAAGATTTGAAGCTGTTCTGATGTTTCCTTCCTTAGAGATTTAATTTTATAGGCCAACTAATATGAAGTTAAGTACCAAAGAGGCACATAAGGGCAAGAAGCACTAGACCACCAAGTTTCAGAGTATTAAATTTAAAGGGAAAGATTGGATTAATAATTGGATCCAGCCAGTTTGAAGCCTGAAAAGATTAATTTTGAAATTAAGTTTATTGACTCAATGGGTCAGAAAACAATTTTATTATGACCAAATAGCCAAAGCTAGAATAAGAACTGAATTCCTAGAGGTTATAGGCTCTGTTGACAGATATATTAAAGAATAATTTACTTGATTTGACTAAGATATCAGAGACAAAGTGACTGCAAGGTTGTCAAGCTGTATTTTATACTTGACCTTGTTATAGTTTCACACTGCCTTTCAATCAGGAAGGAAGATGATAGATGTTTTTGTTTACAGTGCAATCAAATTTCATTTATAGCAATAAACAAAAAGGCATCAATCAAGAAGTAAAAGAAAACTGCTATTTAGCAGCACAGAGAAGTAAATGATGGCAGCTTCTTTCTCCCCATACAGGATAGTGATGGGCAGCACTGTGTAGGAGTCAGTAGAGCAGACAGGCAGCGTGGTTTATGCTCTTTTGTCTCATTTGTGTAGCAAGAACAAATGTGAACAATCAAATGGAGCTGTAAGAAGTTGTACACATGTATTTAATCCTGAGTTCTATTGCATTGGATAATTTCTGATGTTTCCAAATTGTATTTGAAGGCAGTCAAGTGCACACAGCACCTATATTCCCTGGTATGCCTTTGTACTCCAGCCTGTAATTAATATGGACATGTATATGAAACACATTCTAAAAACTGGGAGTAAACAGAAGCTATCATTTCTCCAAACTATTGCCAAGGGTTGTCAGAGAAAGCTATCTTAATTTCAAGCTTAATTGTGCAGCCTAACAATGCATAAGAAGTATTTAACAATCTTTCTGTTAAGTCAATTAAAAAAAAAAAAGTTACTTTCTTCTCGTTCTTATACACCTGCAAAATTTAATTTGTAAAACAATCGTTAGTCATGGAAGTCTGGAACATTTGCTGCAAATAATGCTCCTGACCAAAACCAAAAAAAAAAGAAAAAGGAAAAAAAAAAAGAAAAAAAAGCCTTTAGCTGCTACGTCTTTCTTTAGTCTATTGCCATAAAGTTTTGAAACACATGGGGCTCTGAATAGAAAACCTATTTAACTTGCATTAATTAGGTGTTCAGAAAGGTCAGGGTAGAGCAGGTGTCCCACCTGGTTTGTGTGAAATTGTCTGTGTTGGGTTCTGCAGAGCTGTAGAGAAGTGTGATTTCACAAGCAGTTCACAAAGGTGTAGAATGTGCACAAGTGCATTTATGTGTGTGCTTGTGTGTATGTGCACATCTGAGTGTGTGTGTGTGTTTGCCACAGGAGGCATTTAATAAGGCTTCTTGCAAATGTGTGAAGGTAGAAGGGGAAACAATGACAAACATCTCTATAGCTATGATTGCTCTGTTGGTAAATGGGTGCTGGTGAGTGAATGCAGATGAGGCTGAACCTGCAGAGGAAATAGTTCAAGCTTGTGGTACAATTGCAAACTTCTTTGAGGAACTATCTGGAGAAGGAGGGGAAAGGAAAATATCCCCCCCCTCAGAGAATATTTTTAAACTTTGTGGAGGGTAGAAGGCTGCAGATAGTGACCAAGGATGTGGAGCAGGTGTTGAAATATAAAGCAAATCCTGAGTTGTGCAAGAGCGTGTTGGCATCAGTCGAAAAGGAGAAGGGTCGACATCGCTGTCAAGCTGCCATCAGCTGGCCTCTTTACTTACTGGGTACTGAACCCAGAAATCTCATAAAACTCCTTCTCGAAACCAAAGCTGAGATGTTTGATGTTTACAAGAGGCAAATGAAATTCCAAATTAACCTACTGAGACCATCAGTCATAATATCTAACTGCTCACCCACACCAAAGCGAAACGTATTAACATTGCTAATGATAAAATACATCAGCACCTGACTGGTGCCACCAATGACTTACTGAAGGGATCTGGCAAACCCAGCATGCTTGTCAGTTTGCAAGCTCCATGGACATTTTACTGTCCATCTGCTGCCATTTAATAATCAAATTCCCATTGTCTGAATTACTAGCAGGTATCCAATCCAATTAAAAGGCGTGTTCACTTTTAATTTTAACCACCATGTCACATTACACCAGTTGTGTTACAGGCTGCCTACTTTGGTTATATCAAGATGAATATGCTAATTAGGGCTTGAGAATCTGCTGCCTCTTAGGCAGCAGGCGTTTGATTCAAACAAAGCAACCAGTTTACATGAGGTGTCCTTGCATCGGTTCTGGACAGCTTCAGTGAGTGCATCTCTCCTTCTTGCCAGACCATAGGATTTGTTTACATACAGACACTACAGCAAAACAACACTAAACTCATTAGGACTTGACTAGAAATGTTTTTAAGGTTTTTGTGCACTAAGCGTATGCAGTTCAGACCAGTGATTTGGATTTTAATAGATGTTATGTCACTTGGATAGTGCAGATGTGAAAGAAGTTGCTGCTTACCAGAATGAGTAAGAAAGAAAGATGGCCAGTAGTTATTTTCTGCAGGTTACTAAGGTGCTTTACTGAAGTCTTAAATAACTCAGGATGATTTTTTTTGAAAGGAAAAGGGAGACACTATGAGAAAAAAGACATTTTGCTCTGTTGAAAAGTTTGGGGATGTAGACTTCATGATCCATGTCCAGAATGTTTTTCTTCACTAATATATTCTTTTCGACTAAAGAATTTAGATGCATAACAATGATGCATTCAGAAAATGAGCAAATATAATACACTGTGGGTGCTTACTTTACCTCCAAACCTCTTTGTTTGGCCGAAACTATGTGAGCTGTGGAATTGCTCAAAAAATATTGTTGTGTTCCATGCCTCAGTTCAAGTGATGTTACATTAGCCCACGTTGCCTTGGCCCTGTGTGAAATTAGGCATCTTCCAGCTTTGCTTCCATGTGATCCAACAAAGAATGAGCATCGAGAACAATCTTTATTCTGACTGAAACGTGAGGTAGATCTCCAAAGTTAATCTAATTTGCACAGAATATGTTTGGTGCCACTTTTCCCTTTCCTAATGAACACATCAATCATTAATACTGATATGAGCTGGGCAAATAATGAAAAGCATATTAAAGAATATGTTTGTTCAAAAATATCATGACATTTGAATAAATTATTGCCTTAATGCATCTGTTCACTTCTCAGTCAGCTCATTAACTTAGGAAAATATTGAAAAAGGAGCCTGAGTATTTTTTTCACTCTATATATTTTTATTTAAAAAACAAAATTAAGCAAATATGTTTTTCAAAAGTATGTTTGGATTGGGAACAATGTTGTGAATTATGCACTTGGTACACGCTCCTGAAAGGATGTATGGAATATTACAGTTCATCACATAGTTTAGTGGGGTAGACTTCTGCCCAGGTGGGGGACCATGGTGGGCAGCAGTAGGAAGCCTGAGGGACCCAACTGAAGGTGTAAGGTCATCTCTAGTCCTGCACTTTCTCAGGAGCACATGTTGCTGTCACAGCCCACTAGTGATGAAGTAATTCATGCAGGTGAGGTGGCAATTCACTGGAATTTCAGCATTTCTTGTCAGCTAATAACCTGTACTTAATTGCTCTCTGACTCTTCCCAAGTGATAGCTTCCCTCTCTACCACACACAGAAACCTTGGGACAAATTCAAGGATGAAACTGAGTTAGAGTAAATCACATTGTTTGTCTTCTGGACCCACATAGGTAGGAAAGTGCTATCCCTTCTAGGTTTAGTTGGTTTAGGGGAAGACCAAAGAAACTCTTACACATGTTAACCTTGAATCTGGCCTTGTGAGTCTAAATGAGGCTAGGAAAAGCTAAATGGACATAACTTCTAAGCTGCTGGATGAACAGGAAAATCTACTACTGGGAACTGTTAGTGAGGTCAGCTTCTCTCTGTGTATCAGGTTGTCCTGAATGCACAAGTGTTAAACTTGCTGGAAGAACAAGGTGAGGTTTATAGGGCAAAAGTCTGAAAATGTCAAATATCTTTCCTGTAGGAAATTATTTCTTTAATAAAAGAAGCCAGTTTGCTGGCCAGCTAAGTTCAGTGACAGGCTGATCTCTGTCAAAACCAAACATGTTTGTAACTTGCCCATTTGAATTTGAATTGGGCTGAAAGTAAACATATGTTGCAAGTTGTCAGCCTGGATACAATTTTCTGTCTAGAGTAAATGTACTCATCTGTTTAATAGTTTTTAAGAACAGTCATAGAGTATCTGATGGTTTTGAGGGTGGAAGAATTGTGTGTGTGTGGCCTCAGATGGTTCTGGTTTATTTAATCTCCTGCCTAAGAAGCAGGACAGACTCTGCCAGTGTTGCATGGAGGAGCTGGGGGAGATGCTCAGGCAGGACATGTGGCTCCTTTTTTTGTGGCTGTCCATTTACTTTAAAATCAGAGCAGAGCATCTTTCTGGCTCTTACTTGGCTTTGCAAGGGGAAGGATCTTCAGTGGGGTATGGTAGCTCAGAATAGCTTTACAGGGGAGTGTGTGAGACCATTAAGGACTCAGCTTTCCCTTCAGCACTGGCCAAATGCAGTAACTTTCCCAGTATCACAGAGACAGACACAGTGGTGCCATGTCCCGTGTGTTATACTGTAGCCCTTCCCTCCCCTGAAATATGGACTGTCAAATCAAAGGGGAGACCTGTTGAGCTAGAAACCAACCAGCAAACCAGTCTCAATTAGCCTTATTATTTTTAATTTAGCACCCAGGCTTTCATAATGGCAGTGCGGTGTTACTAAATCAGATGGAAAAAAAGCTTTTAAACTTAATACAAGTCTTAAAAGTTTTATCTAGAGATTTAGACAGAACAGTGACATTTATATTTATAAGGAGGTATGTCTGAATTATTTCATGTTGTCAGAGTAGTAAGGGTCAACTTTGGCTGTTGTCAAATGGATCAGTCTCATGTGTCCCTTTGCAGGAGCAATTTATCAATATCAATGCCCTGATAAGTTAACTCCCCACTGAGATTCATCTTATGCATGGACATTAAAAGAACATGTGGCTGTACTCCTGACTGCTGTGTTGGAAGACAGTAACTTTATCCTAAGGAAAAGAAGGACCAGGAGCTCTGAAAGAGAACTCTCTAAAATACCTAAGAAAAGGGTTAACAAAGAGAAAGTTTTTAAAAAAGGGGGAAAAAAGAAGCATTGAATCACTCTGAAGGCTATTTAAGAATACCATATTAGATGCACAGATGGTACATATACCTCTAAGCAAGGAAAAAGTAGAAAGGAGAGAGTAAATCTGGCATAACTAGGCGAAGAAGTGTGTAAGCTTAAAGGAACACTCTCAACTTAAAAATCACACTTTTATTGAAAAATTTGTTACCTGCTGCCGTTACAAACAACACCTATGATTACTGTAATGGAAAGATGAGACAAAAAATTCAGTTTGCTGTTTTGATGTGCTTCCTTTGGGCCTGATTCCAATTCTACCAGCATCAGTGGAGGAGAGGACATCCCATCGCTTGTAGCGATCTCTGGATCAGGCCCTGTGTGTGTTTGCCTGTACATTGTGTACAGGCAGTTTCATTATGTTGCATGAAGTCTGTTTTCTTATTGTTTCTGTGGCTTTTCACACAGCAAGAGAGGAAAAAACACATTTTTGTCCCAACTGGAAGTGTGGTTTTTATGTCAGTAGGGTCCCAGGCACACATGTACCAGGAATATCAGATGTTTTGCTGTCTTAAGGGGAAAATTCTTCAAAAAAAAAACCAAACCAAAACTGAAAATTCTATCATATCTGTCATAACCAAGTATCTCTGAGGTAAAGTGCAGGAACATAAGGACAAGGAAAGTATCTGAAAGGCACATGTGCAAGGCACTATAAAAGGTGTAGGAAAAATGTGTCTATAGAAAACAAAAACCACCTGTAAGCCCCCCACTCCCACAAGTCACATAGCCATGACTCCAGCCCCTTCTGCAAAAGCAAAATAGCAGGAAAATTAAATTAAATTTTCAGCATCCATCTTCACCACAGAGGATGATGAGGAAATTTGTGTTCCAAGGACATTTTTCACAGGAAATCAGAGTGTGGCCTTATAACAAAAACTGTAGTCTCTTAGGAGGAAGTCATGGAGCAACTTCAGCAACTCAAGAGCTGTAAATCACCAGGAGCAGATGGTTCTCAGTTGAGTGTTCTTAAGGAAATAAAAGTGTGAAGCAGCAGAGATATTGACAAGGATCTGCAATATATCATTAAAACCAGCAACTGTTTCTGAAAATTTGGAAGTAATTTGTATGGTGCTTAAAAAACAATAAATAGAAAAAGATAGGAATGTTGCTTTATTCTTGAAAATAGGGAATGAAGCTGAGAGTTCTTAAGTAATTTTTATTTGATTTGCTTACAGGCAGAGCAAAGTAACTTTCAGTTAGGTATGACATGGCAGGTTGCAGCACTGCAAAGAACACCTGAGAGAGATAAAATTTTTATTCATAACAGTTTATAGACAGATATTTGAATGAACACAGTTTATATGTTCAGGATCACATTTGCTGGATAAGGTTGTTTATTTTTGAGGTGTTATTTGGTGTTTATGGGTTGTTTGATGCCCTTCACGTTGAATGCATCTTGGTACAGCAGGATACTTTGGTCCACATTTTCTTATGAAGTTGGACATTTAGATAAGAAGCTGATTGCATTCCAAAGGAACCAAGTTTACTGCAAACACAAAAATTGCTTTATAATGCTGAGGAGTGTTTCCATAAGCATTATGAAATTTTAAAATTTAATTTGCTACAGAAAAATTAATAATTTTTAGAAAAAAGGTTGAATTTTTCAACAAAAAGCAGGTACTTCAAAGCACTAACCCAGTCAACCAAATCTCCATTTTCTGCAGTTATATTATATGGACAAGGAGTAACAGAAGAGTACAGAGATTTTCCCAAGCAAATACAGCTCCTGTGTACACGGACACACAGAAATCAGCCAAGGGAGGGAAATTAGAAGTTCTAATGGATTTGGAATTGAGTAAAGCACTTGAAATTGCATCTCATGAAATCTTACCCTCAGATTAATTCAAATTACTTTGGATATGAACACTGTCAAGTGGCCTGAAATGGGCTCAAGGAATAAAGGAAAGGGTGGTGATAAAGAGCAGTATATCAGGTTGTGGAAAGAAGTGCCAGAGGGATTTTCATGAGGTTGGTCTTATTTCATGTTACATTACTGATCTTCAGGAGAGAACAGAGAGCAAGTTCACAAACTCTGTAGATGATACTAAACAGGACAGAAAAGAATTCTTTGGAGGAATTAGAAATAATGAAAAAAAACCCCCAAGTTTGACAAGAGTGAATTAGTATGACTAGCAAAGAAAAAAAAAAAAAGAAAAAAGAAAAAATATATTAGTGGAATGAATGAAGCTGGACAAGAAATTGAAGCTAAGGATAGTTGAGGGCAACAAGGTGGATTATGCAGATGTAGTGGTAGTTAAATGGCCATAGCTAGGGTCTTGGAGCATGGGGGTGTTAAGGAGGGTAATTGCATAGTTGCTGAAAAATGGATCAAACAAGGAGCAACAAAGAGTGTTTGGGTGGGAAGCATTAAGGGGTGAGCAGAATCAAAGATGATTTGGGGAATACAAAGTTTTTAAGCCTGTAGGGAAGGAAGAGAAGGCTGGAAAGAAGAAAATTTTGCAATTTCAATGTGTTAGCACTTGGAACTGTGGCCTGAAAGCAGCCTGAAATCCTTGGGACTGACTAAGCTGGGACAAGCAAACACTAGCAGAAACAGGAGCTGGCACTGGAAGAGGGTATCCATACACCATCTTCTGCCTATCTTCCACCTCTGATTTCTGCAGGAATGAAAGAAAAGTGTACTCTGATTCAGCAGGCAGTATTACTGCCCAAAATGACACTGCCCAGTTTTAGACTGAGCTGTCACAAGTAGTAGTTAAAGGCCCGAGCCACGAGCCACTGAAATAAACAGGAGCGCTTTGTCTGGAGTAGCAGTTGAATGTAGCAAGACGAACCTCTTCTATGGGTGCGGTGCTCCAAGGTCCAACCAGGTGTCCCAGTAGAATCTCACAAATGGTGCTCTGACCAGCCTGAATTGGTGCTACTGCTCCAAAGGTGGCTAAACCAGCCCCCTGGCTTCCCCCCGTGTGAGCTTTTTATTGGCCCCCTAATCCTGCTCATGCGCAGTAGGGACCTGCCCTAATTAGGCACAGGTGGGCTTCACACGAGGTCAAGCCCACTACCTGGCAATTAGTGGCACCTGGTTGCCTCATGTCACTACAGTTGAGCTGTGCCTTAAATTAAATAGTGTAGTTGCATAGATTTGATGATTATTAGCAAAATGCACAGCTATGCCAATTAAAAGAGCAATGGAAACCAAACCTCATTTGTCCGAGATACTGCCTGCTGGTGTGAGCCCCAGATGCATCCTTTGACTGCATAGATTATGGGATATTTTTCACTTCTTCCTTCAGGTACTGGCTACTGTCAGCTGCAGTTTGCCAGATGAGATGAACAAATGGGCTGATCACTATGGCAAGACCCAGCTTCCTCATCAGGGTGATGGCATAGGAAGCGTGAAGGGCTCCGTGACATAACCCAAATCTAAATTGACGTTTCCCATTTGGTCAGCCAAAGGATGTAAGCAGATGTAAGCAGGCACAGCTTTATTAAAATCAATGGAGCTGTGATTTTGGCCCAGTGTAGGAACTCTAATAGCTCCAGAAAGTTCTTACTGGGTCTAGAGAAGCGATAGGTTTACTATAGTGTTGCTGGAAAGTTTTTTCATTACTAATGGTAAAATGAAGATGTTTTGTCTCCCCTGCAATCATCCTCAAATCTTTCGTAAACGTTTTCAACCTTCACAATGCAGTTATCAGTGTCACCACACTGCTCTTTGGAAGCATTTTGAAAATATCAGTATTTTCTAATATTTACTGTCGATGCAAATTTGGAAAAGCGTAGAAGACTTCTTCTTAAAGGATTAGAGCAGTATGTATATGTAGGGTTGTGTTTAACCTCACATCGTAAGGGTTACTTTTAAAGAAGTGTCATGTAGAACTCTTAAGTCATTATATCTGAAAATTTCAGTATAAAACATAAGCATGTGTAGCACCTTCTCCATGCCTGACTTTTTCAAAGAATACAAGTAGAGATATCAGTTCACATTGCATAGTTTATGTTTCCTAAAACTGCTTTCCTGAAGCCAACTAGTCACAAATGTGGTAATTTTGATTTTTCACTCTTAGACTTAGGTTTGAATAACCCAATGTCAATTGCAGACCAGATACGCAATAAGGTATTGACCACTAGTATAAAAACAAATGAGATATTTTGGTCTCGCAGATATGAGGGGCAACATTATTGCCGATATCAGTAGGATGAGTACTGTACCCCAAAGTACAAGCCAGTGGTGCATTTCATCAGGAAAAAAATAAGAAATTAGGTATTTGTCTGTGTATGTCATGATCTACAGCTAGAACTTTTTGCTGCTAAAGCTGTAGAAGATATTTGAAATTTAACCTAGTCTATATTAACTAAAATAAAGCCCAGGTCTGTCACCCTAAGGCTGGATAGCTCTATGTTCAGTAGCCCAGGGCAGGGCTAGTGCACATTTTACCTCCTTCAGCATTCTGCCTTATCCTTTCCCTTGTTTTATTAAGTGGAACCTTTTTAGCCTTTGCAAGACAGCTACCAAACTTTTAACCTCTCTCTCCCTATGTCTTCCTACCTTTCCTGTTACTGCATTTTCACTGGCAAGGTTAGGATACAATATGATTTATTGTTCTGTATTTGTGGCATGTCTTGTGTTGTCTTGTGGATATTTTCTTAGGTTGGTTTGTTTGGTGAAAAGTATTGAGGAGATTTGCAGTTGTGTTTTCTCTGTGCCCTGAACAGGGTTTAACTTAACAGCCCATTAAACAGTCATTTCTTATGTGCAATTGTGATTACTGGAATGTAGGTTGCTATTATCAATCATCTTTCCATTCATACTGTTACATTAATCATGTGAGGAGACGCGGGTGTAAATTTGGATCCAGCAGGATGGCAACTTCTTATTTGCGGCGATCCAAAATTCAACCTGTGAAGCAAAGAATGACTTTTACAAGTCATTTTCATGTTTCAAAGGCAGCTCTGTGCCATTTTCTGGTACTCCACACTAATTGTGACCTGTGTGGATTTAGGGATTTCATGAATAATACAAAAGATGCTGGAGCGGTTGGGAAAAAAAAAAAAAAAAAACAAACAATTTTACACATTGTTTGTGTCAGGGCTCAATAATGGATTTACCCTCGATTGCAGCCACTGCTAAGAAGACATTCTGGTTTCTGGGGGCCTCACACTGAACACAGGAGTCATTTTGGTCTTGCACGCATGGCTCTCTCGCTGCTCTCCCTTTGTCTCCACACAGCGCGTGCTCTGCCGCCTACATGTGCTCTCCCATATTCCTACAGGAAATTTACTTTTCATGCCCAAGGGGAAGAAAGTCTAGCACGTTTTCTGCAAACAAGCATATTCCTTTGGGAAGCGTGCTTGCAGAGGAGCAAAGAGGACAGTACAGCTGTAAACATTCTCCTCAGAGATAATCAGCGCCCCAGCAGGAGCACCTTCCCTGCACAGCTGTACAGTTCCCTTTGCTCTCTAGAAGGCACTGCACCCTACATGCAGTTTCCAAGCTACATTTAACACAATTGCCCATCAGCACTTAGGAAGCAGTTACCACAGAAACCCAGCAGAGACCAATTAGTCACATGATTAAATTAATTAAAATAACCCAGGGTATCTGCCATCTTGCTTCTTTCTGCTACGCATAGTGCATGACCCAGGCGGAGCTGTAATTGGGTAGCATTATTGTGCCTTTTAATCCTAGAATCATCTTCATAGTATACTGGAGGTAGTCTTTGATTTTTTTCCTTTTCCACCCGTCTGCGTAAATCCCTTCCCAGAGATCCGTGTTATTCCCTTGCTGCAGAGATGCATTATTCCTGTTCTGGAGATCTGTGTCATTGCACAAAAAACATTCTCCAGCCCCCCTCAATAAGCCAAGTAGTATCAAATTTACAAAACATCAGATTTAACAACAGCGAGATTTGTTATGTTTGGGATAAGAGGATTTGGAAACATTTTCAATTGCACAGCTAAGACTTTTGGAGGTCTTTAATGACAGCTCTAACAATACTTGCCAGAGAGAGCTCTGTAATATGTATTAGCACTTGACCTGAGAATTGTAAAGCACTAAGAAAAGACTGTATGTTGTGTCTTCGTTTCCCAAGTAATACTGTTATTGCAGTGGGATGTGTGTAAGTGGAACAAGCTGTCTTCCTTGTAACACTGCTTCCTGGGAAAGGCAGGCAGCTGGGTCTCCTTGCTCGTTTATAAAACCTAGAAATGCACAGTCATATTCTAACTTAGCAAATCAGTCCTTTGTCCTGTGGCTGCCCTGACAATGGCATCCCTGGAATATCCATGTCAGCTTGGGTTTTCTTCTCTTAGATCAGTGTCACACTTCTGCATTCACACAACTCATCTCCACCTGAAATGGCATAAAACACAGAACATTGCAGTTTCCATCTCATCAAAAATATGCCGGTGACTGCTTGATCCATGGCACCAAGGGGAAAAGAAATTTAAAATTTAATACTATTTCTGGCCCCAGAGTAGAGAGCAGCTTGCACCTCCAAAGCAGATTCCATACACACAGACTTGACAAAATAGCATGCATAAATTACACGGCTCTGATGCATTAATTCATGCCTAACAGAGCAAGTGGCAACAACACTACATGTACAATGGATGGGTATAAGACGGAAGAAATGAAGTCTGTAGGTTAATGTATAAATAATCAACTGTTACCGAATTTGCAAATATTATGGAAGAAAGCTAGCAGGTTTTGCACATGCTGTATTGCTGAAATGCTGTGCACAGATTTGCTAGGCTTAACCAAATCTGACTAACTGGTCAGGAAGGATCTATGTGTTTGGCAGTGCTGAGGCACTGATGCTCCAATATGAGATATGAGTCTAGCCATGAAATGAGGTCTCTGTCTACCAGAGTAGTATCAGTGACAAAAGTGAGGCTCTACCACGTTATAGCCTGTTTTCCAAAGTGAAGCAAGCCTTGTGCCAGATAAAATGTGGCTCAGTGATTTTATAGACATTCTTCCCTGCTGACCAACATCATCTATATCCAAGACAGACACATACACAAATTACTGGGCAAAAGTGAAACCAGTGCCAAGTTTTTATTTTACTTGTCTTTTACTTTTAAATTGTCATGGGTTGCTGCAGCATGTGTAATACCTGCTGAAAAATTGCCTCTTGTGTAATGTCTGATCTTGCTATTTTTGCAGTAAGTGGCAATCAGAACACTGAGGAAGAAATTCTTCATGGGATCACCCAGTTTTACAGTGTAGTGGTCTTGTAGAAACTGATTGAATTATGTTTCTATAAAACTCAAGTAAACTAGTGGAAAACCTGGTCTGAAGATCTTAGATGCGGGTACTGAATGCTGTTGTTTCCAGAATTAAAAAGTGTCCCATAAATATATGCATGGGAAGGATGCTTTCTGTTTCATATTTAAAGTACTTCATCAACAAACCTGTGCCTACTAAGTTCTCAAAGCTTTTGTTCTTTCATAGCTCAGAAGAAAACCTTCTTTTTTCCAGACTAGAGCAATGAAAAGTTTTGACTGCTGTTTCTTATGATACTACATAAAATAAATGTTGCTAAAAGCAAAGGACAAGCACTTCTGTAACAGTCAATGTGACAGCGAAGACCAAGGTGGCTGTTTTGAAGTTTCCTTCGAGGCAGGGAAAGTTTTGCTTTGATGCACAGGGGCTCTATGTTCTTGCTACCAGTTTCTTGGTATTGTTATAAAGCTTTTCCTAGGGAACAGACAGGCCCTCTCATCTGAGCATTAGGGGGGAATGAATGGTGATGGATGTGGTCATCCTTGGAGGGGGGGTTCATAAACAAGAGGGCAGTACTGCAATGGGTCATTTCGCACATCTGTGCCATATCTGCATTTGAGAGCAGTGTGCTGACCTCTTCCCAAATCAGGAGATGAAGTAGTCCTGTGATAGCTCTTGCCCTCGCCAGGTCAGTGGGAAATTCATAGGAGAACTTCTGAAATACAGTCCCTGGGCTGCTGCTGTGATGGTCACTCTGGAAGCACACAAATTAGAGGTAGGGATTACAGAAAAAGAGAAGGATTGGGGAGCGAAGAACTTAGTATTTCAGTTGTGAAGGTTTGCAAAGGACTTCAGGGATATTCCAGGCTTCCTTTATAAAAAGATGAAAAAAATATATTTGCCCTCCTTGGAATAAGAAAAATCTAAATGGAAGCTTCAGGAAGTGTAAGCAGTTTTGGTATAGCTGTTGTGAATAAATGTTATAAAT
The DNA here is from genome assembly GCF_036169615.1 of Heliangelus exortis. NCBI lineage: Eukaryota > Metazoa > Chordata > Aves > Apodiformes > Trochilidae > Heliangelus > Heliangelus exortis. The sequence goes on along the minus strand of NC_092424.1, from coordinate 70,632,110 downwards.
GCCCAGTACTCTGCATGCCTGAATAAATCAAAGCAAACCAAGATAACAACTGACAAGATAACAAAGGAGCTCAGGACAAATATTTTGTGCTCACTACAATAGCCAAAGCAAAGAGTGAAGAGCAATATGATAACAGTTTGATTTTTCTAGGTGTTGTGAACACCTCATCTTTCAGGAACTGTGATGGAGTTTATGGCTTGACATCCAGGCCTGGGAAAGTCAGGTCATCTTTGGCCCATTTGTAAAGCAGGCTGAAGTTCAATAGCAAGCCTAAGCTGAGTGGCAGTGAAGAAATTAGCCTTCAGGTAATAGATAAATAGATAAAACATGTAATTCTGAAACATTTATGTATGACTTTATATGTGGTAGAGGACACATAAGATAGTCTTCAGGCAAAGTAAATGGTCTGATGCATTGCAAGGTGAAAGAGACATGCAGTGTCCTCTTGGTGTCAGCTAGAATGTAACATAGGTGAGAGGAGGATAATCTGGGGGGATTCCCTTTTTAAGAAGCCATTCCTGCTATTTCAGAAAGAGCTGGTGAATGTACAGCAGTCCAGGATGCATCCGTCCCTAATATCTCCACTCATTTGTATTCTTAAAATGGCCCTAGAAGTAATGACAGAAGTAAGGGCAGAAATAACCTGGAGGCCATCCAGGCATTTACTTACACCACAAGAGGGTTTGTTTAGTTTAATCCTTGTCTACCCTCATGCCATTATGATGCAAAAAAATATAATAAATAATCTGAGATACTGTAAAGAGGCAGTCTCGCTATCGATGTATTTCAATAGCTTTCCTCAGCTCCTTGAAGCCCAGAAAATTTAACAGAATAAGTAGAAGTTCATAACTATATTTCCCAGCTTGTGTGTACTATTCACTGGCTGATTTCTAGTTGCTCTTACCAGTTTCTCTCAACTGATTTTTATAGATTAACTATTTTGGAACAGCCTTATTCACAAGTGGCAGTGGCTTTACATATGGACCTGTTAGTATAGAGGATGTTGCTAGAATTCTTGATGAGGAGCAGTGTACAATTTGGATAAACGTCAGGTGAGAATTCAAAGGGGGACACACATTTCTTAGTCAGCTGGGATAAAGGAACATGCAGATGATGCTGGTTTGGATAGAAGTGGCTTCTTCTGAGGCCATCTGGTTGGGACACAGTTTCCAAAGCCATATCCTCCATGTCTTGTGTTATGCCAGGCTTTATGTAAACTGGATGGGAGTAATTTTGCTCTTGCCTTCTCTCTGCCTTCTTCTCCTCTGAAGGCTCAGCATTTTTTTTACTTTTCTCAACAGCGTTTCCACTAGCCTTGATTTCCTTTGCCTGTTCTCTCCCTCTCACCACCAGATTCTGCTCACTCCCTTGACTCTTCCCATCTGTCACACCTGCTCTCTTGTGTCTGCCCTCATAGATCTGCCACTTTCTATATAATGCTGATACAGTGAGCTCCACAAGAAACCAGAAGAAAATTGTTTTAAAATCCCATATAACTTAGACTTCTTTTTTAATTATTTTTTCCACAGAAGCATTACATTGTCTTTTAGTGTGTATTTATATATATTCCTTGTCCGAAGAAGTGATAATAACCACATCTCTCTTATTCTCCTGGCATTTCAGTAGATTTGTAATACAGTGGCAAAGTAACACGGCTCTGCCTCGGGAGCTGACTGCCACTGTAGGCAGCAAAGGGCAAATGCCAAATAGGTAATGCATTTGTTTATTTATGTGCTTTCAAGAGATTCTTAGTAGTTCCCCCCAACATTGCTGCAGCAAAACCTGGTGTGCATGAAGAGCAAAGAGTAACTCTAGGGAAAATTTCAGTTTGTGGATGGGGCTCTGTGGATTTCCGTGTCCCTTTTGCCCTCCAGCTCTCACCTTTTCTTCCCTCTAAGCACATGCTCTGTTGCTTTCCTTTTCACAGCCCTCTGGGGTCCAAATCCAAATCCCCAGAAACCAGCTCAGTTGGTTTCAGAAGGACAGGTTTTTAGGCCAGACAGTCTCATGGAATAGATGCCTGTCCTGTGTTGCAGGGAGGGCTCTCTGCAGGGACGAAGCAGCGGTGTAGCAGGCTCTGTCAAGGGAGAAGATGCTAGCAAATGCCAGAGGAGAGGCTGAGGACACTAAACCAAGACATGCCAGTGTTACTGTCTCTGCCTTTCTGAGCTGTTTACAGCACTGCATGCTCCTTTGTCAATTCCACTCAGATTAAAAACCACAGCGAGATGTTCCTTTTTGTGCTTCTGAATGGGAAATCAGAGATAACTTAGATATCTAATATGTACCTGAAAAAGATAAGTCTTTTTTCCATTCTGTTGAAGAGTGTTGCAGAAAAAAACAGTTGTCATGAACTATCTATAAGATGGTTCCCTTCTCCAGAGAGCTTATTACCCTTCATCTTTCATTACCCTAGAATATTTACAGGTAGCATATTCATTACCTTGAACATTCCCACATGCTTGTATGAGCACACAGTGTACAGATGCTCAGAGACAGGCTCCTTAGCTCCCAAAGACAGCATATTCTCATTTAACGTTTTCATTTCACTGCACCAAACTGTGGCAATGCAACATAAGCAACTTTGGACTTATTTTCTCAGTGTGCGAGGCTCGGTGACACGGGGAGTTTTGACTGGCCACATTATGTGTCATGTCTAAAGAGCCTTTTGTCTCCATTCAAGCTTTCTGAAACAAGACAAATTATGATATTTTCCTGTTAATTTCTGTTAATTTCTTTCCATAATGAGTTTCATTAAAATCAAAGCTTCCGGAAGACTGAGCCCTGACAGCTGTCTAAAGACTGTTTGACTTGCTATGGGCTGTTTGGGCTGAATAATTATTTCAGTGTTGTGAGGATCATTTCTTTAAATAAGAACAATGATGCTCTGTTTGGGAAGAGAAACAAATGCAGCATAATTTCGGAGCTCTGACTTGTAGTACTCAATGGCTTTCAGGAATACCTGGGAAAACACATCTCTCTCAGTCTGACACGTTTTTTAATGATTTCACTTAAGAATACAAAGGCAGCTATTTCAGCTGGCAGGAGAAAGAAGGCCTGGCTTCTAATGAAGCAAATAATTTCTTCAAAAGAGAGAGGAGCATATTTTTTGCTGTTGCATTGCTGTGAATGTGACCCAAGAATGAAAAAGCAAGTATTTCTGGTTTGACGTTCAAAAAATATTCCTGTAAGCTGCAGGCCTGATACTTTGATAAGATAGTGGCAAATATTTCTGTTCTTTTGCACTACCAGCACTGTAAAATCTTAAAAGATGCATTGCACATTTTATAGCTATTGCAATTTAAAAGATAAAGCTTTTACAACATAGTTTGGTCTGTTTGCTGAGTTGACTGTTTTCTTTTGACACGGAAATGCTTAAATCAGTGGGTGGGATGATGGGAATTTTGCAGTAGCCCACTGCTTCCAAGTCTGAACTGGACACTCACCACCTGTTTCATGACCTGTTGCACTGAATTCCTTGTCAGAGTTGTAGAAAACCTGGCTGGTTTGACAGGGTTTATGTTCCTATCATGAGTCTCAAATTTCAAGACCTGAATGGTAGATTTTTGTTTGGACAAAGTGCACATTTTCTGAGATTTAGGGACAGCCCCTACACTTCCTAAGTCCTTGCTCCTTGCCCTCTGTTTCTAATCCCGTGTCCTTCCTAGTGCTGATCTTATCACAGTACTCTTATTCCTTGGAGGATAGAAGCCAGTGACCTTTGTTTAAAATGAAGTGGTGGTTAAGAAAATGGTTATTTAGAAACAGGACCTTCTTGTCTAACAAAGAGACTCTGCATGCTCTGTGTACTTCCTTTGTTGACCCAGATGTATCTTGTCTCTGTCACTGTGGCTGGAGAGCAACTCAGTGACTTTCCACATCAGTTAGCATCATCAGGGTAATGGTTAAGAAACTGCCTGACACATGGATTTTTTTACCACCTGGAGTGACAAAAAAAATAAAGGAGCCCACCTTAATTTTTTAATCACACGCTGATTTTTTAAGAGACAGAAAAGCACAACCCTGCCCACCCTTGGAAAGCCGCTGCTATAATGGAAAACAAAGCTGAGTGTATCTGATGTAGTAACCATCAAAAGGGAAGTCGAGCTCCTGTTGGTACTGCAGGACTGGTCTCTGACCACAGCCACTGCTTGATCGATACTCAGGACTCAGCATGGGTCAAACGTTTAAGGTAATTGTTTGTGAGCAGGCTTGGTTGACAGCTGAAGATCTGTGGTAAATTTGCACCTTGGCCAGAATTTCCCAGGGAGCAGCCTTTCCCACCACCAAGTGGCTCAGGAAAAGATGGGCTTCTGCCATTTTATGTTCCTTTCTCATCAACAGCTGTAGTAGTCGGGGAGGTGCATGCTCCTAAGAGGAGAGGAAAAGTTGGGTGCTTCTGTACCATGTGAGCCCATTCCTCCATGGAGGACCCACAGCGGGAGCAGGAAGGTGTCCTGCTTCCCCATGGGGAGCACCACACCTGAGCAGCCCTTGATGCAACAGAACATGAGTAGCTAGTCCTGCCATCTTCATGGCTCTGTAATGAAGGAAAATGTTTCCTTTGCTCCTCTCACCAAGTCTGGGATTTCCAAAAGCATGGGACAAAGTTAAGCAATCGATTTCCCTGAAGAAAATCAAACAGTGGGCTTTGTTTGCTTAAGGTACACTGGGTCTTCTGAGAATCCAAGACCAAGTGAATTGCAAGAGGGAATCGCATGGTCTCTCGGTTCTGGCACTATTGTACAAATATAACCTCCTCCTGTTATGTCTTAATTACTGCAATGACATACTTCTAATGGGAAATTCCTGCAAGAAGTCAAGACCTCTTAAAACCATCCTCTCATGAAAAATGAAAATGAAAGATAGAGTTTTGGGCTGGTTTGAGAAAGGCTGCTTTTTTATTGCTAGAAAGGCCAGAAGAGCTGTTGTGATTTTCTCCTCTCTCATGTTTACATGATCTTCCTTTTATTTCTTTGTGTTTTTTTGTTGTGTTGAGCAGGAGGTCCACTTTTCAGTCTGCAATTCTGTAGCATCCAGTATCAAAAAAGCAGATGTAGGTAAGCCTGTTTATAAAAATACAGCCACAGTTGCTTTTTTCCTAGCTCAGATGTTCGAAGAACCCTGGATTTAGCTGTTGCTTAATCGCAAATATTAGCACCATAAAATCAATTCTATTTAAACATTTTTATCTAAGAGATGTGCTGTCTTTCCAGTCAATTGTTAGCTTGTTTTGATCCAGGAGTTCAGGACTTGCCTCACTGCCTTTGCCGTTTCATGAAGTTTCACTGTGGAGACTTGATCTCCAACCATGAAAGGTATTTCAGATTTGCTAAGAGCCCTGCAGCTTCTGTGCCCTGGGAGCCTCTGGAATGAAAGCCTTTGCGTGCATGGCAAGGCTCAACTCTGCTGCTTTCTGCTCCACAGCTAAAAGTAGGCAGTGTAAAAATTTGCTGCCTTTTTTGTTGACTGGTGGATTTTAGAAATGAGTCCATCTCCTGCAAATCAGACATAACATGTATAAAGAGCTGTGTACCACAAGAGGATGGCCTCAGAGGGATGTTTAGAGTTTATCTTCCTTCCAAAGGTCTTGGTTATTTTTTCATGTTAATCATCACTAGCCCATACCCAGCCTGGCAGAGAAACTCCAGAAGTCCGTGCTTTCAGCCTTGGTGGGTGAACCTGGAACCCTGTTATTTTCAGCATATATTATTCATGGATTTCTAGCTGCATCTCAATGATGTGAAAGACCTTAATTGAATGTAATCCATGAAAGATTTATTCTCCCAATCAGCTTTCTCGCAGGAAATGATTTTAGACTCATCAGATTCCAGCTGTTGCTCAAATCCATTCAGCCATCCATTCAAGCCTGTTAATTTTATTGTGAGTATTCCAGGTCAGCTCCCCACCGAGGCCTAGTCATGAGCCTCCTATTCTTCTATTTTCCATTTGAGTCAATCTCTAGAATAACACAGGTCTGCCTTGGTGTGTAGGGAGACAGACAAGGATGTGACAAAAATGGAAGTTGGTCTGATCTAGCTGATCCAGCAAGGGTGGTTTAAAATCCTATTTTCAGCTTTGTTCTTAAGATCCTTCTGCTTCCCTCAATGATCTTTCTACAGCAGCCACCACTTGATGCCCAACACTGATTAAAAAAAAAAAACAACCCAACCCCAAAACACATAGACTTTTGTGAGCTCTCAGAGCACACTGCTCCTGCGGCAGCTCCGCTCTCTTGTGAAGCAACTCAGTTGTAGTTTCAGGATGTTAAGGCTTGATGGTAATGTTTCCAGTTACTTCTCACAATTGGTGGAACTAAAACTTCATGATCTTTTGCACATGTATGCACGTGGTGAGGCTGATGTATCTTTTTCTCTGAAATGCCTAAAAAGAAATGGCATACCTTGGAACGTTTTTACTTCTTCTCAGTTGATATATTCTTTTTTCTGTGGCTCAGCACTGCATAAATGTTCCCCATTCCACCTGCTATCACAGCATCTGAGTGGCAGTAGCAAGCGACAGTGGATTTGGGGGTCTCATAGAAACCAGTGGAGCTACTGAAAATGATTTTAAAAGACTTAGGTAATTTAACTGGTAAGACTGTAGTATCAAAGTTTGTTAAAAGTATTTCCAAGACTCATATTTTCTTTTCTTTTCTTTTCTTTTCTTTTTTTTTTTTTTTTGAAACATGGTTTTAGTAAAGAAAATGTTAAAGATCCTGCTGAATGTCTAAACAAAATAATCTCCTAGCATCTATAACTACCCTTTCCTTTTTCCCTCATGTCTTATGGGGAAGTATCTGTGTAGTTGGTAATACTCTAGCAAGCTCCCATTCCTGTGTCTTCTCAGATGCTCATTTGTAATTGTCTGAATTCCTCTGTGGAGCTCAGCATTCCTAAGATAGGGAGAGAAAGATTTAAACTCCTGCTGAAAGGCATCATGAGGGTGATGACATTTCTGGTTACTTTGTGTATATCTAAAAGTATAACTTAAATTGATTTCCTGGATAATCATACAATTGAACTCAGAAGTGCAGGAAAAATACAAGAAAGAAAAATCAGGAGCACGAGTGAAATTTACCTGTGTTTTATTCCTCATTATATTTGTATACATTCATGTGGATATTTTAATGTTTCAAGTTGAGTTGTCTCCTTTTGACCCAAGCCAGGATATTCAAAGTTACTGCGTTTCAATATTGCTGGGCTTTCTCTCAAAAGGAACAGAGGAAAGCCAGAAAAATTGTGGTGTGAACAGACACCTGGAAGGCCAGAGAAACTGTGACTTTCCAAAAGCCCATTAATGAAAAACCTTTCCTAAAGCATGTATAAGAAGAAAAACTAGTTCAGATCCAGCACCATCAGCAGGTACATGTTTGCCCTCCAATCTCTCAGCCAGCAGCCTGGTGTGTAGCCAGATGTGCTTGCTGTGAATGTTAGATTCAACCCCTCTCTCTGAAGTTTCTCACCACTTCTGGAAACACTTTATCTACCTTTACCTGGAGGTAGAAAAGATAACCCTAGTTAATATCCATGTGTTGCTTTTGAGGTTTGAAAACAGTTCCCATCTCCAAAGTCAGTTCCTAGAGTCGTACTGCACAGATGCCCAAATGTCCCCAGACTCCAGCTGAACTCAGCCTGCACCCTGCAGTCCAGACTCTCAGCTCTTAACGTCAAGACCACCTCTGTACTGGCTCCTTGAAATTATTTCAGTATGGGAGTGCTTGTGCTGTTGTTGTTAATGGCTGATGAACGTGTCCTTTGAGAGTGCCTTGCATTCCTCCTGGGTTCATCCCTAGTTTTGGCCTGCACACTACCCAGCTTGCTGACTTGTTCTGCAAAGAAGTACTTTCTTTCATTTGTTTTTACACATTTATTGAATCTCTGCTGTTTTTGCATTGTGACAGTTGATGGATAGTTAATGGGTAATTAGTAGCAACTTATTTTGGTAAGAAAAATGCAAGGCTTTTTTTTGTTAACATAAAAATATAGCAGCCTACATAGACGAATGTCGTATTCATTCACATCTCTTTTTTTTTCCTTTTTCCTTTTTTTCTTTTTTTTCCTTTTTGTTTTTTTTTCCTTTTTTCCTTTTTTTTTTATTTTTCTCTTTTTTCTTTTCTTTTCCTTGTCCTTGTCATTTAATATGTTATGTATGAGCTGTTCCAAACCTCTGATTACCCTTCACTGATACGGTTTCCTTTAGTGCAGACCATGGCCTGGTTTTAAGGAGGAGCCTGCCCTGTATTTAAAACAATATTTTAAAAGGTTTACTCAGTGTGGACATGCAATTAAAGCTGGCTGTTGAAATGTCAGCACCAATTAGTGCTTGAGGCAAGAGCTTCCCTTGCTCCTCTTTCCATGTCATTGGTAGGAGAGGTGACAAAATGTTTGGCTGAACCTTAAATTTCTGTTTCTTGTCTGTCTCCCTCCCAAAGTCTGAGAGCTGCCTTGCCCTTCCCCTTGGCCACAGGGGTGGGGGACAGGGATTTTCTCTCCAGTCTGTGGAAGCAGGCATCAGGCAGGGAGTGATGGCAGAGCCGTGCAGCTCTCCCTTCAGGACAGGGGTCAAGATACCCGGGGTTGTGTTTCACCCCCCAGTGCTGTGCTGCATGGGGCTGTGGCCCTTCCAGGGGAGCCCCAGGGGCCCAGGGCCAGTGCTCTACCACCCAGATCCCTACGATGGCTCTGGGGCAGCCTGGAGGAGCAGCTGCTGCCTTTGGAAGTGCTATGGTGACTCTGTCAGAGGAGGGAGGCCATCTCGGCTGAGGGATGAGGTGAGGCTGGGAGAAGGCCTTTCTCCCTCAGCTCCAGCTATCAGGGCACTCAGGCTCTCACCTTCCCCTCAGGGTCAGGTGCCAGGCTCTTGCCTGAAAAAAAGGGGTTTTGGTGAGGAGCAGGAAGGAGTGTGATTTCCCTGGCTGAGTGCCTGTAGGATGCTGGGGTGCTCTCCCACCATGAGGCTGTGCTTCCCACAACCTGTAGCTGTCAAGGAAGCTGCTGGACCCAGAGGCTTGGAACCTGGTATCACCTCAGACAGCACTGGGGCCAGATGGGAGGAATTTTTTCCCAGACTTCCTCCCAAGGCTTTCTCTGGCCGTAGGGAGCCCTCACAGCATGCAGGGGAAGCACACATAGGTCAGCCCCGACAGCTCCAAAGCTCAGATGTGTGTGGAGTTCATTCCTATGGGATCAGGGAGGAAACATGATGTCTCCAGTCACGGTTTCCTTATTATGGCATTTCTTCTGCATACTAAAAAGGCCATCCCACCTTGTGTTTCCCTTCCCTCTTCTGCCTGTTCACCACATTTCCTCTGCCTGACCATACATGCACGTATGGAGTCCATCAGTAGTTAGGAAAGGAGACACCCTACAATCTTACCTAAGTCAGCTCTGCACAGTGAGATATATGTGGAAAAATATCCAGGAACAGTGAATGTATATGTCAAACTCACTTATCAAACCTCTCAGACACCCATTCCGATTGCCCTTTTGGCAGGTCTGTACCCGTGGAAGCACTGGTAGCCCACTGGTCCTCAGATAATGCTGAAGAGGACACTGGCCACTGCTGGAGGCAAGCCTAGAGTACATTAGATCTGACTCAGTGTGGCTGTCCTTACTCATATTAAAATGAAGACTCCTTGTTTCAAGGCTGTGGTGGAAAAAAATCCTACTCAGACATCTGGTCCAACCAGCGCAGGAGAGTTTCCTAGCATATGTTTGCACTATCTTCAGCCCAAAGAGCTGGGGGAATTGGAGGCACAGGACTGATCACAGCTTGAAGGCTGCTGGGCTGGGCAAAAAAAAAAAAAAGAGCCGTGACGGGTTTTTGGCTCTCTCCCATCCCCTCTTTCAGTCCCAACCTAGCTCAAGCTAGTATGTGTTTGCTTGCTGGTCGCTAGCTGGAAGCTGTGTGCTGGGTTTGGGAATTGTTGTCCTAGAACAAACCAGTGATGCTAAGTGTGACCTATGGCAGTGAAAACCTGAAACCTGAAGTTAAGGCTGATGCTCCCTCTCTAACTTGAGCCACTGTGCTTTTCACCAGGATGCCAGGAGTTGTCAGCTTAAATTTCGGCTTTTTTTTTGGCTTGTGTCACAACCTAATAAGTTATGGGCCAGCTTCTCCTGTCGATGTTTTTGCTGCACAGAAGGCTTCACATTTTGTAAGCTTTTACAGCACAGCTGTGCTCAGAGATAAAACAGAATGTGTATACAGTACAGTATGCATTCAACTGATGCACTAGATTCTTCCCACCATATGTATGGAGTGGTGTGCATTTCACTCCAGTGCCTCACTGCCAAAACTGCCAGAAGCAAATAAACAAATGGCGGAAGAGAGACACCATATGACGCAGTGCCAGGCACATGACCTAGGCTCTCAGAAAGAGACCCTGGCTGCTTTTAAAGGATTATAGTGGTCCAGTTTTTTTAAGCCTCACCTCCCGCCGTGTGAAGCGCTCTGCCAGCGTACTCTGTGAAGCGTGCCGTTTGTTAAAGAACACTCATAGATTCCCCCTTCCTGCTAAGCAGCTGATGTTGCAGCTCCTCATGCTCAGTGCTCATTCCTGCTTTCTTCTACGCCAGTGATTCCCCATCAGGTTTTCTAAACCGAGAGAGAGAAACAATGGAGAAGTGTGAACTAGTCTAATTCTGGAAAGAATGTTACTGTAAAAAGACAGAACGCATGTAATTAGGCTAATGAGATTAATAATATTAACAACAACTTAACGATTAATATATAAACAATGCAAGTGAGACAAATGGTTGTTCCGTCTCATTCCCCACAAAAAAAAAAACCAAAAAAAAATCACTAAGTTGCATTTCACAGCATCGGTGGGGAAAATGCTTGTAATAAACTGACATGAACGTTAATTACATGGTTAGATGTAATTAATTTAAATTGTAATTCTGTTCCTGAAACTCACATGCTAAGTATGAAAAGGGCATTCCTCAGCTTCTTTTCTCTCTGACCAGCCTATTGCTGAAGACGAGACAATGATGGCCACCACCACAGAACTCCTCCTCCTGCTAGTACCGGGCGACACAGATGGATTTTCCTCTCTATCTGTCTCAGTCGTACACTAGGCTGAACATCAGTCACTAGCTCAGTGGTTATCTTGCCAGCTCTGGCCTTTCCCTAAGCTTAGTTTTACTGGTGATTGTGTGAAGGGCAAGCTGATGTTTTCTTCACGTTAGAGAAGCTTACTCTGGGATTGGGAAGGTACACTAAAAGCAACACAGGTCAAGACTGTTACTGAGCTTTACAAAGCTGATACTCGGTGTAAAACTGGATGCAAGCAAAAGACTTGGGTCTTGGATTTTGATAGAATCAAATACAGAATAGAAAATCATGTTAAGTTTTTCAGATAGCAGCACTACTCACAAGAGTAAGAAGGTGCTTCAGTGTTTGTTTAGAGCTGGTTCTCTTGTACTTCTGTGTAGTGCTAGTAATAAGTTTCCCCCAGGCCTTGCTGCCTCGTACAGTAATATGCACTGTGACCAGGATAAAGACCTCTACATCTGGGTTAAACAATAGGGAATTTATACAGTGGCTGAAAGGCCAAAGGCCACATTTCTTCAAGTTTCTCCAGATTCTGCTTAGACGGAGATGTCATTTTGACTTTCCCCTAAAAACACATGGAAGAGTTTCTGCACTGGCAACAGTAGAGGCAAGATTTTTTTTGCAGTACTTTGCTCTCTGAGTATTTCAGAGCCCACCTGGCTGCTTGAAGCCCAGCCCTTGAACAGAGGAGCTGGGGGCACTCTGTGTTCAGGGGTGTGTGATTTTGGCAGCTTTCAGTTCTAGGGCTGTGGCATCCACCATGCACAGGAATGTCCTTGCCTCCATCTCTTTTCTTCCCTGTAGGAACAGTAGCTTCATCTTTGAGGAAAATGAGACAGACCTATGGCAGCAGACTTATTGCCTCTGGAGTTCAGTGGGTGCAGCAATGCAATGGTTATATGTTTGAGGTGATACTGAATAGTTGGACATTGAGGAGACATGAAAAAAGGACAGAGCTGTAAATGAGTTTATTGGCTAAGTATTTGTAGGAAGTGTTGTACAAACAGGAGTTATATAAGGGACCACCACATGAGAGGCTGAAATAAACCCATGGAAGCTTTAAAAAGCTGATAGTGCCACCCTGAAGTGGTAGGGATGGCATGGACATTCTCATACATAGGATAGCAGTGCTAATTGGGAACATGCAGGAGTCTGGTGCAGCATCCAGGGATGATGGTTTTCAAAACAGGAGCTGTGGGGAAGAAGTAGGAAATATCAAGTCAGGATTACAGGAGAGGCAGCAAAACATGCAAGCCTCTGCCACGTGGTAAGAGGCCAAGCAAGCCAGGTTAGGGACAGAGGCAGTAAACAGATAATTTGAATCAATGCAGAAGATCAAAAGATGGTGAATGTGTTTCTGCCTGCTCCTTTTTCTGGTGAAAGCATCTCCATTTTTAAGCTTATATTCAAGAGCTGCAGTAGTATGTTGTTTTTTCTGTAATAATAATGCACAGAGATGAGAACAGGCTGGTAAACCCTGGGGCCTGAGGTAAAATGCTAGGAGCAGTTAGCAGTGGATTCTTTTAGGCTCAGAAAGTTGACCAAGGATCTACCCTCAACAGCTCCCATGGAAGAGGGTTACAAAGGAACCTGGGAAGAGAGAGTTGTTTTTCATCTTACCATGACAGAAAGGAGAAAGCTCAGAATGGGACTTCATGAATCCCAAGGCAAGTTGGGAAGATAGATTATAGTTGGTTGTCTCTCGTTGCCCTGAAAGGTTCTATGTGCTCTGGACTTTTTTAGAGTTTGAACAGACAGTTTCCTGGGTTTAGATATGAAATATGTTACTGGAATCCATCCAGGTGACAGTGGAAAACAGACATGCCACTGTGATATAGAAATAACTTTCTGCCTGCTTTGGGAGCAAGCTCAGAGGTGTTTGGCTTAAGTTCTCTTTGTCGGTGAGAGTGTGGCATCCCCTCTGGGGTCATGACTTCTTTAAAGAACAGTGGAAATCCTGGAATAAAGACTACTACCTCATTTGGACTGTATCAGCCTGCTACTCTGCAAACTATCTTTGAGAGTAAAACTTTGAATAAAAACCTTAAAAACAGGTGGCAGCAGAGAACACAGAAGTACTGTACCTGGTATTAGAGCCAATGGTGATACCATGACCTAAGTCCCTGACCTCCACCTGGGGTGCTGGTAATTACAACGAATGCTTCTCACTGCCAGCCAGGTTTTGCTTTTGTCCTGCTTGTATCTGCCACTGTCCCAGCTTTTATTGCAGCCATTCATTGTTGGCAGAAAGATAGGGAGATGATATTAAGGTTGTAGAAGATATCATTTGTATCAGGGCTTCCCCTCTTTTTGTTTCACTCTCCCCTTGCCTGTTCTCTTGCATATGCTCCATTCCTATTGGGCTTTGCTCCCCTCTCCAAGCCAGTCATCCCTTCATCCAGCTCATAAGTGATTGCTTTTAATAATATTACGACCCCTCCATTTTCCTCTGTGAATGCCCAAGTGGCACGTCACTCCTAACAAAAGCAGGGAAGAGATTGCTGTTTTCGCTCTTTAAAATACAGAGAATAGGTTCCTGCCTGTCTTGCACTGATCCCAGATGAGCATTTATTGTTGTTGAGTAACTCACAGGCACAGACCATTTGAGGGAAAGCTTTACCAACCAGTCCTGGCCATTGTTTTTCCTTCTCTTCATTTATTCAAAGAGCAGAACTGTTAATATACCACAAATATAGGAATCAAAGAAAAAAGAGTACATGTAGAGTTTACCAGCTGTTTAAGTCTTGTTGGTATCTTCTATATTGATCAAATCCATTGCCTCTTAATTGGATATTGACTGTTGTGAGGCAAATAAGGCAAAATGTCAGAGAGGGGAGGGATGGGGTGCGAGGGTTATCTTAATGGTATGTTGATCATGACTAATCTATAAAAGCCAATGGGAGAGGAGTTCATTAAACCAGTCTGCAATTGCTTTAAAAAAATACACTCTCAGTCAAGATGATTAATCCTATATGTGACACTGCAATCAGAGAAAATCTGCATTGTTGCTTTGGTATTTACAAAGCCGAAGCTTGAAATAAGCAGATGCATTGAAACAAATTCATTAGGGACAGTGATTTCTTTGGTTTATGAGCCTTAGCTAACCATAAACAACATTTGAGGATTTAAAAAAAATTATTTATTCCCCCCCCCCAACCTCTGTGTTCTGTGTTTTTCTGCTTCTCTGGCAAGCTGATTGGAAACACGTGCTTGCCCTGCACAGGAGTCTCTCATCTATGTTAGGGAACCCTTGTAGCAATGGCAGCACTGAGAAGGGATACCTGACAGTGAATACTTTAGAATTATAATTTATTCCTTGGAATATAATTTATCTCCTAAATTATAATAAGCAGAGAATGTGAAGAGAGAGGGGAAGCTTATTGGCTATGCTGGTGTGAGCTACCCATTACAAAAATGGAATCTGCTGGGAAGTCTATGGTATATTTTCATTTCTTTCCTAGACATATTTTAGGCTACTATTGAGTATGATGCAATGACTGTGAAGCTGTTTCTGGATCAGGCCTGTCATGAACCAGAAAGGAGATTAGTAGGATAGGCCCTCTTTTATGAAGGTCACAGGCAGGTGCAACTTGTCAAAGAAACTTTCAAAGGGGCAATAAACAAAGCTTATTTCGAACTATCTCAATGTTGTGTATTTGTTATCATATTTATTCTTTGACAGTTCAGAATTGGTTATTAAAAATTTATGATATAGGTAAAGGATTGTGCAATTTGAAAAATTATCTTTGTGACAGTCATCCAAACACTTCTCATGTGTCACCGTGCCCTGAACTGTCAGGGGAAGGGTAGGGCAGTGTTGTGGAAGCCAGTAGAGCTGCAGGAACTGCCTGGTTATTAGCTGACAGAGGAAAGAAAAAGGTGCATAGGTCTGGAATGTAATGGGAAAATGAAGTTTAATGAGTTTTCATTTGATAGCAGAAGGCAGCTCCTGCTTGAGCTACTGGATCGAAGCTGGACCACTTTTGTTTGCTCATGGGCCCAACTCTTTTCATGTCACATGTTTTTTCATCCTTCTACTCCTCTTCCTATGAAAATCATAAGCCAGGGCATTAGACACTTTAATTTTTGCTTCAGTTACTGTTTCTGAGTGTATGAAATGAAACGGAAGGCGATCATCAGTTTTTCCTAAGTATTTTATGCCTGAGGTAGAAGAGGCTGTAAATGTCCAGCATTGCAAACTGTACAATGAGAAAATCCTAACTCTGCCTGAAAGGATGATCATTAAATCAGGGGTGTTCTATAAAGTATCTGAAACAAAACAGGGGGAAGGGGAGAAAAAGGTGTTTTGAAACCAGAAATCTGAATCCTTCTTTTTGGGGGGTGTAAGTTTTTAGTGACTTTTAAATGCAGTGGCATGAAAGTTATGACTTTAGCAGGCACTAGTGTAGTACTGTTATTAGTATTTCCTCTTGATTCACTTATAGTATTACTTCCATTTTAATAGAATTTGCAGCTTTTATTTTAAATATAAACTGTGGATAATTTTATGTCATTAAATTCTGAGTGAAAAATTTAATATGTAAAGCTGGACTATTCAGAGCCATAGCTGGGAGAAGACTAGCACTATTCAAAAAAAAGACAAGACCCATAAATAACCGTTTATGAGATTTGCAGGAATATATGTTTGGATTTTTTAGTGTGCTTGTTATGCAAGAAAATTAACATGGCATTCCTCAGTTGCTTTGATGAGGATAATTTCAGAAACACTTTTTTTTTCAGAAAAATCATTTCACAGATTGGCACCTTCTCCTTCTTTGTTTTAGTGCCTTTTTTCTGGGGCAGCTTTTCTCAGCAAAACTGCCTGTTTCCCAGGAGTTTTTACACCTGTTCAGAAAGGGACGATGGGGGGTTGTGGATTTGATTTGGTTAGAAGACAAGCTTTGACCCGGTGACTATTTTTTTTTTAAGTCAGGGAGTATTTCTTCTCCCAGAACAATGGAGGAGATTGCAGGATATTCTGAATGATGTTTTTTCTCCAGTTTTAATCACAGTAGCCACATTGCTGGCTCCCAAAGGTGTTCCCACACCAAATCTTCTTCTCAACATGTGGACTTGTTCTTTTCAAATCCAGTGTGCCATTACTGGTATTGTGTTCAGACTTTGTGTTAGCTTTTGGCAGTTGTAGGAAAGAAAAAACAACCAAAACACGGGCACAGGTTAGAGTTCTGGTCTAGATTCATCACTGTCTATAAAGAATATTTCACAGTAAAGCATAAGCAGCTCTTCCCAAGAAATAAGCCCATGGTAGGTGCCCTTTTCTTACGAAGGATGCCTGCAGGGAATTGAACCTCAGGCTCTGCTTAGGAACTGCATCTTTGCAGTGGCATCTTTCCTACTTCTCAGTGACCATATAACTTCACTCTCTGTGAAAAGGACTCTGCTGCTGTGCAGAGAGTTGGGGTTATTCAGTCTGGAGAGGAAAAGGCTCCAAGGAGACCTTACTGTAGCCTCCCAGTATCTGTACGGGGCCTACAAGAAAGCTGGTGAGGGACTTTTTAGGATGTGAGATAGTGATAGGACATGGGGGAATGGATACAAACTAGAGGTGGGTAGATTTAGATTGGAAGTTAGGAAGAAGTTCTTCACCATGAGGGTGGTGAGACACTGGAACAGGTTGCCCAGAGAGGTGGTGGAAGCCCCATCCCTGGAAGTTTTTAAGGCCAGGCTGGACGGGACTCTGAGCAACCTGGTCTAGTGGGAGGTGTCCCTGCCCATGGCGGAGGGGTTGGAACTGGATGATCTTAAAGGTCCCTTCAAACCCTGAAAATTCGATGATTCTCTGTATGTATTGGGGTGGCAGAGGGAGAGGAGGCAGCAAAAGAAGTCAGCAAAATCCTTCTGGTTTTCCTCTGCATACTTAATAAAATAGTTATAAGAGAGCATGTTCCCAATTTCTTTTTAACTTTGTAGATCACCTCCAGTAGAAAGATTGTCTTGTGGACCACTTCCCCTTCTCTTGGCGATCATATAGCATTCCTGTGGTGACTACAGCAGTTGCTTACATGGAAAAAGAACATTAGGAAAGTATTTAATGTATTTTTAGCTGTCTTTAAATGCATTTTAGCAGCTGGAAACAAGGGGCGCTAGTAGCACATGACCTGCAAGCTCTCCCTAGACCACCACCAAGTGTGCAGAGAGCCACTGCTGGTGGAGACCTCAGGATGGGAAAGTTGGATAGGGTGGTCACCTCTAACCTGGGGTGTTCACAGGAGGCCAGGCGAAAGAAACAACCTTGATTTTCATGTTATGTAAATGGTAACCATATGATAAACAACCAGTGTGATTTCAGGTCTTTTCACTGATCTGAGTATTATGTATTTATAAACATTAATGAGGTCACCCCTAATTCTCCTCTTCTCCAAGCTGAAGAGACCCAGCTTCCTCAACCTTTCCTCATAAGGGAGATGTTTTACTCCCTTCATCATCTTGGTTGCTCTGCACTTGACTCTTTCAGGCAGTTCCCCGTCTTTCATGAACTGAGGGGCCCAGACACAATATTCCAGCTGTGGCCTCACCAGAGTAGAGCAGAGGGGGAGGAGAACCTCTCTTGACCTACCAACCACCCCCCTTCTAGTGCACCCCAGGATGCCATTGGCCTTCTTGGCCACAAGGGCACATTGTTGCCTCAGGGTCATCCTTCCATCCACCAGCACCTCCAGGTCCCTTTCCCCAGTGCTGCTCTCCCACACTGTCCCTGTCCCTGCTCTGCTCCCAGTATAGAGACACAACTTGGCACCCTGATGTCAGGCTCCCCCACCACCAAAGCCCACAGCAAGTACATTATTATTTCTGGGAAGAATATACTCAACAGATGGAAGTTCAGTGCTATTTTTACCATTGCTGGTGCAGTGAACATAGAGAGCGTGATAATTGATTATCTGGGACAACAGAAACGCACAGGAACTGGAATTTCAAGGATTAGGGTCTCCCTGAGGATTTCCTTCCAGTTTCAGTGACAGGAGAGATAACCTTTGTGATGGAAACGGAAACACAGCTTTCTGTTTCCATCTGCAGCCAGTCTCCAGAGACAATAGTATTAAGGGTGATGTGAACTTCCTCTGTTCATTGCTGCTGGATGACTCAGCTATCTGGGCTTCTATAGCAATGCTTTTTAACTTTTTGCAATTTTTTTGTTGTCCTATCAGAGTTGTTCAACTAATGCCTGTGTTTAACGTGACTGGGGGTCAATGGTCCTGTGTTTCATCTGTTTTAAAGAACATTCATGGAAATTGGTGGCAATTTTATCCTGAGTAAGCAGGCTAATATTCTGTCACTCTGCATTACTCAAGTGGCCATTGCTCCTAAGAAACAGATGTTAGGTGTTTTCATTCAAGTGGCATTAAACTTTTGTGGACAGAAGAGTAGGATTTCATTGCAAATGCATTGTCCCATTCTAGTGGAAGCTTTGCATTAAGAAGTTCCATCTTAATAAATTATTCTGTTCAACCTACCTTGTGACTTACACTATCATAAGATTATGGCCTTAATATTCAAAATGTAAGCACAGATTTCCTCTCCCAAGGCTAAGGCTACATAAAAAGACTTGCACTGAAGCTAAGAAATCCCTATCTGGATGAAGCAAATCTTTCTCTGAGAATAAGGAGAAATGAATATCCACACTTTTCTGAGAGGAAGAAATTCTGCTGTAGATTTTTCTTCCTCTGTCTTGTTAAAAAAAGCTATCCTGACCTAGTATACAGTTTGTTTCCAAACTATTGGCATCTTTTGCAAATACTGGCTGGCTGGGTTATGAACAGATAGCACAGTTTGTATAGCCAAAGATAGTTTGCCGTCATGCACTTAGTAATGAGCACACATATATCTTAACATCAAATGCTGTACTATTTTCGGAGAGGTCCTTTCAGATCCCTTTTTGTGATCCTTTTTTTTTTTTAAATTATTATTATTTTTTTCCTTACTCTCCTGCCATTTGCCTTTAAAGCTCAGTGGTAGAGAGCAGAGGGAAAGCACCTGGGAAACGAGATGTTCTCATCCATCCAGCTTCCCCACAACAGGAGCTACTCTGTGCATGTCATTCCTGACAGATGTTTGCCTAATCTTCTCTTAAAAATCTCCAGTGATGGGGCTTTGACAGTCTCCTTAGGCAATCTGCTCCAGTGCTTTGCTCCTCCTATCATTAAGAAGGGTTTCCTGATACCTAACGTGCAATTAAAGGCCACAGTTTCCCTGTGCCACCCGTCATCAGGCTGACCTTGCAGGCAAGCCAGCTCCACCAAGTTGACTGCAGCTTCCTCACTTGGTCTTCCTTGCCAGCACTGCTCTGTGGGTAATGTGCTCCCTTCTGCCAGGAGTAGCCAGGGTGGTGCCAGGGCTGCTGATTTTGTCGAGTGGCCAGCCCAGTGTCCCATGGGCTGGCGATGGGCAGGTTTCCCTCTCCGATCCCATGCAGCTGACGGGAAGGCGGCTGCCTGCCAGTAGAGGCTATTGAATTATAGGAGATTCAGTAAACCCCAGGAGAGGCACTGCCACAGTGAAGTTGCAGCAGTTTTGTGCTGATAAAACTAGCAGCACTCACCATGGTCCCAGACCTCAGAAGCCTTTTTTGTCCTGGAACAAAATGTGCTGCGAAAGCAGTCATACTATATATTGCATATATGCAATCAATTGCCTCTGGCACTTTGGACATACATTTCTTGATGAGAGCATTTCTATAATGATTTTAGCATTTCAAAAGCTTTTTAAAAAATCAGAGAGGTCACAGTTTTGGCTTGTTTTTTTCCCCCCAGTTGCTTCCTTTTGAGCAATAGCACATGAAAAGCATCCCATGGCATCCAGGCCTGATGGAGAAGCTCTAGATGCCAGGCTGCTGTGAGTGAGGTCAAGATGCTGGGGAGCTGAGGCAATCACAGTGGCTGAGTATGAATCAGTGTACATACAGGCATATCACAATATTACCATGGCCAGATAAACTCTGAGCCACTTTTTAAATACACAGTGGTTACCGTTGTAAGAGTGTTTCCTTCTGCAAGACTGTTTCCTGCCTTTTCCTTCTTACAGCTGGAAGATGGTTGTAAATTATTTACTGTAAAGCAAAAGGAGAATTGGCAATGACTGCAGAGAATAGGTATTTTTTACAATGTAAACCAGCTAGCTAAACTAGGTATACTTTTGCTGCCTTAGTAAATTATAGCAGTAGGTAGAAAAACTGGTTTTGCCTAGGAAATTGTGGTGACATCCAAAGTCAAATAAAACACAGTGTGGATCAGAAAGAGGAGGGACATGTTGCCATCAGCAGTGTTGAATAACCTTTGTGTTAATGGCAATTTTGGAAAGCAGGTCAGGGTTGGTGGGGTTTGTCTCTATATTTTGACACTTGCACTACAAACACCCTGATATCCATTTCATTTTACAAGGTGTGTGCGTGCACCAAGATAATGCTCCAAAGGGTCACTGGCAGGTTACAATGTGCCAGCCATCACGTGCACGATGTCTAGAATAGTGCCAAGATACAATTTCAGGGGTCTGGGAGCACTGACAGCATTCAGAGCCCTACAGAACACCTGTGCCCCATGCAACATCTCGCCAACTCTCTGTCACTGAGCATCCCATTGGCACCAGGATCCTGAGCTGACAGGTCCATTTCTATTTGTGCAAGGCATTTTTAAGGCATCCATCCCCCAGTTCTCTTCTAGATGACCTGGAAATGCTACAGCTAATTGACCATGTTCCTCACTGGAGGAGAGGAAGGGACAAAGTTTGTTTTCAAAATGAGAATAGGTGATTTGTTTTGTTTGTATACAAAACTCGGTCAAATGTTAACTTTGTATTCCACACAGCATGGCAGGTAGATTTATTGTGTGAGAAAGGTTTCAGTTTCAAACGAATAATTAGAAAAATACATTTAAATCTTTGTCAATAGAAAAGTGGTTTCAGGTGCTTAGGAATGCTCTGCCTCTTCCTTGTGGTTTGAAGGAAAAATTTTAAACATTTTCCACCCTGCAGCTAGTGAATGCAGTGAAAGAGAATACCAATAAGCTGCTAGGAAACATACAGGATAAACTCATTTCCCACTTCTTGTAATAATCATCAGTTGCAGGCACTACTCAGAACATATTTTAGACAAACTTTGCACTTTTAAAAATGGTATTTTCTATCAGGCAGAGTTTGTTCATGCCCCATGGCTGACAAGCAGAGGCCCAAGTCAAAGTCCGCTGGAGTCACCAGGCTTCTCATGAGGTGCAGCCCCTTTGTATTCTCCCCCAAAATCCCTGGTGCTCTTAATCCACAGCTCCCCTCTCCCACCCCACCTCCCCGGGGAGAGGCAGAATCCGATTTGGAGTCAAACAAGCCGTAGAGCCCACAAGGTGCAAATATCTTTCATAAATGCCAACGCTGAAGAAGCCTGGGTGCCGGGAGTGTGACACACGACAACAGGCAGCTCACTCCCTGTGAGGGGGGAACAATACCCCAGTGCTGCCACAGACACCAAGATGCAGGCAGGCTGCACCCCAGCATCCCTGCCCTCCCCACAGCCCCAGGGAAGGGGACACGGGGCAGCTGGAGGGATGGGGAACGGGGCTATCTGCTCCTCAGCCCATCACCTCCTCCCGCTCCCCTTGCCCCCTCTCCGATTGCCTCCCCTTCTGCCCTCCTCCTCCTCTCCCTGGCTTCTTTGGGCAGGGTCTGATTTAAATAGGTTGGCAGGGAGCCAGGAGCGCATCATTTTAATGCAGTGTAAAATGGAATGTGCATAATTATATGCAAGCCATATGTGAGGGAGACAGCTCAGCTGTGAATTTCGGGAGGCTGCGAGAGGGAGAGAGCGAACAGTCAGGGATCAGATGAGATGGAGCGGAACGGAGTGCAAGTGTCACCCAAATGAACAGTGTAATGAGTGTATTGCTGACACTCCTCCTTTCACCTGCTTCTCCCTTTTGCTTTAACTTGAAAGCAGAAAATGCTGTAGATGAGAAGGGAAAAACACTATATGCAAGCAGGATTGCTAATGGGCTCTGGTAATGTCTCCATTTAAACTTCAGCTTTCTTAATTAACAGCCTAGTTCCAAATAACTTTTAATGCATCTTTGTCATTAAATATTTTGACCACATTTGACTGAAGGATCATTGTTCTTGTTAGATGATTGCTCCTTTCAAAGCTTCGCTAAAACATGGAGGGGGAATCCATTTATCTATAACAGTATTACATGTAAATTATGAGTATGAGTATTATTTATTTTTTTGGCCTTGCTGTTAAACTGAAAATACAAGTACATTATGTAGGGATTGCTTAAGCATGTCAAAAAGTTTAAATGAGTACGTATGTTATGTAATCCTGAAAAATGCAATGGAGTAAATTGAAATCCTGATTTACTCACAATTTCCAGCTCAAATATTTCATTTTGGGTTTGTCTTTTGTTGTTCTAATTATTACACCACAGTGAATTTGCATGTTCAACCTAAGTTATGTAAGAAAATAGCATCCCAAGTTCTCATATCTAAAAAGTGTACTGCATATTTAAAGAAACTTTTAAATAATGTTGTATTTTGGGATTCCCGTCTGTTTTAATGATCTGAGCTGTTATGCTTTTAGCTATTTTTTTTCCTTCCATTATTTGTAAGTCCCTAAATAGGCCATTATATTTCCCTTCAGGCTAGAGATGAAGATGGACATGCTGAAAATTTTCCCCAGCAGCACTATGCTAAGGAAACTCCAAGACTTGCCTTCAAGAATAACTGCGAACTACTTGTAAGAATAACATACTTACAACAAGTCTAGATTGTTACTTTAGCACAGTGAAAGCATTTTTTTTCTTTTTTTTTTCTTTTTTTTTTTTTTTTTTGAAAGGCTTTTGTTCATTGTGGCATACATTATGAAATATGATAGGTTTTTTTTTTTTTTTTCCTGTTTAGCGTTCTAATGCTAGTTCTGCTATCTATGAACAATTTAAGATCTCCAATTGCTTGAAAAACTCACTTATATTTGATGACAGCACGTGAATGGCCTTGTTCCACCTTGTCTCACACTGTAAAGCAGGGAGAGCTGTGCAGGGAGTGGCTGATGATGCACGAACCCAACCCCCCTGCCCTCTCCAAGGCACCCCAAAACTCACTCTCCCATCCACCTTTTAGCTCTGCTTTGGTTTCGGGTGGCGGGGGCACGTTTTGTTCTGCTGACACGCAGCATCCATCCCCTTTAGAGCTTGCCTATTCCTCCCCTACCTAGCTGCATGTGGGAAGGAGCATCCTCTCCATTCCCCCCTCCTCTCCACTCCTCTCCTTTGCTCCCGGGAAAGAGCGAAAGCCAGGAAAGCACATACAGGGAGCCTGGAGTGTTTACAAGTGGTAAGAGAGATGATATCAGCTGTGAAAGGATCTCTGTTCCAAGGCAGGGTTGATTCGCTGTTCATTTTTGCATTTGCAGCTAGGCAAGATTAAAAGCAAGTAGGAATGCCTATTATATTTCTATTAAATAAACCTGTTGGGACCTAATGTTCTCTATTAGCCTGCGAAAATTAGTGCTCCACGATGAGTTTTTCTGTTTGCCTAAAGTAAACAGAGAATGAATTGTAATACGTTTAAGAGAGATTCACACATGGCTTTTGAAAAGGGAGTTTTAGATGAATCAGTAGATCTCTCCCTTGCATTCCCCTTTCTTCAATGTATCGTTTGGCTAAATGGAAATATTTGTGGAGAGTCAGTTATATTTTGAAACAACACTTTTTTTTGCTCCTTAGAACTCTAGAAGAGGTGGGTGGGGGCGGAGGAGCAAGCTGTGTTTCCTCGGCTTTAAAACCCGTGTCTGCCTCCCCCGTGGAGGATGCGGGGCCAAACGCTTATCTTGGTGTCCCTGGTGCAGCATCCAGCAAAGCTGAGCTGATGAGCCAGTGTAACCCAGTGTCAAAGCCAGCACCGAGATTCAGGAGTTGACCAGAGAAGCCCAGACTGGAGGGCAGTAGGCCAGGGGTGGTGGAAAGTTACCATGCCTGGCACTGGGCAGAGGACAGAGCATTTTTGCTGCCCCTGCATTAGTGGACCCACAGGCTCTCCTTCTGCCCCAGGTGTGTCCCCTGTGCCAAGCCAACCCCTGGCTGGGTAATTACAGTGCTTTTTAGAACCACAGGAGTCACTCTAAAGGATCCATTTGTTCCTTGTGTAATTCTCCCTGGCCTAAAAAATGACATGACCCTCCCCCCAAAAAAAAATTATTTTGCTTCCTCTTAAACCCCTTGCAAGGTTCCTGTTGGTTTCAGGGGCAGCAGGGCTACATCCTAAGGGGAAGAAACTACACAAACACAAAAAGAGATTCCCTGATTCAGTCATGATTCTTGTGCCAAAAATGTGAAACTGTTTCTTCAAGGCTATGCTTAATTACTATGCCACTGGTCAAAGCAGACCTGGTGAATCATCTCAGCACACCAGGATGCCAGCAAAGTCAGGAGGGCTACTTGTTGTTGGAGGATTTCAGGGCTAGATTTGGGAGACAACACCAGAGAAAATAAGTACTTTATTATTTCAATTGAAAATCTGCCATATTTCAGTACAAGCAGTCAGTGAACCAATTAACCTATTTTCTGCTATTAAAGCCAAGTATTCTTTTAATGTCTACTATTATGTATTTAAGGTTTTGCTTTATTATATCACTCCTGCAACTAACTGGGAAAACGTCATCCAAGTTAGTTTTTCACGTGCTTTTTTGGACAAGTTTCAGTTCTTGTTTAAGGAAGTAATAAAAGCAATTTGTCACAGTTTTATTTTTCCTGTGCTATTGGAAACAAAATTGGCAGGGGTGTAATCTGCACTTGATTTGTAAGTCAAAAAAAAAAGACAAATAATGAATATATACCTCTGCTATTTTAAAAGATGTATTTCAGGAACTTTCAGTGAAAATATGTTCAGCCTAGATTTTGGTAGTGGGGGAACTAGTGTTATTTGTCCAAAATGCTGTCTGTTTCATAGAGAGGTGGTGGTTTTTCTTCTAGATTTTTATTCTCTGGGCAAACAACAATATATTAAAACGTGCTTGAGAGTAAAGTGAATTTCATATGAAATAGCCATTGAGGCAGCATCTTTTTCCTAAGGGTTACTCAGTATTCCTATATTTGTGCTAGGAATTGTCTCCTTAGAAGACGAGAGGGGCAAAAACATGAAAGAAAGGAGTGGGGACAGCTGCTTTGTCTAAAAAAATATTTTCCCAACAGTAAGATCCTGCTCAGAGTCTAACAGTGCAAGTCAGATGCTGGCTGAACAAAAAGCTGAGATTTTTTTTTTTTAAATGAAAGAGAAACTGAAACTTGTTTATGCTTTTTGGGAAATGTATGGAGTTTGCTGAGTGTAGAGGAGAGCAAGTACTGTAGTAGCCTGTCAGGTGAAACTGGAGGCTTCAGCTCCAAAGTACTTTCTTTGCGTTAGTGTTCAGCTGCCTTTTTCCAGTCAGATTTTTCTTCCAGCAAGCACAGGTTCCTCTGTTTGGGAAATGCTGGGAGGGTGCTGCCTGTTGATATCCAGGGGCTGGGGTGCTGTGGTGGGGGCTGCGTGCCAGGGCTCTCCCACAAGAGCTGTGCTACACCAGCTGAATTTTAACATCCCAGGTCACAGACACAGAGGGAAAGCTTTAACTCCTCAGTACTTGGGGTGATTTGAAAGCATAGCAGCAGAGAGTATTACTAATTGTGTGTTTTCTACATTGCTTACTCCTCAGAAGAGGAGATAATTTTGGGTAGTGAGATACAAGTAAGCTATTTGGGTTGGGGTTTTTTTTGGTTGTTGTTTTGGTTTGGTTTTTTATTTTCTTTTGTGAGAGAGAGCTTGATAGGAAATAGGAGGAAGAAAGAGGTATCATTTAGGCAAAAGAAACCCTTGAAGTGCTTGCAATGGTTCTGTGCTTTAGGAAAAGCAATGACATATAAAGATTTTGGTTGGTACGGAAAGCCATTGTGCAGTTACAGGATTAGGTTAGGGTATTCGTTTCCTGTGCTGAATCCAGATAAGTTGTCTCATGTCATTTGTTGCAGAGCACAGAAAACAAAGTGGTTAAGATGCTCTAGTCAACGAGGGTATCACATTTTCCTTGTGAACTCTTCAGTATTTTTGAGAATCACGTTTTCTTAAGTCTACCCATGGTAAATACTGGGAACTACATAAAACAGATTTATTTTTAAAGAGTCAGGCCAGCATGCTGTCTTGGCCAGTCATCCCCTCTTCTCCCACAGGCGCTGCCTCAGGATTTTGATTTCCTAATCCATGAGAGGCTGGAAGCTTTTCTTTCAGGCACATCTCTTTGTTTCCAGAAGGAAAGGCAGAATTTAAGCCCCTGGAAGCTGATTGTCAAGAAGCAATGCAGTCCAGCTAATAGTGGATGTGGGGAGAGAGATGGGATTAACTGCAGAGAAGGGGTAGGCTGGAGTGAAAAGGCCAGTGAAAAGCCATCAGCCCTGGCTCTAGCCAGCTGAAATTCCTGAGCCATTGCCTAGAGAAAGGAAAAATCCATCTGGCACCTACCCAGGTTAGTCAGGGTAGGAAGAGCCATGCTTGGATGCCTTTTAACAAAAGTGGGGGAAAAAACCCAACAGCTCGTCCTTCCCCCTCCCCAGTTACCCAGAATATCAAGTCAAGGTTTCAGATTAGCATGCTGCTGTATGAGGAAAGGAGGGTTTGATGGGTTAAGGAAATTAAACACCAGGTTGCTTTCCAGATCATTTGTTTATGGAGATGATCTGAGTACCACCCACTGCTATGGGATTATATGTAAAGCAAACAAATAACCAAACAATACATAAACACCCTGGAAAAAAAATTAATTTCCAGTCCCATGCCCAGCTGTGTTCCACAGTTTTCCTGCAGTAAAAGAATGATATTTTTTTCTTTGAAATAAAAAAAAAATCTGCTCCTAGTGGTTTTTTTTCTGAGAGGATAAATTAATGAGTCCAGTATGCAATGAATTATAAGGTGGTCCTGGTGCTTGGAAGCTGTTACGTAAAAGACACAAAATAAAACATGCTTGTTATTGGATTAAATGCAGACTCACCTACAGCCAGTTATCTTTAATCACTAACAAAAAGAGGCAGAGAAAGCTCTGAAAGCACATCTACAACTGAAACATGCAATGCAAAATGTTCTCCTACAAGCAAAAGGCCTTTGGGGAGTCTATTGCAAGGCTGAGAGAAGCCAGAGCTGCAGCTGATGCTTCACTTGAAGTCATGGTGCTCTGCTCTGCTGTTCCAGTGTTAGAGGCAGGGTCAGGAAGCATGGGACATGTGGGGCATCCAGACAGGGCAACAAGGATGCAGGCAGGTTAACCTCAGTGTTACAGTACTGGAATGTGGGAAAGATTTCATACATACCTGACTGTTTTTAAAAAGCACTGAGAATAGTGGTGATTGGATGAGGCCAGTAGGTTTTGTAGCTGTAGTAAAGTTAAATGTGAAGAGGCATGTTGGTATCAGTTGGAGGCCAGGAGGGTTCTGGTTTCAGAAAGTGTGTTTTCAGTTATTATTTTTTTTTAAGGTACCTTGACGTGTTTCCTGTGCCCCAGTGTCAAGCAAAAACTGCTCCCTGATAGTCCTTCAGCATTAAAAGAAAATACTTCTCTGTCCATTCATTATCACAGAGCCTTCAGAGGAGAACTGATTTAGGGAGAGACAGCTTTGCCTTTCATCCCTTGTCATCTCCCATGATGCCTCCTTATTCATAGCAGAAAGGAGAGAGAAAGCTCCATGTATCTCTCACTGGCTCTTCCTTCGCGCTGTTAGGTGCAAATGGGCAGAAGGAGTGGGAGAGTCCTTCCTTCATCCTGGCCCAGGCTTTGGGATGTGTGGAGCTTTTGTCCAGAAAGCTGAAGCAGGACTCAGCCCAGCAGCTCTGAGGTACATGTAGGGCCACACGTAGGGCTTTTAAGGTACCGACCTTGCAGTCAGGAGGTGATTTTGCCACACTGGAGAGGTGGGAGGGGAGAGAGGGATGAAACCTGTGACACCCTGTGGAGCTCCAGGTTGTAGAGCTGATGGTACCGACTCTATGAGAGTTAAAACCTCTACAGTGATGCCTACCACTGTTTCCGATTCTCTGGAAGTTTGCTGTGTTGCACCACTGGTGCCACTTTTTCTGTGTTTTACTGATGGGTTTCATCAGTTTCTGGCTACGTTTGCCACTGAAGTCTCAGAGCAACCAGCAATCTGAGGCACCATGGTGTACACAGTGATTCCAGCTAATGACCATGCAAAACTCGTAACAGCCAACAGAGAGCCTGACACTGGTTTGAGGGACTTTGGATCAGGCACAGAGAGCTGTCAGAATGTCAGTTATGGGTCTGGAACAAAAATGTTGAGAAAAGCAATTGTAGCAGTGAATCAAAACTGATGTTCTTAAAACCTCAGTAATCTTGGCCACGTGAAATTGAACCTTTCTTGTGACTAGAATAACAGTGAGGCTTAGGTCATACCATAAGCTAATCGCCTGTAACATTTCATTTTCAAAAAACTAAATTGTTCATGAGTTGCAGCAGAGTATTTTTGAAAGAGCCTTCTCAAAAACCCACCAAAAAAATCTTGCATTCTGTTTCTTTTCAAGCAAGGGCAACAAACTAGGCAAAATTACTGCAAAGCATTTTTGGTCCTTAATTGCTGCCAGGCTGAATGGAGGGCTGCACGGTGTTCACCTTACTCACTCTCCTGAGGGCTGTGGAAATCCACAGGCACTGGGTGAATGCACTGAAGAAAGGCAGCTCTCAGCCCATGGGCAGGTTTGCAGCCCTTAGGAGAGAGAGGAGCCCTGACCCTCCCTGCCTGCTGCCTGCCTGGGCAGGTGGGCACCCAGGGGGCACCCTGATAGACATCTCAAGAAGAGAATGCAGGAGCAAACCCAGAGCTGCAGCCTGCCAGCTGCCCCACAATATGCTGTCCCCAGGAAATGATGGGCTCTATGCCTGTCGACACAGATCTATTTACTGACTCAGAACAAATGTGTCCACTGTCTTGCTGGTGTACAGGCTGTGTCCTTCTTGCCCTGCTTTTTAATTATGTGGGGTTTTTTCTACCTGGTAGTGGAAATGAAGTGCATGGGCTGGGCTTGGGAGGTTTGGGTCCTTCTCCTGGGGCTGCAGCAAGGGTCGAGAGATTTCCTTGGTCTTTCAGGCATTCTGTTCCCCTTCCCCTGTCCTGCATCACCACTGTTCTAAAGAAATATGCTTTTCTTCTTGATTCACAGCATGTTTAGGACTCCACAACCTCTGTTCCAAAGCCCAGTGAAATCAATAGGATCCTTCCTGTTAACTTTAAGTGGGCTCTGAAAGACACCCTGTACTCTGTAGACAGGAAAGGACAAATGACTTCTTTGAGATGTCTTACCCCTCTCTGACCAAAAATTGCTGTAGGCCAGCTAACAGCTAATTTGAAGTGAAAACATGATCTTTATTAATAATACTTAATCTGAAGGCTGAAATCAGAGACCGGCTGTAGAAACTTAGAGAAAATACAACCCTGTCATAACAAGTCTGAGATAGTAGGAAATAAGACCCAAACCTCCCTCCTTTTATACTCGGCAAAGGCTGAAAGTGACCATGACCTCTACAGCATTAGGGAGGGTGAGGGATTCCCCACACCTCCTGCACAAGTGGGAAGGGGAATGCTGTTAACCCATGAGAACAAGGAGGTTAAGTCTCTGCCACTTCCCAGTGGCACAAAAAATACAAGTTATAAAATCCCCAGAAGCATGGGGAATGGAGAGAAGGAAGGGAAGGAGAAGTGAATAAAAGGAACAAAAGTCCTCCATAGCCAGGGATGTGGCTATCCACACAAGGAGGAGGCTGGTACCTCCAGTAGCTCTACATAACCCCCACCTTTTCAGTCCAGTCAACCAAATTAAGGGTGACGATTCAGGGAGCTAAAGAGGTAGAATAAAAGGTGTGACAGAGAGACAGGTGGGTGGCACAGGAAGACGAGCAATGGGAATGAGGTAGATTTAGGAAAGACTGTGTCTACCAACAGTGGGAATTTCACCTCCCAGAGCCAAGAAAAGTCATAAGTCCCATTCAGTAGCACTCACCTCAAGTACAATAGAAATAGCAAGAAACCTTGCCCTAGTGTCTCTAGTTTGTCATTTTCTTTCATACCAATAAGGAACATTATTTCAGGGTGGAATACTTGACACTTTGTGAGCACACGCCTGCCTTTCCTTAGAAGGAGGCATGTTTTCTAATTTTTAGCATCACTGTTGTTGTTGTTATTATTATTTCCAAAGGGAAGAAAAATGCATTTGTTAGAAAGGAAAATAATTAAAATCCCATTACAGCTCCAATTCTGTCATCTTCCTTCCCAGAACAAGCATTAAAATTTTTATTAATAAATGTGCAATTACTGGTGACCTTTGAATGATTTCTCCAACCTTAATTTCTCCTCAATGCAATACTGTGTTGTATTATTCTATTTTTACTCTTTGCTTTCCAAATTTGATGTGTTTACTGAAGTTATAATTTTCATATTAAACATGTTCTCATTGAAAAATTGCTTTTTCAATGATTAAAAAAACCTACCAATCTTCGTACTGACCAGGAATTTAAAGGAGTAAAAAACTGAGAAAAGGTTCTCTGAAAATGCATGTTTTAGCAGGCTACTTAACAAGAATTTCAGTACATTTTAAAGTAAAAACAGCTTGAAAAAAATTGTCAGCCATCCCCCCAGTCAAACCCCTATAAAACTGAAAAATAAAAGCAGGTTTATATCCCTTGGAAAGAAAACCAGTTGTGAAGCGTGGCTTTGCTTTATGAAACTGGCATTCATAACCAATTTAAATAAAATTCAGACAGTTTTTATGGAACATTAAAGAATAAAGATATGCCTTGTTCCAAAGGAAGTGAAGTGCGGTGAAATAAAATTCATCGGATTTCCTTCCACATAAATTGGAAATAAAATTTCCAAAGTCATCACCCAGAGCTATAAATATTTCCTTCTTGGGGTATGTGCAGGAGATGCAGATATCTCAGTAGGGCCCTGGGGAAAGTATCAGATGGGGCATCCGGGCAGCTACCTGGCAGGAGCCACCCCTGTCTCCGCATTTCACCACTGCCATACCTGAACTACCAGGGTCTGGCCAGAAAACTGGCTTTAGTGCCCTTGGTTTTAGTGCTCAGGTTCTCCTGCACCCCTCACCCTGGCTCTCACTCATGCAGGTTGTGAATGAGAACAGGTTTTGTCAGGTCTGAAAAGGTGCCTTCATAGACCTGTCTGACTTTATCTGAAGATGCAGTTGTCTTATGCCTTGTCTTGCTGCATGGGTTTTGTCCATTAAAGAGAGCTTCAAGGCTTTGTCCCTTTCAAGAATTAATATACAGCAGTAAGAGACTGGGATTTTGAAGAACAGGAGCCCATACTCTTTATTTCTCAGAATTGGGACCCAGTCTGTGGGAAGGAGGGTTGAGAAGATCCCAGCTGCCATGCGGCTGCACTGCAGGGAGGGTTGGAGATGTGCTGGGATATTGACTGTGTAGTCCCCTCTCTTTGGAAATCCCAAGGACTGTGCAGAGTTTCCAGGAATGATGTGTCAAGGAGGCAGATTAACGTCATCAGCTCTCCAAAGGGACACCAAAGAAAACATCTGCAAGGAGCGTGTATCTTACTGCTGTCTGTAGCAGACACCATTTTACATCTCAGCAGTGACATCTATTATGCTGCTTTTGCGATGGGAAAAAAACCCCACCACCAAAATATAATTCCTGCATTTTATTATGGAAATTAATACCAATAATTACTTAAAATTTAATGAATTTCAGTTCTCATTTAATTGCTTTTGAGTAGTTCACTTAACTTATTAAAAAGAAGCAAGGACATATTCATTTAATGAGCAGCAGCAGCCTTGGCCTAGCATCTGCCTACATTCTCTTTTCAATTAATCAATTATAGTCCAATGGTGTGTAATTACACATTAAGAAAGTTATTGGATATCTCAGCATGGCTGTCCCAGGGGGCTCATGAATACACTAATATAACACACCTGTAATGACCTGTTCTCAGATCTGCAAATTGCTCCCATTTCTCTCTCTCTCTCATTGCTAAATGAAGATGAGTGCAATTACCATTAACTTTTTGAGTCACATCTAGTCAATGAGAGAGAAAAAAGATCTCTACCAGCATTCATAATAAATCTGCCTGTTGGTACTGGATATTTTAACAGCACCAGGCTTTGGGCTGGAAAGCATTACATGCCCATTGGGATCATGCAAGATTGTGGGGATCCCCCAGGAGGTCTGGGATGGTCTCTTCACCTGTAGATGAAACAGGTAAGCAGGAAAACCTCGTCAAATCACATCTAGGTGTAATTTACCTGTCTCGATTAAAATCAAACCAAACTCTGGAACTGATCCCTATTCAGTGGCTTTAAGTCTTTGCATAGCAACTAAGCCATGCTGCTGTTATGTTGGGGTTTTTTTCGAACACTAGAAAGAACAAAATTTACTATGTAATGGCAGAAAGGCTTTGGTTGTCTGAGAGGATACAGTCACCAATGCTCTCTTATTAATGCATAACAAATGAAACCAAGGAGAGACTTTTAATCTGCATAATGAAGTCTGACAGATTCTAAATTGGTGATTTAGTCAACTAAAGTGTTCAAAAATGCTCCATGCAAGTGTGCTTTTGATGGCTCCATAAGTCAAACAGGGGTGATATCTGTCAACATTTTTAGAAATGTTGTCTTGCACAGTGTGATTTCGATATGTTGTTGTCTTTCTCTGGGAAGAAGTGTCTGTTTCCCTACACAAAGCTTGCCTGTTAATGCTGTTCTTTGCAGACTGGGGTATTTTAGGTGGGTGAACATTCAGATCAGGGTTTAGCAGTATCTTGAGCACAGCTGTTCCTTACAAGCAGGGTCCATTTTGTAATTAGTCTGTGAGTAGGCTAAGTAATTTCTGTCCTGTACCCCTCGCATGAAACTACTATTAACTACTTCAGTCAAACCTTCATCATGCTGGAGGTTACTTCTTTTTTTAATGAGTGTGCATGTTCCCTTGTGTTTGGCATCCCTCAGGATAGCACCCCTGCAGGCTTTGGGTGGCCAGACATTTCTCTCAGCTGTGCTTATAGTGAGGCAATGGATATTTCAGTCCGAGGTTCAGATGGGTCCACATTTCACTGTGATTTTTCACCTGTGTCACACTTCTTCTCAGTTCCTTTGATGTGGGACATGGTTCAGTTCACACACCTACGCTGCAGCATCTTGGTATTCGGCACCTGAGCTAAGCCCTCTGTCTAGGTCCTACTGATAGTTAACAGAAGACAAGCACTTTTAGAGTGAGATTTACTCTAAATAATTAGGTGCTAATTTAGGATTGGTTAAGCTGCCTTTATGTATGCCTATATCTGTTCATTAACTAGATAAATACCTTCCACATGACACCTACATTTTTGACAGCTACAGTCACCACTTGAACTGCATATCTAACATTAAGCTTCCATGTAGAGCCATTCAGTTCAGAGAGACTGCTTGTATCCTTTAAGTTAGGTATCTGTGAACTTTGTGTTTAGATGACCAGCTTTGAAATGGGGATGCTGCTGTTTAATTACTTTTTAATGCAGTTTGAGGTTGAGATTAAGTTAGAAGCGCAAAGCAATATCTATTATTTAATGTTGTATTACAGTCCAAATAGCTGACAACAGCACCCTTGGTATTTGCATAATGGTTCATTTATTATGAATTATTATCTGAGACAATAGGAGAAAATGGGTACCAAGGTTTACTTTTTCATATTTAAAACCAATTTGACTGCCCAGACAATGCACAGTAACTACTAAAGCAAGCAGAGCAGTGAGTGTAGATCCTACAAAGTGATCAAAGTGTGCATTTGTTCAATGTTCTCAGATTTCAAATTCTGCTCAAGAACAGCTTTGTTTATGCTCTGAACCGAAATGCAATTCTATACTTTTTTTTTTTTAATGATCAATTACAAATGTTTTAAACAGAGAAAGAAGCACAATTGTAGTCTAGAGCTTTAATATACAATACAACATTCGATTGTACATGCTAGTGTATGAGTCCTAAAATACCTGTCAGTTGGCTCTTAAATTGTGTAGGTTTTGCTTGCCTGATAGGGAGGAGGGTGGTATTTCATTAAGCTGCAAAAATGCGTTTCTAGCTGCAAAAATTTGTTTCTAGCTGTATACCCTGCAAGAGGCTGTAATTCTTTGCATGTCACTTTCCTAATTGGGCAATAAACCCTGTATTGTACTAATACTTTTTATTATAAGGAATAAACATGCTGCTTCTAGACTACCAGAAGAATAATTGACCACCTGTGGCCAGTCCTGAATGAACATTAGTGCACATATCACTGAAATTAATGTCTCCTTAGTCAAGGAGGGAAACAGTCATTTTCTGAGAGATTTTTGTTGTGGTTAGGAAGCTAACACACCTTATATGATTTCTTTCTGACAACATGGGTTCTCGATTGCCAAGGGAAGAAGTGCTCACTCAGTTACTGACCCTCCCTCTGTCTTTGGGCTTCAAGCAGCAGCTTCATCTGTTAAAGACATTAAACAAAAGGCCAGAATCTGACTCAATCCAGAGATGCCTTTACATTGCATAGAACAATAGAACAAAGTCTCAAAAGAAAGTGTGCATGTTGTGTACTCTTGTGGCCCCTTTTTGCAGCAAAACTGGTGCAAAGGAGTCTCAAAGTGGGTGAAATCTGGCACAAACATTGGCTTAGATAATGCTGGAAGATAGTGCTAGGATGTTTTGCTGGTGTGTTACCTTACAGCTGGCCTGACACCAAGTCGTAAGGGCTGAAGGATGCTGAAAACCAAAATATTAAAGGGCAAAGGAATTGACTCAGTAGAGAGAAATGGTAAATGCTTCTCTTGGCGGTTATTTTTCTCTTTGTATTAATAAATTTCTGGGACCAGATCCTTCAGGATCTTCTTCAAATTGGAATCAGGGAGTGCCATGAGAAGAGAGGGTAGGTGAGGCTCAGGGATGTTCATGCACCCACAGAATGCAGTGCTTCTGCCAGAGCACATGCCCAGGAAGGAACAGTGTCCTCAGCAGCAGAGTGCACGCCCTTATCCGCACAGGGGCTGTGCAGGGCCTGGAAAATGCATCCAGTCTTATCTTACATGTATCCTATTTCTTTCTTTCCAAGAAATTGCAGGGGGCTGTGTTGAGCAAGGGCTGTTCTCCCCTGCGGGTGTGCTCAGTGTATTGCCACAGGGCTCTGTGCTGTCATCCTTCTTAATCACCACGCCACGTTCATTTAATGAGGGGTTAGAGCTGATATGCTCGCACATTTTGGCAGTCCAGCTTTAGGTCCCTTTTTTTCTACCAGCACAAAATAGGGCTGAAAGTCTTCCCAGTAGTGAGGCACAGCTCTGGCCCAGATGAGTGCAAACTGTCCAGCATTCAAACCAGATTAGCTACAGATGACTGTGGTTGGTGATAGGAAATATGCAGAGGGCCTGACTGCTGACATATTCCCTGCATAAATGGAGATATTTGTCTGCATTTGTTATTAAAATCCTTCCTAGGGGACCTTGCTGAAGTCTCTGCTGCCCTTATGCATCACACAGCAGCAGTGACAGAAGTGGTGGCAAATGGCTTTTCTCTCCAATGCTTTCCTGATGAGATGTGTCCCTTTGGTGCCTCTGAACTGCTGTCCTTCTGTGGCCGTCTCTGCTCTCAGTCAGGAGGTGGGGACAGACTGGACTGCAGCATCCTGCTTGGCTGAGCTGCAGTACCTTCCCCATGTACTTGGAAAGCAGGCTGTTCTTACTTCCATCAAATTTACTATAATCCCACCACTGTTTGCCTCCAGCTCAGCTGAGTCAGTGTGAGTGCTGGGAGGAGCCATCATGTAGACAACTTTGGCCCTGTTTCCCCCCTGTGCTGTTAGTAAAACCTGCTGAAAGGAAATCTGATTAACAGCAGAGAAAACAGCTCTGCTGTAAAACACTGGGGCTCACCACTAGTGCAGGTACATTGCAAGTGGAAATAGCTTTTTGAATTTTTGCAAGGCTGATGGGTGCTGCAGTTCATGGTCTCTGCTGACTGTCTGCGGGTTCCTGGGTACTAGGCTAGCAAAATCATGCATGCCCTGGAGAATCTGCCTTTTATCTTCAGAGCCACTTCTTGAAGGTCAGAGGGCATCGCATGAGTACCAGAGTGCACTGCCACATCAGGAGTGTCAGGGAGGTAACACATTCCTGGTGTGCACCAGAATCCATCCAGATGAATGGGGGTACCCAAGCCAGAGGAATGAATTGCTGCAGTCCTGGGGACTTCCCGGTGCTCTCAGGTTTAGGAAACCAGAATGGGGGCAAATACAAAATAGCCTGGAACTTGTTAATCCTCCAGGAACTCTGTGTAGGTCTGTCTTAGGAGAGGGATTTGGAGAGTGCTTGGATTGTGACACTCAGAGGGAATCACTAGGGATGTAATTCTCCCTCGGTACTCTGCACTTGGTGAGGCTTCACCTCAAGTTCTGTGTCCAGTTCTGGGCCCCTCAGTTCAGGGAGGATTTTGAGGTGCTGGAGCAGGTTCAGAGAAGAGCAAGGAGGCAGTGAAGGGATCCAGCACAAGTCCTGTGAGGAAGGGCTGAGGGAGCTGGGGGTATTCAGCCTGGAGAAGAGGAGGCTCAGGGGAGACCTCATCACTCTCTACAACTCCCTAAAGGGAGGTTGGAGCCAGGTGGAGGTTGGGCTCTTCTCCCAGGCAGCAAGTGGCCTGACGTGAAGCTATGCCAGGGGAGGTTTAGATGGGATAATAGGAAGCACTTCTTCATGGAAAGGGTGATCAGACATTTGAATGGACTGCCCAGGGTAGTGGTGGAGACACCATCCCTGGAGGTGTTTAAGAAGAGACTGGATGTGGCACTAGTGCCATGGTATAGCAGGTGTGGTGGTGTTAGGTCATAGGTTGGACCTGATGATCTCAGAGGTCCTTTCCAGCCTCAATGATTCTGTGATTCTGTATTTAGATTTCATATGGTGTGTTTTCTCACTGCTGCTTGTTTCCTGGGGGACTTACGCTTCTTTTCATAGTTGAAGGGCCTTGGTGAGCTCTGGGAAAAGCCTAAGTGAGAGCAAGTGACCCTGAATTTGAGATAAGTGATTCATCTGAGAATGTATAGAGTGAAAAGCTAGGAATGGAAAACATCTATTCATTTTTCCAGCCAGTGCTTAGATTCTAAAATGTATCTGTAACCTGCTGTAGGCAGGGGGATGAGAAAATCACTCACTTTTCAGTAAATGGAGAAGCAGTTAGTATCGCAATCTGGTCTGAGAGAAACCTCTCCACAGTCTCAACAGGGAGTGCTCCCTTTTAGACAACCTCACTCTTCATTGAAGGTGTTGGGAGCATTTTGAAGCTGTGCTTAGTGCCACTGCCTCTAAACATGATAGAGAAAGTGAGCAAGGGAGAGGAGAAGAGAGAGAGAAGGGCACAGACCTTTGATGAGGACAGGGAAGTGATTTGAGGTGTTAGTGACTCCACACAAACCTTGTGTGGTTAGTGTCTTCCTGAGCATGATATACCCTAGAGGGTGGAGGAAAAGGTAACATGTAGAGATCACAGAGTTGTCACAGTTGTAAAAGATCTCTAAGATCATCACGTCCAACTGTC
Organism: Heliangelus exortis; assembly: GCF_036169615.1. Lineage (NCBI taxonomy): Eukaryota > Metazoa > Chordata > Aves > Apodiformes > Trochilidae > Heliangelus > Heliangelus exortis. Next base: position 70,594,472 of record NC_092424.1, on the reverse strand, counting down.
AACATCCCCCTTCTCCCCCCAATAAAAAATATGTATCAACATCTGTATCACCCACTAAAGTGTGTCCTGAAGTGCCTCATCTACACAGCTTTTAAATACTTCCAAGGATGGTGACTCCACCACCTCCCTGGGCAGCCCATTTCAATGCCTATCTACTCTTTCAGTAAAGAAATTCTTCCTCAGATCCAGTCTAAACCTCCCCTGGTGCAACTTCAGGCCATTTCCTCTAGTCCTATCATTATTCACTTGAGGAAGAGCCCAGCACCCACCTCCCAGCAACCTCCTTTCAGGTAGTTGCAGAGAGCAATAAGGTCTCCTCTCAGCCTTTTCTGCTTCACGCTAAATATTCCAAATTTCTTCAACCTCTCCTCACAAGGCTTGTTCTCCAGACCCCTCACCAGCTTGGTTTCCTTCTCTGAACTCACTCCAGCAGCTCCATGACTTTCTTGTAGTGAGGGCCCCAGAACTGAACACCATACTCAAGGTGTGGTCTTGCCAATGTAGCATACAGGGGCACGATCACTCCCCCTGTCCTGATGGCCACAATATTCCTTATGCAAGAAGTCAGGATGCTGTTGGCCTTCTCAGTAACCTGGGCACACTACTGGCTCATATTCAGTCAGGTGTTGGCCAGCACCATACTTGCTGGTGTAGGATCTGAAAAAAACAGAGACGATGCAACTCTTTTTAGCAAAAGTGCAAATGGTGATAGATGCCACGGGACTGCTGTTACTAAAATATGTCTATAAGCAACATATTCATATTTAAACAAGTCAGCTTTGCACATTGAAATGAGCAAACATTGTGTCTATGCTTTGTTTGTTTGTTGTGAGGAAACCATCGGCTTCTCTTCTTATACATTCACCATGGTGGTGATGTGCAGTCATGATGATGGGCTGTCTGTCTATCTAGCTTGCCTAAAAGGCCACAAAATATTTTTATCTTAAAGGGCATAATAGGCTTTTTTTGTGCAATGTGGGAAAATAGGAATCTGGGGCTGCTCTCGCAAAAATACCACCTCCTGTACCACATTGCCATTCCGGTAAGCTCACTTGGCACAGTTTGTACAGCTAAGCACATCTACTGTGAAACCTAACACTGGGATGCACATGAATAAAATCACACAAAATCAGGACAGGAGTGAGCATTAGTGAAGCTTTTGAACACAGGGGGCAAACCGGCAAGGATGGAGTTCCTGCAGTTTCTCTCCTGCCTTGAGGGGGCCTGTGTCACCTCTGGTAAAAGACCTCCAGCTTACACCAGCATTATACGTGGCCAATTATCTTATTTAGGTATCTCATATATATATATATATCTAGGTCTTAAAAAGGTCAACAGCAGAGCAGGGCTGGGCAGGGCTTTTTGAAGCTATAGCGCTGGAAGCTTTGCTTCTAACATCATTAGAAAATAATTGCTTGTGAATGTCCAGGGATTTCAATCTACATGTTGAAGCTCTGAGAAAGAGGGCAGGAAGGTTTAAGACATTATTGAAACAGCTGTTGCTAACGTTACGCTTGCTGCAGACGCCGAGCAGGGAGTGAGGGGGGCGTATCGGGGGGGCACGGATGCTGTGCCTCAGTACCCTTCTGTGGGAGCTTGTCTTCTTGTCTGCTACTCTTGTGACTGTCCCCAGCACCTACACACTCCTCTGACCAGAGTTCACACAAGCTTCTACATGTTTATTGAAAGCTGCAGTAAGGCAGGGATGGTCCTTGTGGCACTCCAGCTGAGCTGTTTTCACCTTTTATTCAACTACTTTATTCACCGATTATTGTTGTCCTTTGGTTTTGTTTTTCTCCTCCTTGCAACTTTTTTCCTTAGGTCTCTTTTCCCCTTCTGAATTTACTGTATTTCCTTTCTCCCAGTCTAACTGTCTTCTTCCCTGAGTCCATGATATATCACATAAGTTATTTTTGATGCCCCCCCCTTATTTTCAGACTTCCTGTAGTCTTTGGCTACTCAGTGCTGTTAGCTGTAGGAAGTTCCCTTCCTGAAATGTTGTAGGGCCCAGTTGTTACTAAACGTGATTTTTACCTTCTAAAAAACTGTCAGTTACCTGCTGCTCTTCACAGCTTGATTTCTCAGTGTGACCAAGCTAGGTGGCCTGTGATTCTGAATACAAGCCTCGAGTTTCATACAGGTAGGATAACCTTGATGCCTGGCATTAGACCAGTCCCTTAAAGAGGCATTGGTTCACTCTACAGCACTGTTACAGATATTCCCTGTGACCCTGGCCAAGTCACTTTATCTCTTTGTCTCTGCTTCCCATTCAGAAAATGGGCATAATTGCACTTCTGAAGTTCATGTGAAACGGTGAAGATGAATTCCTCCTGCTTGCTTTGCTTTTACCTCATCCCTTTTGCCTGCACAATTGTCCGCTGGGATAAAATGCCACCAAATCAGAGCAGCCATGGCCAGTGCAAAGCTTATGCTCCAAGCAGCTGACCCAGCCCCTCACCGTATCCTAATAATATTGAGAGCAGGGAGTCAGCTTTATTACTGTTTGGATAGCAGTCTTGTGTGCTTCCTATGCTATCTGTGAAAAATGAAGAGAGGAGTTGCCAGGGGAGGGTGCTCAGGTGTACACAAGTTATTGCAGGACAAAGAAATAAAATGGCTTCTTTTGAGGGCTTGCTCCAGGGATCATTACCACAAAATGTGGAGTGCCAGGCAATTGCTCTATTTGGAAAATCCAACTCACTCTGGTTTTAATCCCTGTTATCCATCCTTTTTCCCTCACCCTCCCCACTTTAGTTCTGTGGCAATAACGAATTAAAGGAATGCAAGGTAAAGGCATCCTTGAGGCCATCAGCGTTGCCAAGTAATGCTAATAGCACTTTCTCACATACCTGCTTCTGAACACAAATGTGATTTAATTATTATGATGTTGCAAATGAAAGTCCCACACACAAATTCAATATGTATGTAATTATTAGAGGTGAAATGACAATTAGGCACACACAAAAAGCAAGTGGTGTATTTTTGATTTGTTATGGGATTTATTATCATTTACCTCATGTGCCTCAGACAGCACGACCTGAGTCAGGAGCAGAGAACCAGCTCTTTGTACAGAAAGCTTCCTCTTAAACAATAAAGCTTTAAAAAAACACATTTGTTTCTAAAATATGACTGGGAGTGTAGTTTCGAAACATATTCTCCACCTTAGATAAGGAACACAAAGGAGACATGATTTTTGATAGGCAGATACCCATCTCCAAAAGAAAGCATTGCATACTGTACCATTCGCATACATAACATGTCAAAAGGCCTTCAGGGAAAATCCAGGTTATGCAGAGAAGAAAACCCAACCTACAACCAGTTTAAATGTGATGGCCAAGTAAGCTAAGAAGATCTGCAGGCCTTGGCTTCAGTAGCTGTGGACATACAGTCTTCCTACTGGATAATTATTAGGGTTTTCTGTTTTTAAGTATCTCATAGCATTGCATTTTTCAGCTCTAACCAGCCAGTCTTGCATTTTGGGATGAGGAGCACAATGCTGGTAAAGCATCCTGTCTTGCTGTGCAGCCTGGGCACATTTGTAATGTTCTCCCATTCTCCCAACCTGTAAAGAGTCCATCTTTGGATACTGTGCACTGCTCACCATGCAAGCAGCTCATTATCCCAGGCATTTCAAGACTAATTTGCAGGACATTTGGTTAATTTGCATAAGCCATCCAGTACACAGAACATGTCTCCATAAAATAATATGCCAAAATCAGGATTTATGTGAAAACAAGAATACTGGGGACACGCACAGGACATTTTTAAGAAGCTGTCATTAGCACCAATCTCTAAATGAATACTTCTGATAAAAAGTCACAGTAGGTGGAGAGGCAGGATTCTGTATGTGAAGCTCCCATATAATTTGCTGCTTTGAATCTTGCTCATCGTTTCGTTAAGATGGGTTTTGATCCTTAAAACAGCCTTGCAGCATGAATACTTGGCACGGTTGGCTTTGTCTAAAAAGGAAACAAAATCCCTCAAACTGAATCCAAATGGGGGGCTGCTCGTTCAGCTATCACTGTGAGGAGCCTCACACATCCGCTGCTCTGATTATTACCTTGACACCAGAAACAGGAGGGCCTGTAGTCCTTGAAACAGCTGACATCTGAAGCACTGATTCTTCCTGTGCTTTGAGTTAGTTGGTCCTTGATCTCTGTGCCTGGCATGCAAGCCTGGCTTTCAGTGAAACCTGACCTCATGGTCCCTTCTTCTGCAGCTCTGTTTGTCTTCTGCCATTCAAAAATGTGCAGCTTCTGTCCTCGGGACTCTGAATTAGAGCTGCTTGGGTCACAGGAGCAAACAGGAGAATTGTCATGGTTGGATCTAATGCCTGCTCTTCATTTAGGTATCCTTGAGGTTTTTTGTTGTTTTGGTTGGTTGGTGGGGTTTTTTTTTCTTTTTTTTAAATAATGATTAAAAAATAAGAACATTTCAAGACATTTTTTAAGCAAACCTTTGCCCTGCAAGGTGACACTGGCTTTCCCTGATCTCTAATGCATGACTGCTTCACCTGCAGGTACAGATGCTCCTTTCCTTGCAAAGCCAGCCTGGGATTTGAAAGCCAAGTCAGTTTTTTTCTTCTCTCCCTAATATGTCTTCAGCCATTATGAGGCCTCTGAATAGCACATTAAGTCCTTATTTACCCCTGTGGAATCTAATTAACTTCCAGAATAACTGTGCAGGTGTAACCAAGATCTCGGTTTGAAGGCGGCTTTGCTCCACTTACTATAATTGAAGGAACTGTTTGGCCAGCTTTAGTAGTAATGCTTTTTAAAAAAGGAAATAACTTAGTTGGACTTTCAGACTGAATTTTTAGGAATGCCAGCTAGAATTGCACAAGTGAATGCATATATATCTGCTTACTTGTAAAAAAGCTAAACTTGAGCTGGAAATCACATGTACAATAAACATGTAATCCTGATGCCATTGCTACAAATTCATTTCCCAGGGCAGAGCTACTGTTTCAAGAGGCCATTTCAGTGCTTTCTTTTTTTGAAGGGTTTGAACAGTGTTGGTTGATCACTTTGGTGAATCATATGTAGTTCCACTTCAGTGAAATATGCTGGGTATTTAATAGCTTGTTCAGCTTGAACCAGAAGCAAATAGAGGTAAATAATGTATTGTAGGAAGAGAAGTGCTATAGATAAAGTGATTTTTTTTCTATGGTAGATTCTGTTACTCTTGTATCTGTTATTCTAGGCTTTGAGATTAGTATTTTCAGGCATAGGAATCTGTTGGGTTTGTTGTAATCAAACTGTATTACAGGTTACATGTAACTGACAGCATTATCTTGAACAGAAGGAATATGTTCAGTAGGAACAATACATGCAGTTTTTTTGTTTACTCTTTTCCAACTTGAACCACTTTTTACTATTCTAAGATGTTAGAAGCACATTTTTTTCCTCTGGGAATTTACAGTTTTTCTTAGTGTTTTGATGGCTTGTGAGTAATTTGGTAGAAATCCCCTTACACATGTGTCTATGATGTACAGCATCTAGCTTGGATTTGGTTTTTGACTGATCCCTAGTAGCTGAAGTTACTGCATACAGCAACAACAACAAACAAAACAAAAACATTTGTAATGCTGTCAAGACAGGAAAAATCTCTCTTTCACAACTTGACTCAAATTTGTCATGTGTATAGCTCCATGAAGTTCAATAGATGTAAATACAGATTAATTATTTAAAAAGTAATAGGAAGGCATGAGCTTCCAAACATGTAGTGTTTAATTATTTAAAACCTGTAATGGAATTTCAACCCTTGAGCATACCTCTGATCTTTCATGGTGCTTGGACAAGTTCCTGAGGTTAAGTGGCATGTCCCCACATCCCAGTCATCTCCCCTCCTATACCCTCCTATACCACACACTTATCTCTGTCTTCCTTTCCCCCATTGCTGTATTGGACCCTGCAGTAAGTCATTCCCTGTAACATTTCATACAACAAGATGCATGTGAGTGTGCAAGTGTGTGCATGTCTGTAATTAGCCACAGAGGACCAAATCCTAAAGTCAGGGCTTAGACAAAACCCCTCATGATTCCTGATCCCAACAGAGTGGAAAGAGCCCCATAGTCATTTTGCTCTTTGGTCACTTGCCGGTGGTGGTTCAAGGCACCCACTGGGTGAGACTGATTGTACTGGATGTTGTACACATGTTGGACAACCTGATTCCCATTTCCAAACACTCATGGTCTAAGCAGGTTGGTAGTAAAAGTGGAAGCCTTCTCCCCAATTTAAAAGGAGGATCAAAGATAGAGACTGAAAATAAAGAACATAAAGGCCTCCCAGCCTCTCTTTACAGCTAGAGATCTGGATGAGCTTACCTTCCCTTCACTCCCTCTTCAATGGATGGAGAGAGAGTTCTGCTGGACCAGTTCATTCCCTTAGTTAGGTGTCTGCTGTGATCCAGCCCCCTAAGATGTTTACCTCTGTCCACAGGCCTGTGCTGGGCAAAAAAAGTGAATAAATTAAGCCTTCTGCATCATTTCACACCTATCCTACCCCTTATCCCAAGTTACTTGGGAATTTCATGGCTTTGGGGAATGACTAATACCAATCTGGCAAGACCCATCTTAGGACCCTAGCCTTCCTTCTTTTACTGCTGTAAGTCAGAGGATAAGAAGCATTTGACCTGGGGTGAATGTAAAAATAAATCTAAAGAAAAACCCTTAAAAAAAGGCAAACACTTCAGTTGCATTGAACAAATACACAGCTGTCTTTGTATGTGATGGCTACTGGTCTTCCTTTGCCAGCTAGATCTCAGCTGGTTTGATGAAGAATATTTCCAGTGTTGCTCTACCCCATGAAATTTTTGTCAGAAGGAATTTTGTGGAAAGACCTAGGGAAGGAAAAGGGCTGTAGAAAACAAGACAATTAGTCCTCTTCGTGGAGTCTAAAGAGCACAGTGCTCTTGAGAGCCTTGCTTGTAATACACTTGCAGGGTGATGGTTTAAATATGTTGATTTCTTTTGTCCTGGTGTGCAGCTTCCACCTAGCTGCTTCGTCACACGTGTCATGCAATGAGAAAATCATCTGCATGATGAAAATGTTTGCCATGATGCATTTGCATAATAAAATCTATGCAGTCACAGCACACATCATACATACAGGCTAGGAATGAGTGCCATCTACAGTAACACAATGCATTACTAAAGGGACCCCTGTAATTCTGTTCTTTACTGAATAGCACGTTTGATGCCTTCTGCTGTAATGTAACCTTTTTGGGAAGAAATTAATATTTTGTGCCTAATTGAACTCTCTGTTACATGGTTCAAATTGAAAAAACAACACTGGCTTCAGTGGAGTCATCCCAGATTTATCCCAGGGTTGCTAAGAACAGATCTGATTTATTTAAATATTCGTGTGTCAGGTATGCTCACGTAATAAACACTTTCTAAACTGAGGGATAAGTAAGACATATTTTCTCTTTTCATTTAAGTAGAAAAGACCTAGTGGGACTTTTCCACATCCATACCCTACTTAGAAAGAGGCAGGCACCAAGGAAGAAGGTGCATTTTCTGTTCAGAAGGTGCATTTTCTGTTCCTCAAGATCCAGCAAATGTTTTGGGCCTGATAAAAGCATCATAGAGGGCAGCAGGGTACATGAGGAGCTGCCCCTCCCCAGCTCAGGCATCTGTCACAAGCTGCTTGCTGCTGTCGGAGGAAACCCAGCTTCGTGGCAGGAATGTTCTTAGTAAAACAAGGGGGGCATTAGCAGAAGACGACAAGAAGTTTTCACACACATTAGTTCACCAAATGTTTGGCTCTAGGCTGCAGTTTCAGACCTTTATAACTCCTCATTTATTATTTTTCAGGCTAAAATCCTGGAAAATAGTGGTTTAAGATAGCTAGGGACCATAATAGTAATGGTAAATCCTACCTACTAGAGGCAGAATATTTTTTTTCCTTTTTTTTTTTCTCTTTTCCTTTTTTTTTTTTTTTTTTTTTTTTGTCCTTTTTCTTTTTTCTTTTTTTTCTTTTTTCTTTTTTTTTTTTTCTTCTCTTCTGTTTTTCCCTTTCTCCTCTAGCTGCATTCCTCATCTCTTTTCAGTCTTACCTGGTATTTCAATCTTACCTGCTCCATATGGGCATGCCCACGAGTGAGCCTGACAGTTGCTCAGAATAAGCCTCTCTCCACCGGTGGGTTTGTGCTAATAGAAGGGGGAAAGGGAGCTGGGTCTGTACCAAAGGGCTCTGGATTTCAGCCAGGACCAGTGCCTCGCAGCAAGAGAAAGCAGAAGTCGTAGAATGCTTCCTCTGTGCGTGGCCAAGCAATTTCCCTCGCTTGGCTTCGTCTTCTCCAGCCCCCAACTCCAGAGGAAATGGAAAAATGAATTCCACTCTCCATGCTCAATCTGCAAGAGATGTGACACGTCTCGGTCCTGGGCTGAAACTGATGTGACACACTTTTCCTTGATCCAGGCATATTTTGGATCCGGCCCAGGGTTGTTTAATCAAATGTGGTTTCCAGAGAGAGGGCTGCTCTTTAAACAACGTATTCTGGGACGTGGGGTGGTGAGTACCATTGCCAGCGGCGAAACCAGCGATTCTCAAAGTGTGAATCACACACATTCAAATCTGGAATAGTTTTGACTCCCTTCAAAGCTCTACAGACTAAGACCCACTAAAACACTTCTCTTGGAAAGTTTTGAATTTTTTAAATCCTTTTCTACTAACAGTCATGTCAGTCTGTCCTGAGCATTATTTTTCCAAGTAAGCAGCTGATGCGCTCCCCCAAAGATTTTGTATGTTTGGGAAAGGTGGGAAAACGTGTGCAGGATCTGCCTCTGGAGGAGTGTAAGACTCAGCCAATACTGCTGCAGCCAGGCACATAGAGCACAGACTGTAATAAGTCCTGGCTTCTAAATATTATTGCTTCATAAAGGTTAACATGCATTAAGAAAGACTGAAGTTTTCTGATTTATGCAGATAGGTGGGAAAAAAAAAATTTACATATATATTCCAAAGCACCTGAGACTTCTATTCTGTAAGCCTTTTCCTTTTGCAAGCATAAATCAGAAGAAACAATACACAAATCTGTGAGTTATACCACTGTGAAGTGGCGTAGGTGAGAGGAAGAATTTGACTTAGAACCCTTTACCACCAGGTAAATACAGATTTCTCAAGGTTTCAGATTGCAATCCTACTTCCTATTCTGCAGACTAATGTTATTTCAAATCTGGATTAGAGTAATATTTGCTAGACCCAGTAATAGTACATTTAAGTCTAAGTGACTTAATGGCTGTTCGGTGGTGATTTTGGTCCAGGTGAAGCAGTATTGGCCTCCAGCAATGCCTTAGGCTAAAAGTATCATGTGTGAACAAAAAACATTACCTGCCTCTCAGACCTCCTCATTATTGCATTTATAGTCCTGTCAACCAACTTATGAGCCACTGGGATCGTAACAATAATATTAAAAAGAAAATATATTGGAGAAAAAAATACATTTAATATATTACCAGACATAAATTCTGGACAGATGAGCCACATGGGTTATTTTCCATCTCACAACGTTACTTTGCTATATGATCAGAATAATCTTTTTGTTCAGAAAAAAGAGTGAATATATTTGTTCAGATACTGAATTAAAAAGTGACTTAATTAGAGAATATAAATCTACATCTGCCTTCTGAAGTCATATGTAGATTTTTTAGCATGAGATCGTTAAGGCTGAAGATTTCTCATTTTGGAGAGATTTTGGTCACTCAGAAAGTGGGATAGTATTTGAGGCTAATAAAGTGCCCCTTTCCACTTTTACCTTTAAGTTTTTCTGCACTCAGCAGCACCCGTTTCTTGAAAGAATTTGATAGAAACATTTACAGTGTTAATTGCTCTCAAATATCCCTTTCTTTTCCTGATCACCGGGGGTTGGGTAAAGGGAATGGGGCAAAGCCTGGCACGTCCAGCCCCTCTTTCCTCAGTGCACTGCTTTGACAGCTGCTCTGCAGAAGAAACTTCCTGTGGCAGATGTTTGGTCCTGTTCTCACCAGGAGTGGGGGCTCTGCAGTCCCTCTGTAGGGGTGAGGAGCTCCTGGCATGGCAGCTGTGCTGGCCCTGTTTTCTGTCCCTGAAGAGGAGCAGGCAGTAGATGCCAGCCTGGGCACTGGTGGGACCCCATGGCTTGGGCATCCCAAGGATGGAGAAGCTGCTCTTCTGCCTCTTGACCATGTGGAAATGTAAACTGTGCTGAAGGTTTTCCAAGGATGTGGAGGTAAATGTCCTCATGATGAAAGAAATGCTCTCCACTCTCTGAGGGGGAGGAAGGGGGGATCTCCCAGTGTGACCTTTCCCTACTGCCCCAGAGATAGCAAGCCCTGGACACTGTGGGAAAGTATTTCTAAGCCCCAGAAATGTTTTTCCAGCTGCTAGATTCCATTTCTTTCTTCTGCCTTCCTCAAAGCTGATAGTTCTTGTCCTGTTCTCAAGGTGTTTACGATGCTTTTCACTGCCAATACTTTGCACGGCCTTAGTGCCAGCAGTTTGAGAAGGTACAGCTTAAAGATCAAAAAGCAAAACCTTCTGTTGTGGAAAAGCACAGGCTGTAGTTCACCTAGACTCCCAGCTTCACCTACTTGATGTAGTTCTTGCTTCTGGCTGCTCAGTTTTTCCACGGATCGTGTCAGGACTGGAGGACTTTGAGAATGCACATCATGGGAAGTCTTGGCCTGGAAATCAGATGTCAGAGATAAAGATGACCAGAGTCCACATAACATGAATCAAACTGCTTGCCTGACCATCAAATATATCTGTGTGCTGGTCTGCCAAGGTGGCTTTTCCCACCTGCAACCACCTGCTGCCACCTGCAAGCTACAACAACCCCATGCAGCGCTACAGGCTGGGGACAGAGTGGTTGGACAGCAGCCAGACAGAGAGGGACCTGGGAGTCTGGATTGACAGGAAGCTGAAGAGGAGCCAGCAGTGTGCCCAGGTGGCCAAGAAGGCCAATGGCATCCTGGCCTGTATCAGGAACAGCGTGGCCAGCAGGTCCAGGGAAGTGATTCTGCCCCTGTACTCAGCGCTGGTGAGGCCACACCTCGAGTCCTGTGTCCAGTTCTGGGCCCCTCAGTTTAGGAAGGAGATTGAGGTCCTGGAGCAGGTCCAAAGGAGGGCAACCAGGCTGGTGAAAGGACTCGAGCACAGATTCTATGAGGAGAGGCTGAGGGAGCTGGTGCTGTTCAGCCTGGAGAAGAGGAGGCTCAGGGGAGACCTCATCACTCTCTACAACTCCCTGAAAGGAGGGTGTAGCCAGGGGGGGGGTTGGTCTCTTTTCCCAGGCAACTCTCAGCAAGACAAGAGGGCACGGTCTCAAGTTGTGCCGGGGGAGGTTTAGGTTGGACGTTAGAAAGAATTTCTTTACTGAGAGGGTGATCAAGCATTGGAATGGGCTGCCCCAGGAAGTAGTGGATTCTCCATCCCTGGAGATATTTAAAAAGAGACTGGATGTGGCACTCAGTGCCATGGTCTGGTAACTGCAGTGGTAGTGGATCAAGGGTTGGACTTGATGATCTCTGAGGTCCCTTCCAACCCAGCCAATTCTATGATTCTATGATTCTATGAGGAGCATGGTGGAGACTCTCAGCAGACTCACAGATCCCTGCCACTGAATTAGTCACCAAGAAGGCTTCAGACACACTTGAATGATCTCCTGGTCTCCTCTCAGCCCAGGTGAATTCTGGAAGAGGAACTACCTCTTGACCCCTTTGTGTGGGCATACCACCAAGCAAATGTTGGGCTGCTGCTTGCGGATCTGTGGCAGCCATCTGATGAGCTGGAGGCTTGATGGGAGCTTCAGAGTTGAGTTTGGGTACTCAATGGCTTAAAATGGTGTTTGCCCTGCCCCACAGCCACTTGCATGACATGCTTAAAGTTCTGCTCAAAGACCAATGGATTTTTAGTCTTATCTGGCATTACCCCTGCATTACCCCTGGAAAGGGTGTTCAGGCTTAGGTGTTCTTTAGGCATTTCTGAAATGTGAGTCTGGGTGAGACAGATTGTCTGACCTGCTGAGGGTGTTTAGCTCCCCTCCTCTCTCTCTTGTTCTTGCCTTTCTTCTGTCTTCTGCATCATTAATTTTACTCAGGTCTTCTGTCACTACTGGAGTGGTGGTCTTAGCTGGTACTGAAACAGCAGTGTGGAAGTGCCCTATGCTTTTGTATGGTACAAGAGTAAAACCCCCCCAGTTAAAGATTTTAAAGTTTAAATGCTGTTATTGTTCCATTCAGCATTATTTCAGCCAGGAAGGTTTCTGGGGAGAAGAACATCCCTCTTGGCAAGCCCCACCTCACGCTACATTCATTTTCCCTGAAGTTTTGCCCATCATATTGTTATCTTCACCAGTGGTTTCAGATGCAGAGTTCCTTCTGTGGTTTCAAAGCCTCAGACTGAAGTTGAAAACATGAAGCTCAGCTGTTTATATACAAAATCAAATATGTAGCTAGTCCAATGAAACAAGATCCAGCCTGGATTTCCACTGGGTATTAGCATAACTTACATTCGTTGCTTTTGGCTGGGAATATTTAAAAGCCCCCAACATAAAGGAGCACAATGGCTTTGAAAAGACTATATTTTAAATACCACAGATGACAACTGCAATGATTCAAAAAATTAAATTAATTTATCATTTGCCATTAATTACCAAATAGCTCTATTTTCCCCTAATGCTTCAGGTAGCTTAGACTTCTGCATAATTAGGATGAAAAATGGAGACAGAGTGGGTCTGGCATTTAAATGACATAAAGTCAGTATTTTCTCCTCAGAAAACTATGGTAAGGCATTTTCAGGAGTACAAGAAGTTGAGGAGGGCTATGTCAGGGAAAGAAAAAGCAAGCAAGCAGGCAAGCTTTGCTTCCTTTTAAATATAAAGAAACTTGTCACAGGACAGTTTTAGGTTGTAGGCAACTGCAGTGTTCTGTTTTGTCAACTGTTTTTGCACAAAGCTTCAAATATTGTAAAAATCTGTTTTCCTTCACACCTAGCATCACTACAAGCTATATTGTAACCACATTCACAGTGTGTTAGAGCCTGCCTCGGGGTTCCTTCGCAGCAGGTTTCAGCTGGAATGATTTAATTTTTTATGTTTTATAATAATCACTCCATTCAGATGGAACAATCATTATAAAAAATGATCACAAGCCATCTTGGGTAGAAAAATCCTGCCACAACAAACGTACTGCATGTCTCACAATAAGGACATCAAAATTGGTGATGGAGACTGGATAACTGCTTAGAGCCACACTTTAGATTGTGCCTGTGTCTTGAGGTAGAAATATAGAATCAATTTTCTGTTCAGGGTAGATGCAGCTTTTGAGAAGACTGCAGCACCCCATTCTGTGAGGACAAAGTTGATAAGACACTTTGGTTTTGTTTGTTGCCAGCTGTGGTGTGTGGGTTTCCATAGCAATCAAGGTCTTAAAGCAGTTTTGAGATAGCCCAGCGCTAGGGCTTGAAGGAACCAAATCTAAGCTGGCCAACAGTTTTATGCCGTACCATAAACATCACCCTCACTATAAATTGGGAATTTCGCTCTGAATGGGGCTCTTGCTCAGTGGTTGCTGTCCCTGGAGGATCTCGTCTGTCATTCTGAGGCCTGGTCTCCTGTGTGCTGTGACTGTGGTGCTGTGACTGTGGTGCTGCTCGCAGTGTTTGACATCTTGGTGTCCGCTGCTGGGAGGGCACAGCTTGCAGCCGGTGTTAGGGGCTGAGTGTAACTTTGTATTTCTCAATAGTATTGGGATTAATAGCACTTCTTCATTATTAAATCTTTTCGTTTCAACCCATGGGTCTACTCCCGTTTTCCTGATTCCCTATCTGGGGTGGGGAGGGGTCACCAGGTGATAAAACAGTTGCGTAAACATAGACAGAAGGCTGGTTACTGGGATTTTTGACATTTGGTAGTGAAAGAGCATCAATTCCCAGTTGTGACAGCTGAGGCAAGGACTTGGTCAGAGTCATCCTGTAAGTAGATACAGTGAACTACCCTCCCCCTTGGGGACAGTCTGCATCCCTGCCAGAGACCCCTGGTCCAAAGCTAGACCCCTGCGTACTCTGCTTAATCTACAGCCATGCCTGGGGCTAACCAGTCCCTCCCTCTTGGTGCAGGATGCTGGCAGCTGAATACCTTCTGTGGTAAAGAGCACAACAGCACTAGGATAAATAAAAAAGAAAACCTTTAAATTTTAAATTTCAATCCCATGATGTTGATTATCACTAACCTCTCAAAGGAGGTTTGCCATCGTCTCTGGGTGGAACGTATTCTCTTCCTCACTCTGAGCCCATGCATCTGAGCAGAGCATGGCTGTGTCCTTTGGCAGATCTTCCCCTGCTCACCTTCCCAGTCAGCACAGCAGGGTGCCTGCTTTGCACTTCTTAATATTCATCATCTTTCTGAGTCAAGAAATGCTACAAGGGAAGTCCAGTGCCTTGGAACAATCCTTATAGTCAAACCACTCTGTGTCCCAGTAGCTGAGCAGTGCCTACCCAGCCTGGGAGGGGCTTTGCTTCTCCAGGGGCAGCTCCGTGGGGCACCCCTAGGAGGTGAGCAGGGTAAGAGGGTGAAGAGTGTGTACAGACATCCAAGTTGAAATTTGCAGGAGAGGTCAGTCCAACCCAGAATCCCACTAGAGCCATGGCTTCTCTGTGCTCACAAGCACCGAATACATTAGCATTTGAGGTACAGCTCTGGCCCCCCAGTTTCTCCATGCTTGGCCATGCAGCAGGTTGCAGATGGGGCTGGGGGGAGGAGGAGTATTATTTAGCACTGTGGGCAGGATCTACAGGATATTTGTTTAGATATTACCAATAGCTTTTAGGTGACCTGCTCCAAAGAGGAGAGTTGGTGGTGCATAAATGGAGGAAAGCAGGGAAGTATCAGGCAGCCACGTTGCCCAACAAGATGAGGGTGCTGGTAAGGACAGCTGAGTGAGGTTTCACACTTCTTTTCCTTTTGAAGGTAGGCACATAGTCCTTCAAGACACACAGATCTGGGTTTCTTTCCTACTGATACACTGAACTTTCCCCTGGTGTCCTGCTGGGAGTGCTTCACAGCCTTGTGCAGGGGACAGGGTGGCAAGGTGCCTTGGTGTCCGTTCTGCAGTGGCTGCTGGGTGATCTGCAAAGGGTCTGGCAGAGCTGTCTGTAAGAGCACTTACTGTGACTCATTTGGCTGTTTACTAGAAACCTCTGTATGTGCGTTTCAAGCCACTTCCTAATTTTTGGATTGCTGCTGCATCCAGTGTTTGGCAGGCTTAAAAAAACTTGAACCCTTGCTGAAAAATATATGGCTGGTTGTGTTGGGTTCTCACTTGGCTGCAAGGCAGGAGCATGTGCAGGAACAGGGGGGGGGAATCTCCTTGCTTTGCAGCTATTGGGATGGTGAGAGCTTCCATCTCCACACTTCATGTTTCCAGAGTGGGTGGCAGAGTTGGAAACTGTAGGGAAGGGCCTGGGACACAGTCTGGGCATAAAGGAAAGGCAGCCAAGGCCAGAATGGGCTATAGGAAATGTGCAGTGGTATTCATGAAGCCAGTGCGTATGCCTGAGCATGTATGAAGAGACAGCAGTTAGATATCACAGTGGGAACAGGGAATAGAAGCTACCCATCAAAGTAGAATATGTGGATTTTATGCTAGGAAGCAAGGCTTTGATAGTCTTCAATACTGTGTTTCTACATCCTTGATAAGACCCTGGTCCTCAGGATGCAATGCAGCCTTCCCTTGGGCATGGTGTTCCACAGTGGCATTTTCCTGAGTAAGGAGAGGAGTTTCACTAATCACCCTCTGGTTCTGGAGAAGCTGGAAAGGGACTGTCTTAGTCCTAGTGACCCCTTTCTGTCCTCCTGCTAGGCTTTCCCAGGGAGATGATAGTAGTCCAGAATGAAGAATGTAAGTGACAGACTCTCCTTCATCTCAGCAGTGGTGTTTGCACATTACTCATTCCTGGTTTCTCTCAAGATGTAAATACCTCCACAAACACTTTTTAGCAAATGTACTTTTTAATGAAGTAGTGTCTGATACTAGATTATGATTCAGAGTTTAGTGCTGGACTGCACTAATGGGTGAACTTAGTGCCTGCATATGACAGCCAATTACTGTATTAATTACTCTGGGCTTAAAGCCTGAGTGTGGCCCTTTTAAGCTCAGCGGGATGCCCGTGTTGTGTCCGCAGGGCAACCTCGTGGCCGCCTTTGGACTCTGCTTTGGATGTTTCTATCAAAATAAAGATAGGCATGTGTGCAGGAGTGGCTTCTCCCCCTCTTTGTATTAGCAAAATCCCAGTGTTACAGGATCCCTCAGTCCTGGCTTCCTTGGTGTTCCTGTATCAGGTGTGAGTAGTGTTTCTGCTGATGCTGTGCCTTCTGAGTCTTCTCCCGGTGTAGATTGCCGCGTGTTTCACAGGAAAGTGGATGAATGATATCAAGTCATTGAGCTTATAAGTAACTCCCTGGCAACCTGCCACTAAAATATAAATACATTAAATGTACTGGAGGAAATGTTCATTCTGTTGTTTAGCATTGGACATGCCCCAGTTAGGTAAATTTAATCTTCCTGAGGGTTGTTGCGTTACAGCTGAATGAGATAGCCAGTTATCTTATTACCGATCTTCCTGTCATTCAGGGTTTGTGTTCTGGCTTTGGTGGTGTGAAGTGTGCTTGCCCAAGAGTGGTGTTAGGAGTGTTTTCCAAGGGACGTGATGGTGTTCAGGGGATCTGTTAGCGCCTTGCAAGGTCTGACCTTTTATCTCGGAAACGTTTGTGCTCCCTAGCAGTCACATCGCTACTGGTCCCACCTCCTTTTGGGTAGAAATGTACAAAATTATTGCTTTGCCCATGTTTTTTAGGAAATGTCTGAAACTCAGATTCACGGCATTTATTTTCTTCCTGTGTATTTCTGCCATAGTTCCTTCCAAAATCTCTGGCCGTGCCTCTGCTCCTGCTACAGCCAGGAGCAAGGCTCCTGCTGACTCCATGGTGACGGGAGACCAGCTCCAAGCATCAGACCCAAAGCTGTTGGATTGCATTAGAGGCATCTCTTCATTATTTTTCATGGGTGCTGGGCCAGGCCCTCCAAACGTGATCCTGCCCGTTAAGTCTCATGACAAATCCCTCTGAAACCTGGGGAGCTGCTCCTGTGCACAAGCCCCACCAAAGCCAATGAGCAGCACTGACAAGCACATGGCAGTGATTTAACTCTTCTCTTGGTTGTAAGGTAGAGAGAAAGGGTGAGGCAGGAAATGAGAACCAGAAAGTATACATGAACAGTGAAATTTTGAGCTGGCTGTGAAGAATGACTATGGTCTGTATGAAGTGCAAGTGCTTAAAAAAATAAGACATTGGCTGTGTCTTTTGCAGATAAGAAAATGTTATTTTATTGAACCGAAAGATATATATGTTTCACCTATCACATCTGAACTAATCAGTGTAGGCTTTTAGAAGAAGTCTGTAATTACTCGGAGCATGTCATTAGTTAGATGTAAAATGAATGATTTTGCTCCATTTTATTACCTCTAGTGATATAGCCATTTGTATCATAAATTCATTGACCTCATCTTAAATGATCAATCCTGTAAGACAGACTTGATTCATTAATTCTTAAGTGACATTTTTTCTCCTCCAGTAATTTCCTCTTCATCAGAGGGACTGTTTTTCTGCTTTTTAGTATGGTAGTGTAAGGAGTTGTATTACCTGTGTATGACATGCACATTTTATGCTTGTATCTTAAATAAGCTGCATACACTTATTGCTTAGATAGATAGGTAGATAGATTGATAGATTATAGTGAAATATATGGATGCAGTATATTGACGTTTCTCACTGATCTTAACTTCGTTTGAGATTTTGCATAAAATCAGTGGGGAAATTATTAGATATTTGGTCCATTTGGGTTGCTCAGAGGAACTGAATTACTGCCTTTCATTTCTGTGGCTTTAATTAATTTTATCTAGTGGTAAAATATACAGAACTGTCTGTGATCAATATGTGAGTGAGGCAGGCAGACTTCAGAGTTTCTTGTAATGCAGTGAATAATTGAAAACAGGAGAAATCAGAGAATTTCTGAGCAGGATTTACTAAATATTTTACTGAAGAAGAGAAAATATTTGTTTAGGTAGAAATGAAATAGGAGCACAGTTTAGATAAAAAAATCAATACAGTGATAAAACACTAAAATATTTCAGTGAATTTTTCAACCAATAACTAATGAAATTAAATTATTAGAAAATTTGGGGCCTGTATTTTATTTCCTGTCTGTTTAAACAGAGTCTCTGAGGGAGCTCTTCCTAGAAAGATAAAGAGGCTGGGTTTATTTCTCAAATTTCTCAGGTGCTGCAGGGTTACAGGCTGGTTACCTTTCTTTGCCCTCAGGGAAGGCCAGTTCTTAGCTGCACTATCCCAGGACTAAATCAGCGGCTGTGTCTGGAGTCCTGCCCCATCCCTTAGAGTTGCCACCTCTTTGTTTTTGCCCTACAAGTAGACACAGTTTTTGTGGGTGATGACTGGCAGGAGCTTCATCCTTCCCCTAGTCTTCCTTGGGAGCCAGCTGGGAGCTCGTGATACCTCTCAGTGCAGCTCTTGGAGCAGATGTGGAGACCTCCTGCCACTTCACACAACCCTTGGGGCAAGAGGATACCCTTCAAGAGGCAGAGGGAACACAGTGGTTTATATCCTGATTACATACGTGCAAAAATACAGCATTTTGTGGCTACAGCAGTGAGCTCTCAATCAAAAATGACTTTATAGGGTAAATTCGGCAGCTTTCCTGAGTTAAATAGGACTTTATTAGCTTGTGGTGTAGACTCACAAATTCCTGTTTTGTCCCCTTGGAAAATAGTGGCAAATCAAAAAATTTCAGGAGGTCAGTTATAAGGTGTTTCCATGAAATCATCCTGTGTTGACTTGCCAGATGGGTGGCAAAACCCATGCCCATGCCAAATACCTGGCACGGTCCAGTGCCCACTGCTGTGTGTTTGCAGTATTTGTGGCGAGGTGTTGCCCAGCTCTGGTACTGTCTGCCACGGCTGCTGAGCCTTCCTGCAGGGAGCAGAGGGAGAGACAAGACCTGGTAAAACCCAGGGGGCCCTTGGAAGTGGGGGTGCCCCCCATTTGCCTTCCTCCATGCACTCCGGCTTCCCATCTGCCCTATGCTTGGGGGGGATGTATGTGCCGGGGCAGCTGAGGTGTTTCTCTTGACTGTTCCCTGCATTTGACAGACTTTTAGTTCACATTTTTTAGGGTTCTACATCATCAGTGTGTGTTCAGTGCAAGGCTGGCTCTGTGTGCAGCACACCAGGAAATTTTCTGCCTTGCATGGGACATTGTGCTGGAAACATGCCTGTCCTTATGCTGCACATGTCAAGCAGCACCAGCACCCTCTGCTTTATCTCATGTGGAGCTGTGTTGGCTGTGCCCAGGCTAAAATTCTGTGCCCTGCCTTCCCAGACTTAAGGGGTGACTTAATAGTTGCTTCTTCTTAAGTAATTGTTTATTTTGATCTGGCTGTTGGCATAAAAGCATTCTCATAGATAGAGGGAGTGTATGTGTGAGTGTTTGAATGAGATGGTAAGGCAGGAGAGGGAATGAAATAGCAACCTGACTGATAACCAAAAGGTGGTAGGGTCAAAATAAACAGGCTAATATCCATAGCATATATGGGATGTCAGTGTGTGTGTGTGTATATATATATATATATATATAAAAGATATATTACTGAAAACTCAAAAATGTCACCACTGTTTATATTAGAGAAAGCTGAGAGTTAAATGAGATGGATAATCAGATGCCCAACATATGTTGTTTGGAATTGTTTATATGGCCAATAGTTATTAAAATTAATTATCGTTGTAATTAAGTCTTTTCACAATTGTATCTTTATTTTTTTTTCTCTTTCCTTTAATTTTTTTATTTTTTTACAAAAGATATATTCTTTTATAAAGAAGCTAATGTGGGATATTTGGAAAAGGCAGAACAGTACCAGTATATATCCTGAAATGGTCATAGGCTCAACATGCTGATAGAAAGCACCAAAAATCTCTGTGAGCTGAGTATTTTGAGAGCTAATGAAAATGACAAAAATGTTTTTTTTTTCATGTGTGTAAAATTCTGTCAAAAAAGTAAGGCACTGAAAAATCTGACATCTGTTTATCTGTTTATAGCTATGGCAAGATTACTCATATTAATTCTTGTTTAAAATGCCATATGAAGGAAAGGCATTTGTGCAAACAAGAGTCATATTTGAATTGTAGATCATGTCTTCACCATCTGTGAGAGCTGTTGGTGTTGCAAAATTAATGTGTTAATGAAATCACAATAATTTCTCTGAAGTAATGGATTCTGAAGCCTAGAATGACTATTTTTTGAACTTTGGTGTCTAGTGGTTTACAACTGGGAAAACCTTTCACAGCTTAATTAGTTCTGCAGCCTTACTTTAAAAAAAAATTGGCTATGCCTTCACCACACTAAGAGTAACACAGAAATGTATTAAATGAAAAGCAGAGAAACAAAGCAAAAATGAGCCTGCAACACAAACTTTTTGCCGTAGTATTTCAAAAGTTGATAAA
The DNA here is from genome assembly GCF_036169615.1 of Heliangelus exortis. Classification (NCBI taxonomy): domain Eukaryota; kingdom Metazoa; phylum Chordata; class Aves; order Apodiformes; family Trochilidae; genus Heliangelus; species Heliangelus exortis. Next base: position 70,573,923 of record NC_092424.1, on the reverse strand, counting down.
TAGGCCCTTGCTTGCCAAGAGGTTTAACTGAAAGTGACTCGTACACAAGAGTGGGCAAATAGCTCAGAAAATAATTCCAGCTTGCTGGAACGTCACAAATTGTGACTATTCAAACCTCCCACAAATGTCCTGACTATTTCCAAGTTTCCCCTTGGAATGAAGGGCAAAGGATGAATGATGCTTTTTGTTTCGTGATGCCATTTTAAAATACCACACCCTTTCCAACTTAGTATTTGATACTCTTAATAGCATACTAAATGTTACAGTGTGCTGCAGTTTAGCAGAAATGATTTCCATTCATTTCCAGCAACTTTCTGAGTCCTTTTTGAGTTATCATATTTCTTGTGTAGCGTGGCATCCCAGGCAAGTACAGGTGGGCTTAAATTACCACTCATAGAATCACAGAATCTCAGGAGTAACCACAGTCATACTCATATGGCTCATACTTTTTTATATACTTACATATGTGTGTTACAATGGTTTGTGCTAGCTGAGGATTCTTCTCTGTGGCATGGGTTTAAGATATAAAGTCTACTGTCCAAGGTAGAATTGAGATCATGGGAGCCAGAAAGGGGAGTGGCATTAAATTCATCAATTTTGTGGAGAAAAAAAAAAAGCAGTTTTCACAAACTTAACTATTTTTTTTTCTGCTAGAAAAATAATGTGAGTATTTAGAAAGCAACTGAAAAATGACTTTTTAAATAACACTATGAAGAGAAGATTGCTTTTCTTACCTGATTTGATTTTATTACTGTGTTGTAGGTATGTGACTGGTGTAAGCACATAAGACACACAAAAGAGTATCTGGATTTTGGGGACGGGGAAAGAAGGCTTCAGTTCTGCAGTGCAAAATGTCTCAATCAGTACAAAATGGACATTTTCTACAAAGAAACACAGGCCAATCTTCCAGCTGGACTGTGCAGTACATTACATCCTCCAGTCGAAAATAAAGCAGAAGGCACTGGGGTGCAGCTGCTGACTCCAGATTCTTGGAATATACCGCTAGCAGATGCTCGGAGAAAAGCCCCATCCCCAGCGTCTGCAGCTGGCCAAATTCAAGGTCCTGGACCATCAGCGTCTACCACTGCCTCTCCGTCTGACACTGCCAACTGCTCTGTCACTAAAATCCCCACGCCAGTTCCCAAACCTATCCCCATCAGTGAGAATCCAAATATTCCACCAGTTTCTGTCCAGCCACCTGCTAGCATTGTGCCTCCAATTGGTGTCCCACCTCGCAGTCCTCCCATGGTGATGACAAACCGTGGGCCAGTTCCTCTGCCCATATTCATGGAACAACAAATCATGCAGCAAATCCGTCCACCGTTTATTCGTGGGCCGCCTCACCATGCCTCAAATCCTAACAGCCCTCTGTCAAATCCAATGATTCCTGGAATTGGTCCCCCACCAGGTGGTCCCAGAAATATGGGTCCCACCTCTAGCCCCATGCACAGGCCAATGCTTTCCCCTCATATCCATCCTCCCACAACACCTACCATGCCTGGGAATCCTCCAGGCTTGTTGCCTCCTCCCCCTCCCGGAGCTCCTCTGCCTAGTCTTCCCTTTCCTCCCGTCAGCATGATGCCAAATGGTCCTATGCCTATGCCACAGATGATGAACTTTGGATTGCCATCCCTTGCTCCGCTGGTGCCACCCCCGACTCTACTAGTGCCATATCCTGTCATTGTCCCTTTGCCCGTCCCCATCCCCATTCCCATCCCCATCCCTCACATCAATGACTCCAAACCCCCCAATGGCTTCTCCAGCAATGGTGAAAGCTTCATTCCGAGTACCTCCAGCGAGACGCCTGGGGCAAAGCCAACCAATAGCTCTTCATCCCCCCGAGAGTCAAAGCAAGGATCGTCTAAATCCTCTGACTCGTCACCGAGCTGCTCAGGCCAGTCCCTAAATCAAGCTCAAGTGCTTCAGGAGCACAGTAAAAATGAAGTTGTTGACTTGACTGTCAGACCTAGTAGTCCAGTGAACAGTAAATTTGGTTTCCCCAGTGTGCTACAGGGTCCACAGGATGGTGTGATAGACCTAACAGTAGGCCACCGGTCTAGGCTGCACAATGTTATCCACAGGGCTTTACACGCCCAAGTGAAAGTGGAACGTGAACCTAACAGTGTTGTAAATTTGGCTTTTGGTAGCTCAGAGAAAAGGAACTGCAGTGACTGCAGGGACAACTGCAGCCCAGTTGACTCAAAAACGTTACCGTGCAGTGACGGAGCTCACTGCTGTCCCGTCTCCTTGGCCTCTGGCGCGGCGGGACTGGAAGCTGGTGCAGCGGTGTGCAACGTCATTGTGAATGGCACAAAGAGCACGGAGGGTTCCAAGAACCCGGAGCCGCCCCAGGAGCCGAAAAAGCCCCAGCTCCCAGAGGAGCTGGCCCTGAGCGAGCTGGAGTCTGTTAAGGAGAACAACTGCTCATCAAACTGCCACCTCGAGGGAGATGCTGTCAAGAAGCCCGGGGAAGAGCCCCTTGCTGGGGGAGACAAACAGGACCCGAACCTTAACAACCCAGCAGACGAGGACCATGCGTATGCTTTGCGGATGCTGCCCAAGACAGGTTGTGTCATCCAGCCTGTGCCAAAACCAGCAGAAAAGACTGCTATCGCACCGTGCATTATCTCAACGCCAATACTCAGCACAGGGCCAGAGGATCTGGAGCCACCATTGAAAAGGAGGTGTCTCCGAATTCGAAATCAGAATAAGTAAAGGTTTGTGTAATCACTACTGCCTTCTGTGTGAGTAGAATGAGTATTTTCAGGTTTGAGGTCAAACTCGTGTGGATGTGGCCTCTGTGAAACAAGATGCCCATCCCCAATTATCTGCACTTTCAGAAAACTATTGGTATTTATGTTTTAATACTGTTCTTTGTGTTTTGTATTGCATCTGTACTTGTCAGTACTCCATCCATCAGCAGCCTCATTACACTTTTGCTCACAGAACATTTCGTGACGGTGCTGGCTGTGAAATTATTGTGTCATCTATGTCTAAGTCAGTGGTTTTCTGCCTAGGATATGGTTTAGGTCTGGGCCATTAATCTGCTTACTTATTCCAGCTGAATTACGCAGCAGCTCAAGCCTTCATTATGATGATTGAAATTGCCCTACAGCATAGCATAGAGCAGGATGACCCAGCTGCTTCCTGCTAGCACAGATCCAATTGACTTAGCAAATGGTCATCTCCAACCATCTTACTTTGGTCTGCCTCCAGACTGCATTCTGGCTTTCAGCTGCATTGCTGTCTGAGGAGCAAACTCCTTCTCCCTGAGCTTTCCTTTCTCAAGTATTGATACTTAGGGACTGCCTGCTCTTTGGGACCTGCCTGTTGTGGCTTATTTCAGCAAGACCTGGGGCTTTGCTCTCCTAACTTGGTGCAAGCTTCCCACTTGAGAAAAGCAGCTGAGGTTTCCCTCAGTCCCGTGGTTATTGCATGTCTGTGGTTCTTGGTAGGGCTGCAAAGCAAGGCAGAGATACGGGTAAGTCCACCAACAAATGTGGCTTGTCCAAGGACAATGCTGAAGAGGCAGAAAGCTCCCCCACTCCCTTGTTCCCTATTCCCCGCTTACTGCATCCCTCTGATGTGCCTTTGAAAAACTGTTAGTTTAATATATATCAGTTGCCTCAAACCTGTGAACAAGAAACAAGTGTAATTGCGTTTATTTAGATTCACAAGCGTGGAGAGCTTCTTTCAGGAAAAGGGAAAATGGTGGGTGTTGCAAGAAATCTGTTCGGCAGTAAAATACTGACGGTTTGCCGGATGTGGCTTGATGACATGCCAAATTTCATTACAATCCGTGGAATATTCTGTAGCCTCCAGTAAATCCCTGTCCCTGGTAGCACAAACAGTGACTGCAGCGGTGCAAGGCGAATATTGCCTTGAAGGGCTTGGCACCCACGACCACAGATAGCATCACAAGCTGTGGAATCTGGGCCATTGCAACATCTCTCTGCTCCATCAGTGCAGGCTAATTGCAGCATCAAACGTGTAGTCGGGGCTACCTTTTTATTTGTTAATGCTGCGTTCCCTGTGCTGGCTGCAGTGCCAGAAACATTACATTCCTTGATCACAAATAGTATTTATTTACTTTCTTCAGTGGAACAGAACCATTATTCTTTGCTCCAGGCATGTGCTGACACATTTAAAAGATAAGTTTGTAAGAACAGAGGACAACTATAACTTTCCTGGACTAACAACAAACATATACAGTAACTCAGAATGCAAATAAGTAGTTTGAATCTTTACACACTCCTGTGCTCTGCTGGTGAAGATACTCCTACCCACTGCTGAAGTATGTGGATAGACTGTATGTCCCTCTCAGCAGTGACATCTTTATTGCAAACCCTAGTGTGCCACTTCTGCAACTTGAAAGATTGTTTCTTCATACAACGCATGCTTTTACCTAGGGGTTGGGATTTGATCGAGTGAGAAGGCCACTATCTGACTGAATTCCTTTGGTTTAATTCTAGGAGAGCTGAGGTTAACCCATCCTTTCCCATCTTGCCCAAACTCCCCATAACTTTTTTTCCAAGGCAGTGCTAAGAGACTTGCACATTTGTGTGCTGGCACTGTAGTCAAAGAGTAGTTGGTTCTTAGCATCTGTTTAAGCTTGCCCAGACCATCTAGGCTGCAGTAATGCCACCTTTCCAAAGTCCTGATTTCAGGAAGGGTTTAGCAGCATCCAGAGCCAAAACCTTAAAACTCAGAGACTTCTGGCCTCCCTGAGTTGTGTATTTTTGCCTGTTGATATGATTATACGTAACATTGCTTCACAGATAGTGTTTGACAAAGGAAGTGGGCAAAATGAACAAACTGCTTTGAAAAGACAAGAAGGATGCTTTATCACTCAGATACTGTCCTTAGCTCTTTGTATTCAGTAAATGCCAATAACTACCACTGTGGTTATACTTAGGAGCAATCATTTTCCCATTCACTAGAAGTTAGATGTTTTCCTTTGTTTCAGTGTAAGAGCTGCCTTACAGGAAAGTTTTGAGGTTGCCAGGCAAGATTAATCCGACCCAATATATAAACATCTGAAATGAAGACACAGATGAACTAATTGTCTAAACTCTCATCCTAGAGAAGCAGACAGTTCAAAGAGACAGCTGAGCTCATCCCAAAGTCAACAACAAAGACAGCTCAGAGGAATTGTGCCCTAGGAATGCCTACTTCTCCCTGCTGTGAAGGAAGCTTAGGGTGATTTGCATGGACACAGATGTCCCTCTAGATGCTTAAAGTTTAAAAAGCCCAGCCTAGGTGTCGGCTGTGCCTCTGGGGTTTGTGCAATGGCCTAACATGACATGTTGATAGTTATTAGTCAGTGTGTATTCATCCCCTCCTTTCTACCCGTAAAGAAAAGAAGTAGCCTCAACGCAGAAGAGATATGAGACCAAGATCCGTATTTGTTTCAAAGGAGAGAAGATACCCAAAATACTCTGCAGAAATAAACAGCATGATAACCATCTCATTCCAGTGGGTATCTCAGTTAAATGAGGGTGGGTTTTGAGCCTCTGAAGGCACACACAAGTGATTTGTGCATCTCCAATGTTGGATTTGAGTTGAGGAATCTCCGGTTTCATGCAGAGTCCCCCTTTCACTAGCACTGATAATAGCCAGTCCAGAGAAACAGAAGACCTTTTTAGATTTCTGGCCTCCCGTCAGTCTGTCTGTGAAGGCTGCTGAGGGCTCAGAGCCTGCCCATGCCTGTACAGAGGGGATGGGCAGGGGGAGCAGAGCATCACTGCAGCCCCTCATGTCACAGCCCCGACCTCTGCCATTGCCATGAGTTCCTCCTGCCCAGTCCTGGGGAAGGATAGAGATAAAATCCTGCTGCTCCACCAGTCTGGCTGTGGGGAGGATCCCTCACAAAACACTCCTAGACTCATAGAAATTTCACTAATATAGAAAGAGGGCAGGAGATGCACTAATAATTGTGTTGACTTGAGCCCTAGAGGTTTGTATTGATTGCACTGGCCATGCCAGCCCCAGAGAAGAAAAAGTCCAGAGAACTGTCTTTTTCTGTCTTGGTCCCCACCTACCCTAATTGGAAAATCTGAGCATATAGCTCTAGTGTGCAAGTTTTCCTGGATTTTATTTCCCATAAAGTTGTATGAGAAGAAGGAAATCAGCCAAATATTTTTACGCTAGAGTTCTGGACAGACAGATTGAATTTGTGCAACAGCAACATGGACTGTCTGAAAAGGAATCAATGCAGGTGTGACCTTTTCAGGCAAGTCGCCAGATTCTGGATTATTTAATGTACCAATTACTTGATTATTGGAAGTGCTAATCAGCAACATAATCCTTGATGTTAAAGTTTAGTCTCTCCATCAGGATGTGGACTGTCAAGCTGTTCTGGCTTGATGCAATTCAAAGAAGCAGCAAAAGATGTCTTGACGCTGAAGTCCTCTTATGATAAGGAAATGAAGCTAGGGAAAATATTCTGTTGGGTGTTATTTTTTTTAAGTTTGAGCAACATGAGTTTCTAAAATTAGCAGTGTTACTGTGCCTGCCTACATACTTTACCTCCAGGCGGGATCAGTTTTAACCCTCCAGTTTTGGTGTCAAGGTTTCCTAAAGCAAATAAATGGAAACACTAAGGTCTTCATGGATTTAATGTGTTATGGTAGCTATAGTATAGTATAGTTATGGTAAACTACATTAGAAAATAAGTGGCACATGCTAAACTCACAGCTAGCTTCTGTGTGTGTGTGTATGTGTTGACTAATCCTAGGCTGGGCGCAGAAGGGAGTTTTTCTGCTTGTGTCAGCAGAATTTCTCCCAAAGTAATAGAAATTGTAGGAGTATGGACACCTACAGAGCCAATCCTTCTATCCTGGGGTCAGCATCTGCTGAGTTACAGGCCCAAACCTCCAGCTGCCTAGTTTGTACATTGTAGTCATAAAAATATACAACATGCAGAACACTCCAGTTCACAGCAGAAGTAATATAGATCCCACTGTGAGCTCTCCTGCCCATAATGGTCCAGCACAAGATTTCCTGCTCTGGTGAGGATTCCTGGGGCAAGGGCCATAGCTATTAACCTCTCTTTCTGCCTTAAGAGTTTTTACCACTCCCCTGTGTAGCATCTATCTGCCTGCCCTCCTCACTCTCATCAGAATAGAATTTGACCTTAAAGGTATACTTGAAAACAGATTTTATATTTTTAAACACATTTTTATACTAATAATCTTCGTTAACACTCTGGGCCAGAGCCTTGGCTAATTTTAACTGGATATAGTTCCACTGGTGCTAAACTAATTTAAATCATCAGCATACTTGGACTCGTACACTTAACACATACTCTTCTGGTTCAGAAGTTTTCCTTCACCTGGCTTCTTATGAGCATACAGAAATTTTCCATTTATCCAAAAGGGAGAGGAGAAACTGTTAACACCACAAAGCCTTAAACACATTTGCTTGGAACTGAAGCTTTGCCCTTGAGAGCTGCCTGGCTCTGGCAGTGTGATCTTAATGTTTCAAAATTGCCTCTGTAGCTTCTCAGCTATATTAAATCAGGAAAAGGATTTCCCAGAAACAAAACAAAACAAAGCAAAACAAAGCAACAACAAGAGATTCTCAAAACGGTGAAGTATAAAATGAAATACTTCCAGAGTGGTTTTCAGCTCCCACATCTTGCTGCCAGGGTGTGGGAGCACTAACTTCTGTCTCAATGGCAATAAATTGCAGGATCAGGGTACGCTGCCGTACACCATTGCACACTCTGAATCAAAGGAACAATTGCTCCTTTCTGATGGGTTCCTCCTGCTTTTCTTTAAAACTTCCTTGGGCATATGGTTCGAATATGGAACCTGATGCTTGAACTCCATTTAGAAAAGAACTACACCTGGTCTGATTTGTAAAGGTAGTGAGCATCTAGGACTGCTGGCAAACAAAAAACAAGGCCAGAGAGTCAGCCAGCAAAAAAAGCCATGTCTCGAATGACAGACCCACAGAAATTTGCAAAGTCTGTGGCTCCTGCAGGCTGAAATCTCCCTGACAGCTTTCAGGACTTGGGACCACTGATTTTAGAGTTTATTTTGGTACTTACTTGCCCATATTATTTATAATTATCCTGTGAAATGAAAACTATTAGAAAAGGAATAAGCATCTAATCCATGCTGTTCCTTAAGTTGGTAAAACCTGCATTCATACTGAAACAGCTCATAATTCTTTGCCAGGCTTTAAAGACTGACCGGGCCCTTTGATGCCTATAAAGCCTGATGTTCTTATTAGTCAAGCTGGTCCAAAGGAGATTTGGATGCATTCAAAAGTGTTAAGTGTAAATCTAGCTCTTCATCAGCCTGTTCTTGTGCTGTTGAGCTACCAAAGGCAGTGGCACAGAGAAAATCTACAGGGAAAAAAGCACAACTCATCATTACATTCAGAGTCCCTAACAGCAAAGGCCACAGTAAAACAGACAGGCATCCTTGTAAAAACATCATCTGAGACAATGATTGCCTTTGGATTCAGAGGCTGAGATCCTGGACAGTATGAGTCTGCTGCTGAAGTCTGATAAAAAGCTAAGCACCTAATAGCCTTTGTTTAGCTTGACCCTGAGACAACCACGGCCAACTTCACTGGGGAGTAGTGAGCTGTGAGGAGGTCATTAACTATTTCTCAGTATTACAAGCCATACCTGTAAGTGGGTCAGAAAGGAGCGACACACTTTTTGTGGCCAGTTTTTTTTTCCAGAATACCTGCTGAGTCTCACCCTGTCCATTTTTGGGTCCCATCGAGCAAAACAAGCAAGTTAAGCACATTCCTGGGTGTGTCCATCAGTTGAGGCCTCATGGTGGAGGCCTACTCATCCTTACCTTATTTACATGATTTTGATAATAAGCTGCATTTCATTCCCAGGACCAGAGGTTGTGTTTGGAAGCGTCTGCGATCATCTCGTGAGAACAGTGAATTGAAGTAACCTCTGACATTTTGCAGAACCCTCAACTATTTAACATTTGCTTCTACCATGAAAATTATAGCTAATTAAATATCTGGGCTTAATCCTGTACAGTACTGTGTGCACTCAGCACTCAGTGCCTCTAATGCAAATTGAAGGCTCTCAGCACGTTACAGACCGAGGTTCTGCTGCTGACTCATTTGCATGGCTTTACTTTCCCAGACACGATTTTGGTATTTGAAAAGAATGGTATTCCTGTACAACATGTGTCTCAATTTGTAACGATATCCTCCCTGCAGCTGGCTTGCTTTTCCAAGTGTTTCTGAAATACTGCTGTCTTAAATTCAAGCCAACCTACAATAACAAATTAGAGGCAAAGAGGCTGAACTGTGTTTGTCGAGAGGACACCTCCAATCTCTTCTGCACTCCATCTTCCAGTCCTCTTTTTGGACTTTAGAGCTGTGTAATGTATTCATCTTCTATGGAAGCATACATTTAAAAATAATTAAAGAAAAAAAGATTAAAATAGGGGGTTTAGGGATTGGGTTGTGCAGAGTGAAATAGCTGTCGAGTTCTGACCTCTCTGGAAAGATCTGCGTCCCATCCTTGGCCAATTGATTTTGAAACCTATGGTTAGAACAATTCTCAGCTATTCATTTGGAGCCCACATGGTTAAATGTAAAACTTTGTGTTGCCTGCTTATGCTCCAAATATTTATAATCGTTCATGAACTGATTGTGCTGCCACTTCTAAGTTGCTTATTCAAAAGGAGGGGGAAAAAACCCTTTCCCACAGGAATTCACCAACTGAGAGATGCTTGAACACTGTATAAAAGAGAAGATACATTATGATGTCACTGAAAATTTGAATTATGACCCTACCTTTCAAAGTAAGTTAAAATGCCAGTTCCATTTTAATTGAAGCAGTTTAGAGATTATTGCTGAACTGCTTATCTTGGGAGTAGAAATATCATTCCTGGTTTTTGGGGGTTGGTAGGGGAGTTGGGAAATAGAGAAAATCTAAAACATTGTTTGAATCCAGTGCAGATTGCCCAGTGGACAGCAGTGCTGGGGATGAGGAAGGTGCCTGGCACTACACAAAGGTCTATGCCAGGTCTCACCTGTTTGTTCTTCAGATCTTCTGGATTGGTTTTTCCTCTTTCTTCACCCACGTTATAATCTACCTGGCATTTTGAGCCCTCTTGACTTTGGATGGGTCTGCATCTGGTCTTGCTTAGCTGAAACAAACTGAGATGGAGCTGAGAAAATGAGGGAGAAACCCCATGGGGACAGTGGGAGGCATGGAGCTCTGGATGGTTACAGATGGAGGAGTTGTTCATGGGAAAATGTTGATTGCTTCCTGACCTGGGATGCTAGAACATTTCACTAAAAAGATTCGATGTTTATTCTGCAAAATTATTGTTGTTATGTTTTGTGAACCACAAAAGGATTTCAGATGAAAAAGCCAGTCCCAGGTGTAACCCAGTTGAGGAGGAAGATTCTCATAGGGAGGTATGGGCTGTTGCTCAGCAAGACCCTCATCCTCACCATTTTTCCTCTTCCACACCACCTCCCACAGTTAATCTGACTCTTGCTGGCTATTTATCTGGTTTTACTGAAGAGATCAGCTTGGATAGGAAAATTGAGAAGCACCTTGGAATAGCCAAAAGCCTAGTGGTTTGGGCCCACAGGAGGCTGCTGAAATTCAAGTTTCAGTTCTGATTCAGACCAAATCGGAGGCTTAAAGAAGGGTTATCACATCACAGTGGTTGTCTGTTTTCAGGAAAAGAGAGTAGAAACTGTCTGGATTTGGTTTTCCTTCTGCTTTAGTTTTTATGTTTTGGGTTTTTTGCTTGTTTTGTTTTCTTCTTTTGAAAAAAGATCCTTGTAAACTTTAAAGTTCGGCTCAGCACAGAGCGGGAGAATTAGTTGAAAATTTGTTTGGTTTTTTTTAAAAAAAGGAAAATCATATCTTCTGTCATGTCTGCACATGAAGTATTGTTGGGGCAAAGCAAACTATTTGCTGGTCTGCCAAATATTTGGTAGGTGCTGCACTGATGGGAGGGCAATGGGCTGCCTTGCTGTTGTGTAGATACACTCGGTTACCTCAGTGTAAAGCAGGATCTGGCTCGCCCAGCCTCCGTGATGTGCCACAGGGGCCATGGCCAGAGACAGTGTGGGCTACAGCTGAGATTACAAGTCCAGAGCTGTGATGGCATTTTCCTTCTTGCAAGACTTGCATACATACCTTGAAATACCCCAAAATGTAAACCCCTGTCAATGAAAGCCTAGAGAAGGTAAGGATGGTGCCGTGGGGCTGGATAGGAGGGCCTGGTTGATGTTGGTTTTGTCTTTGGTTTGGGGAGTTTCATGAACTCACTGAGCAATTATTCTATCAAAGGTTAAACCCATTCAAACTTCTTCGAAATGGTGAAAAAATTACATGATTTAGAGAGGTTCTTGGGAGATTGATACTTTGAAAAGCAGAAAGTGGTATTAAGGAAGGAAGAAAGGATGACACTGAAAGAGAAACCTGACAGCATCACTCATGCTGAAATCTGAGGAACTGACCCCAACATGCATCTTCACACACCAAGACTGGTCTCCTCTGCTTTCCTGCAGAGCTGGTGGATAGAGAGGCTCTTCCCAGGTGTGTTTCAGAGCACTTCACTCAATGGCTGCTCTCTAGGACCCCTGGGCATGGAAAGGAGAATGGGGACCCTGGTGCCCCACAAGTTAAAGTTTGTGAGCCCTTGCCTCTCTTCTCCCTGTACCACAAGGAGAGGGAAGGAGAAAGCAGTGTGATTTGGTGGGAATCTGCTTTCACCAAAAGCTTGACAGTGATCTGAACATGAGGAAATGGAAATTGCTGTGGCATGGGTATCTGATGGCAGCTTTTTTTCCCAAGAGAATCCAAACCTGATGGGGGAAAGTGGTGCCATGTCCCCTGTGTTGCACAGTGAAGTTGTGTTGCTGCTTTGTGGTACAGGGGACGATTTACAGCAGCCCAGGCCATTGTCTCCATGGATGTATCCTGTTTCCACTGGCTATGAACAAGAGCTGCATGCTTACCATGCCAAGACTGTACTCCCATTTTGGGGGGAGTACTGTCTTTCTGAAAACATATAATGGAAGGGAGATGCCTTTTCACTTTGCCTTATGCTGGATCCTCTGCTGTGGAGTCTGGGGCTGAAACAAAGCAGTCAAGAGTAGACTGCTGCTAAATACCTGATTGTCACCATTTTTGAAAGAGATGGGCTTCATTTCTCTCTCATTGCTCTTCAGTGAATGATGTGCCTGGTAAATACAGTACTGTGGGTGCCACATCTTTTGGGTGACTCTCGGGGTCTCTTCCACAGTGATGATTCCTTTGCTCCCTCTTTTTAAGTGGTGATTTTTCCTTCCACCATGCAGGAGCATGAGGGAGAGCCTGGAACTGTATTACCACTGTTTCCTGGCTACAAAATAAGGGCACGGTGACATACATCCCTGATCCTAACTTCTCTAGATAGTTTTGGGGTCCAATTTAGCATACAGGGAATGAGTTTAGCAAGTGATGGTACTATAGTACCAGCAAAGGGTCAAACATAGATGGAAACTGGTGAAGTTCCCCAAAGGCTTTTCAAGGAATAGATGCAGGGAAGCAAGAATCAGCACACAACATACGTCTGCTTTCCAGTTCATATTTCCCCCTCAAGGTCTTATCCTAACTATAAAGCGATTGGATACGATTACAAGCACAGCCTCTGGTGCATCCCTGCAACAATTCAGTCATAGAGTTGGGGATGACTAAGCTGTCCCTACCACTTCTTCTGCATAGGCATAAAATGAGGACAAATCCCAAGCCTCTTCCCCAGTGCATTCCTTGAAGTCACAATGTCTGCTCAGATTACAGCTCACATTTCAGTGGGCGGGAGTATCTGACCCAAAATTGAGAAGGATCCACAGCTTACAAAACTGGAGTAGAAGGAAAATACCACCTTCAAAATCAAAGGTTGGTGCTTAAGGACCCTACATGTTATCCCATTTGTGCTAAAGGCCTCTTCTGACTCTTGCAATCTGGTATCCCTTCAGTTAGGTCATGGAGAGATAAAACAAGTAGTCAAAGGGGAAGGTTTTAATGAAAAAGATTGAACTGCTTTAAGAATTGCTAAAAAAAACCAAAACAACAAAATAAATTACAGAAGTATTACAAGTAACAGATGACTCCACAGTGTTTCTAGGGCTGAGTTTGCTCCCATGCTGACTTTAGCTGCACTCTTGTGGTTTCTTTTCAGAGCAGTTTCCCTGAGAAAATAATTGCAGTGCCTTTACTCTAGGGCCATGCATGTCCCAGATGAACTAAGTCTCTTTTAGCACATCAGCATTCATTGTCTGGGTGAATTAAGTGCTGTGCTAAATGATGGAAACTCTGCCATGCCAGCCCACATCAACAGTTGCCTCAGCTCTCCCCACCCAGTCTCTTAGCTATTTTTTTTTCTGAACAATAAGATGTGAATCTGGAGACAGAAATGTTCAATGGAGTGGAGAATGAAAGGGAAGCAACCATGGAAAAAGCATCTGCATGCACACGTGTGTCCAAAGCCATGTCAACGACGTGGACCCTCTGAGGAGGCAGGACATGGCTGGGGAGGGCATTGGGTAGAAGCAGCTTTTTCTGGTGGCTTTGACAGCCATCAAGAGCCTGATGCCACAGTGGCTACACTTGGCTCCTGGGGCAGCACTGGGAGCAAGCACAGACAGATCAGTGCTTGGGTGTGGAGTAGCAGGAGAAGGAACTGTCCCTACAGCTGAGATACCTTGCCATGGAGACATGGAGGGGATAGAGAAAGGAGCACTTGTAGCAATTGGCTCTAAGAGGCATGGCCCAGCTTCCTACTGCATCAGGCTCAGGAGCTACACAGGGAAAAGGGCTGTCAGTCTGCAGCAGCACCTGGAAAGAGCTGGCTAGCTGCAGAAAGGGAAGAGGGAAGCTTGCTGGGGAAGTTTTGCCCTATTTGCCAAACTATCTTGCCGAGCTATAACTCCATGTTGATTTGGTCAAGGATTTACATCCTCATGTGTCAGGGCATATAAGCCAGAGATTGGTGTTGGTGCAGTCTGTTTTGGAGGTACTCATTGCTCAGGTCAGGGCTGACAGCCACGGGGGGCACCAGTGCAGCTCTCACCTGATGCTCAGGGGAGCATCTGAGGCCATGTAAGTGAACCTCCAAGGTACCAGTTGGAGCTGGGTCATTATCCAGTTGAGCTATTTTCCTTTTGCCCCTCTGCACTGACAGTAGGGCAGAAATGAGCCTTCCTACTTGTTTTCTTTCTGTCATCATTTCCATGCTGCCTCCTGGGGTTGGAGTTACAGCCCATCTCTTCTTACAGCCCATGACTTCCAGGTGGTCTTCCATCCCAGAATCAGCCCAGACCTGTTTAGCTTTGGTAAGTGGGCAAACCCCAGTGTGCTCACCTCAGTGCAACTCACATAATATGAACTCCATAACTTTATGCTTACAAAAAGTCCTTTTTTTTGTAGCTGATGTGATTTTTCTATCAGATCAGCAATCCTTGATGTGTGATGAGGGCAAGTTCAGCTGGGGTAAAGAGCATATGTCACTTTCCTAAAAAATAATTTGTTGGTTTTTTTGGACAGGAGATATAAATAGCTGACTTTATTGTGCTGGTCATGCACAATGCATGTGCTGTGTTGGCACAAGGTGTGTAATGTCTAACTGTGAAGTGGTGAAGAGTTGTGTGTGTTCTCATTTTTTTTTTTATGAAACTTTGCATGCTGTGACTAATAGGGATTTTGATTCTGTCACTTGATCCCTACAAAGATGCATTCATCAAATGCGATGGCTGCCATATGAGCCAATCAACAGGGAAGGTCCTTCTCTCAAATTTGCACACTCTTTTATACTGGATCTTATCTGCAGTAGGGGAAAAATAGATGGGACTTAAAAAGCTAGCTGACTTCTCCAGGCAGAAAGCACTGAGACCCAGTGAACTTCTTTATGACCTCCCTCCCAAATAACTTACCAGTCTGTGCTATGCCATGCCATTTGAGACTGATTAGTGAGGGATGGAAATTCATTTCTGTTGATCTATGGAAGTAGAGGAGCAGGCAAAATTACTCTGAAGTGCAGAGTGAGGTTTCATACAGATATTACAGATTGTATTTTCTTTGCTTCCCTTTTTAGTGAATCTTTGAGCAAGACTTCAAGCCAAAAAGTGACAAAAAGCAGTTGTGTACTTTATGGAGTCCACTTAGTAGGTGGATACATCACAGTTCTCAGTCTAGTTCTTGTCCACAGCTCTCTTTTTTCACACAAAGCTGTTCATTCCACTGGGCACATTGCCCTAAAACCCAAATATTACTCCTTAACACAGTTACACTGGTCTCTGTGCTCTGGAACTTTGTGCTGGTCAACATATTCAATGTGCCTTCCAGTCTCTGCTTTGAGAAGCGGAGGGATATGAGCACAGTGACAAGAGGATCACAGAGGAGCCAGTGTGAAGGGGAGATTGTGGACAGACTCAGAAGGAGAATTTGACCCAGGACCAAAATTGAGTCCAATAAGTATTTCAGATTTTCAGTTTGAATCTTTAGGGGACAGCAGATCCCATCCAAGGAGACAGTCTACGTGATCAATTGACAAGGGAAGCAGAAGCAAGGCCATGGTGTATCTCCCAGGAGCACCTAGATAAACTAACGCATTGGAAGCTTGTAACCACTGTCTTGTTTTTAGTTCCATTAGTTTGATAATGAGAAGGTGACTGGGGTTTTCAAAAATGTGTTTACAAATATTTTTGTGACCTTGGCCTTCACCCCTGACAAAGCTCATCATATTTTAGGGGAGCTATCATGCAGCTTTCCGAAGGCCTCAGATCAATAAAGCTGTGTTTTCCCTGGTATTGCTCACCCAGTCAAGGCACAGCTGGGCTTCAGAGGGGGATTACCTGAGTAAGTCCTTTGGGATGCATCCCTTTTGTGTCCTAAAAATAAGAAAAGAAAAGAAAAAAAACAAAGAAAAACCACAACAAAAGCAGCCAGTACATCTGGTCAGATAACAGGAGAAACGTGGACTTGCAATTGAAGCCCAGAAGAGAAGGAGACAACTGGAAAGTTAAACTCTTTGCCTAAATCTGTGATCTGATGGATTGGTTTGGTGTATGGAAATTTCAGTGTTCCACAATGAAAATACAAGACCTTGGTAGCAATTTACCTCAGTGAGAGGTCTGTTGTGTGTCCTAAAATGCCTTTATTTGAATTCTCTTTGTCATGCTAGGCAGTGTTAGTCACCTGGCTCTGCTGTCTGTGACCTTCCTGGCACTGCAGCTGCGATGGTGGTGGCACAGACTGGTTGCAGACCCTCCCAAGAGAGGACTGGGAAGGTTTTTGGGGCCTCCAGCCTGACCTCCCTCATTGCAGCTTGGTTGTGCTGCGTTGAGCATCCATCTTTCTTTGCTATAGATTTGAGGAGAGGCCAAGAGGGGTGTCTGCAGTTTGCATGCATAGCACAAGTAGTGCTTCCAGCATTAACTCTGTTGGTGGGATGAGTATTTATGTGAGAGTGGAGCTCACTTTGGGCACTGCCCCAGTTTCTCTGTGAGAACAATGAGCCCTGTGGAGCTGCCCACCAGCCCATGCAGTGAGGTGTTTCTAGGGACCCCTGGAATGTGCAGTGCTCCCCATCCTATCCTCATCCCGGATGCTGGGGAGTACTGGTCCAAATGCTTCTTCTCCCTCTCTGACTCCACTTTCCCGCCTGTGCTGTGCAGAGAGCAGTGCATCCCAGCTCTGTAAAGCACGCCGAGATCAAGGGGTGAAGGTTTCTGTGCAACTGCAAGGTATCATTATTCACCTGTACTCTTGCAGGATGAAAGGCCCTCTATGAAAACCAGAGAATGAACTACTATTATATCGGTTTCCAGCTTTTTTATCGCAGGAATTCCTCCATCTTCCTTTCCTGCAGACTCAGAGGCTGTGTGTACCATGAGGGTGCGTGTGGCATGAGGGGCAGCTGAGGCCAAAGCAGTGGGCTTGTGTCCCTGTCCCTCTGCCCTCCCAGCCCGAGGCTGCATGCAAGTTCTGGTGGTGCCCAGCCCGCCTGTGATGGGTCTTCCACCGCTCTCCCTGACCACCTCTCCTCCTTGTCTGCTTTGCAGGAACGCTTGCTGACAGGGTACCTTGCATGGAGAAAGGGAGCAGAGCAAACCACCTCACTCCACCAAACGACACCAGCTGGTCCACTCACCGCCCCCTCTGGCTAAAAGTCCAGCAAAGAGAGCAGCTTCCTATCACCGAGCCCCTCCGAGGAAGCCTCAGTCCCACGGGTGCCTTTGACCCAGAAGACAGCACATCATGGACCCACACAGTGTGCTCAGCATTCCTGCGACCACCCCTCTTCTCCTCCAAGGGACACTTTTTCCTCTTGGTTTCTTGCTGGGGGGGATTTTTCACCCTGGTTTCAAAAACCACACGGACCAACATAGGTACTTTTCCTGCTCTGACTTCGAAGTTCAGATATTTGAAACTGGACAATTATATGATTTTTTTTTTTTTCCTTCAAAAAACTGCTGTGGTTTTGCTGCTACAATAAGAATCGTGATTTGCATTGTATGGTTTTGGACCTATTCAAGTTTTGATGGGGGAGAGGGGTAATACTGGAGTAGCAATGCTTCAGAGTCATCTCTGTCCTACCCATGATGCACTTTTAAATGAAGAGTTAGAATATTTTATTGGCTAATATACTTTCCTTGTTATTTTTACAAAGGCCACCTTTATCCTTTCTAATGCCATATTTTCAGTGTTACACTTTTATGGCTTTTAATTTTTGATTTGACAGATGTAAGAAGCAGCATGAATAGTTTATACTGTGGTTTTTCAGAGACTGAATGCCAAGAGAACTCAGTAAATGTTTATTCTTCTCAGCTTTCTCTTAAATTCCCCTAAATAGCGCCCCATTTGGGAACAGAGCAAGAGTGTTGAACTAAAGACCAAAATTCCCTCAAGGTGTAAAATAATCTGAGGGGAATATTTGCTGGGCGTCATGAAAGACTTGGATGAAATTTCAACCCTGATGGTTTTCAGTGATCCAGGAAGGCAGTGAGACAATCTCTCCATATGCATAGCCCTTTCATGATAATTAGAATGGCATGGACAAACCAATGAAAACAAGGGTAAAGTGAGAAAGATCCCCCATGATTCTGTTTCACTGTTTGCTTTCTCCTGTCATGGTTAAGAGAAATGTGCAATTTGATCCTCAATCAGTGGGTGGAGGATAACAGGGTAGAATTTACTTGTGTGCACTTGTACAGTTGTAGCCAAGAGTCCAAAAGTACACTAGAGCATGTTATACTGGCACTGAATTGGTAAGAGAGTTGTGGAGTATCCCATTCTGAGAAATAAAAAAAAAAATAAATAAAAAAAAAAAAAACCAACAAAAAAATAAAAAAAAGAGAAAATATAAGAAAAAAAAACACAAAAAACCCCACAAAAACCCCACAAAAAATCAAAAACAAAACAAAAAAATTAAAAAAAAAAAATTCAGATCACCTTGTGATTCAGTGTAACTGTTTACTAACTCGAATAAAGCAATTGTTCACTCTCGAGTGTTCAGAGTACACCTTTTCTATAAGGCTGCTGTGGGGAAGTGAGGAGCAGTCTTTCAGGAGCAGTGTCTCTGATGGTGTTGGTGGTTTTGGGAGCAGTGTCGCACAGTCAGTTGAGCCAGAGCCTTGTAGTGATGGTGCACTATGAGCACTATGTATATACTGTATTTCTATATTTTCCTTTGTACAGATTCACTTACGTAAAGCTACTGTTTTACAGGTGCTCCTTATTTATTAGAGCTGTGAAAGCTTGGAAAACACACCGGGCGAGTAAGCTCGCTTTTTAAAAAAAAAAAAAAGAAAAAAAATTACAAAAAAAAAAAAAAAGGGAGGGGGGGGAAATCGAGCAACTCCTTAATCTAGGGAGGGAGCTCAAAGACATACTGATGAAACATCTTCAAAGGAGCAAGAATCTGCAGCACCAGCAGTGTCCTCTGCCTTCCTATTGGGCTTGCAAAGCTTTTCTCTCTCCCTGACTGGTGTCAGATTTATTAAAACAAAATAAATCTCCAAGAAAAAAAAATGCACTTAAATGTGCTGTTGTTTTATTATTATTTTTTTTTTCATTTACTTTCTGTGCATGTGGTTATTCATTTCTCTACCTGCCTGGTCAACAGATCAGACAAAACTCAGTCTGAAGCCTTGGAAAAATACACGTAAGTATTCTTGGAGGCTGTATCTATGTCCCTTCCGTTTTCTCTCCTCCAACACCACCTCTCAGTTTCTCCAGTGTTTAAGGCATAGGGAGGTGGGAAGAAGCCCACAGTTAGCTCAGTGCAGCGTTAGTTTCTGATTTTAAAGATCCCTGGATGGGTGCACGGGCTTCATTCTTTCCAAGGCAATCTGTGCAAGTGCAATTTGTTCACGCTGCGCTTGGGCTGCGCACAGAGTGTGTTTTGCCTGTCCTTTTGTAAGGATGTGGGCTTTCTATGCTTGAACTCCCCGCAGAATCAAGCCTAGGGTCTCCAAAGCACTGGGTTCCTCCCAAATGGCCTCCAAATCCTACAACTGCAATGTATTTGCATGCCCTGAGCTATCTTGCTCAATTGCTTCCCAGCTCTTGGCCAGCACAGCCAGCACTGCTGATGGAGGGGTTTGAGATGTCCGGTGAGCTCTGTAACTATTTGACTGATTTCATTTAACCAGCCATGTAAGGCAAACAACAACAGCACAAGCTTGGAAGGACACGTAGAGCAGAGCTTGTCTCCCTAGTAAACAGCTTGCTGCATCTCTATTTATTCATCTGAACTTGGCTGTAAAATGAAGGCCGTGTGTATTGATTTTGCTTTTGTCAGCGATCCAGAATTGTTAGCACACATTTTCACTCTTCTGAAAAACAACAGACTCTTTAGAGAAATCTTTCTCTCTCATGAACTGCTTTTTCCAGAAATGGAATCAGCTTGTCAAAAATCATCAGGACAGCAGAGGTAGAGAAAGCTAGGCTGGAGCTGGCTTCACTCATTTCCAACAATCACAAACTTACCTTAGCTTTCCTGAAAATATGCCCACCTGACACTTTCTTAACAACTTAACCCAAAGTTCAGAAGCTGAACAACTGCTTTGGACAGTTGAATCAGTTCATTGTTCACTATTTTAAAAATATCTACAGCTGTGTATCTGGGGAGAAATCTCCAAGTACACATAAACCTTAGCAAAATGTAGACCAAATGGTACAATACATTATGCAAAAAAACCCTACTTTCATTTTGAGGCCAAATCCATCCTTTATACGATGCCAACAAAATGAGTGGAATTACACAAAGGATGTAAGAAGGTCCTTCTCAATTAATGGGAATCCAGCAAAGACTTAGAGAACGGTGCTCGCTCAGGGATGACATTATTTATGACACACTAAGACCAAATAGTCAAGCCAAGCTCTTTCCTGGAGAACTCACCATCTAGGAGACAGACAAAGAAAATCCTGATGCGCTGGGAGATACAGGGGAAGGTTCCTGCACGCAACAGCAACTGCTCCAGCTGTTGCACATGTGCAGTGTTCAGATGCAGAGATTCTCTTCATGAGTGGATAGAGACAGCTTTGCCTCGGGTCCCTGAGCAGCCAGCCCAATGTGCATCGCTTCATGCTGCCAGGGCAGAGAGGGAGTTTGCTGCAGTCCTTCTGCTGGAACTGAACCCTTGCTATCAGTGAGAATTTTGTCTTTGCAACAAGAGGGGATCTGCATGCTGCAAACACTCTTCATTAATTACCTCCTCTGTTGTCTTAGATGATTTTGAGGGCTTTATTTTTTCTCAGGAAGACTACACACATTAGCACTTGAGTGGCCAATTCTGTGAGTAAGAAGGTCCCTCAAAATAAAAACATTTCATGCTTTTTCTGTGCTAAATTATAGAAATAAATTTGCTTTGTTCAAATAAGCACTGCATGCCAAATTCGCAAGGATGCTTATCCAAGTGAGATATCCCCTTCTGAGGTCCATATTTGGACACCCAAATCAACACTCAGCCAAACACATGCATGAGGCATTTCAGTGCCATTTGGAGTGTCCATATATAGAGCTGGATGCCCTAACTTCATTGCCTTTGTTTTAAAAATAGGCCTGGAATATGTAAAGGCATCATTTAATAACAACTATGACAAACATTCTCTGCTCAAACTAAGAACAACTTTTCTAGTGCTGATACAGGTTGATTCCCCTGGAACTGCTCCACATTTAGAGAAATAACTCAGAAAATAAAAGTCCCCTTGCACTGCTTTGCCTTCCACCCAAAGGTGACTTAATATTTGGGATCTGTGAGTTAGGGAAGGTAATACTTCAATAGTATCCACATGCATGCATGCAGCATACGGAGAGAAAAATAGTCAGGAATTGACTTGAACATGCTCTATATTGAACATAATTGCTCAGTGCCTTGAAATGTGTAGAATAGCTTTACATAGGCCTGCACACGTTTTACTTTATGTGTTATTGGGCAAATAAATGCAATGCTTCCTTGAACAGCCCTAAGATACATTCCATAAAGCATAGGATGCACCAGGAAAACACACAAAGCTGTGAAAAATACAGCTGAACAGCAGCTCTTGGTTGTTTTCTTCCAGCAAAGGTGGGAGTGAGGCCCCTTGGAGGTCAATGGATGCTGGATCCAGGGTGATGCAGCACCTCTAAGGGAGACGGGGTGTAATACAGGGGTGCTCCTCAGCCTGTCACATGGGCCAGTCAAGACCTGCTGGGACCTGAACTTCTGAACTTCTGTGACAACATGAGGAACTGATGCAGCCACAAGGCCAAAAAAAAAAAAAAAAAAAAAAAAAGAGTAGCTTACGTCACTGACAGTCCCTTTTCTCAAAGATGTTCCCTGGTGTCTGAAGCATCACCATCACCTGTCTACTGGAACAGGTGACTTCCCAGGACGTTTCACCTACTCCTCTACAGAAATAGTTTTCCAAGGACAGATAAAACACACAGAGGCAGCCAGGCACACTGACTGGGACTTTTCCTTGCAAATGATGTGAGCATATGAAAGTTGTGTCCCTACAGCAAATGCTCAGGCACCTGGCTGTCTGGGAAGAAGAGGCATCTCCCTTGTGGGGCTCATTAGCATCTGGGCAGCCCACACTGCAGGTGGGATACTGCCCAAATAGGGAAAGAAAGCTTGGTTATTATTAACTGAAGACAGAGACGTGTTGCCATTCCCACCTGTCAGCAGGCCTAATGTTTCCTTGAAGGACTTTGTTGGGCCTAGAAGAAAACAGGCTTGAGGAAGAAGTAATGCTTTCTTCTTTTCCAGAAAAGCACTGTGGTTAGGAGGTTTGCCGAGGCGCTGGGAGTCTCAGCTTCTCTCCTCTTCTTCAGCTGAAGGAATCAAGCCCACAGAGGACCACACAAAACAAGGTGTTGAGAGAGGCTCTCATCCCTTCCCATGTCCCAGGCCAGGATTGATGAGATATAATCTCTTCTGGCCTGCCCACTGGGACATGAGCTATGCCAAGAAAGGCAGGAGTGGTGCTCTTCATTCCTCATGGAAGAGACATGAAGACGGCATCCACAGTGCTGGGAAGAGGAAGCACAGCCCTCGAGTTAGCACTCAAGGCTCTCTCCTGGAACAGCTACATCTGCTAGTGCTCTCAAAATGGCTTCAGAGTTGCTGCAGTAAACACTGACCCGTTACAGATCCCACCTCTGAAGCAAAGGGAGCCTTCCCTCCACTGACTGTCAGGGTCCACTTCAGCATCTTGCAGCCCTTTGGTCCTCCACACTGCCAGGGACTCCAGCAGAGCCAGGCAGGGCAGGGAGGGCAAGTGGCCAAAGAGGTCCCTGGAGGCCACAGCACCAGCAGCATCACCAGGCTGGCTTTAGAGGCGGGGAGAATTCCAGGCTGGCAGGACTGCACCAGCAGCTTGCCCCACATTTGCTGGACCTTCATGGTGCCTGCCCTCTCCTTCTACAGTACCTCGGGACACGTGGTTTTCAACTCTCAAGGGAGATTGATTGATTACCTCCCAATTGCTAGCACGGTCTTTGGCGTTGCCACGGACGTGAAAAGTAATGTTTGGGGAGGGGGTGAGGGGACACGATGGGGGACACAGGACCAGGGAGCAGCCCGCTATTTAGCTGGCACATACCTTTCTTCACACAAGCCTATCAGCAGGCATCTGGGTGCTGGAGTGTGGCTGGAAGCTGGGGAAAGACGATGATTTACAGGCAGGGTCAGGTAGAGGAGTTGACACAAAGGGGTCAGAGAGGACGGGTGCCAGCCCGCAGGCTTATTGTCGGTCGACATCCAGGGAGCGAGGCGGGAAGGGGGAGGCAGCGTGAGTCGAATTCCTTAATAATGTGAATTATAAAATCATTTCCTGTGTTAGGGGTTAGGCAAGAGAGCGAAGGACCCGGAGATCTTCCAAACAGAAAACAGCTTTTGTTAAGGCTTTTGGCCTAAGGAGTTTGGGGGGGGGGGGGTGGGGTGGGAAGGGAAAGTGCTGGCACATTTTTGGCTGGAAGCCTCAGACAACATATTTTTTATTCTAGTCTTTATTTTTCAAAATAAAATCATGGAGAGGCAGCAACAAAGAGTGGGGAAGAGAGTGAAATTAGGGGGAACAGTACTCAAGCATTTCCCCCTTCTTTCTGTCCCTGCCATTAAATACAAGGGTCTCCTTTATTATATACAGTAGCGGGATTAAGCCAGTGGCCGAGAGGCTAGGAATGCAACAAGATACTTTTATATTTATTGATTTTTTTTTTTTTTTGAGATTGTTTTCATGAAAGTTTAATTCACCTTTTTTAGCTTTTGAGTCTAACTGCTACACATTTTATCCCACTTCTTTGTGAAATGCTAAATCCATCGGTCGGTTTTAGTTTTCCTGGTGTAACTTTTCAGAAACTGTATATCTGCATAGCAACCCCACTGCAGGCAGCTTATGTCACGGTATCGCATGTCAGAAAGATGAAAAGAACTCCAAATCTGAGCTGCTCTGCAAACTTATGTCCCCCATTCTCAGACATATATCTTCTGTACTTAATATAAGTGTCAGGAAGGCAATTTCAAGGCCAGAGAGGTGCAAAGTTTTATCTCGGAGATGACAAAAAATAAAATGACACATAACCTCAGCTCAGCCTTGTGCGGACAATCAAATGAGAAACAAAGATTGCCTTTTTCCTCCTCTCCCCACTCCCCCCCGGCCCCCACCTTCACATGTCCCTGTTGTCTGCTTCCAACTGCAACTTGAGCCTGGATCCCGAGCCCAGTGTCCAGATTAGAGATTGTTGACTCAGATTTAGTGGTGAAACTTGAGCCAGTCCCTGTTGATGGCATAGCCTTGAAGGAGCAGGTTTACTTCAAGCCAAAAGAGAGATTACATGTCAGATGAGAGCCTGCCTTTTCTTTATCACAAACTTCCTGATCTCCCTCTGTTTTAATTGTGTGTGTGTGTGTGAGTGTGTGTGTCCCTGCCATGTGCCCACTTTCAGTTACTTCTATAGGGTGTCATAAATCAGGAAATTAGCAAGTGTGTAGCTGCCCTTTGCCACAGGCAGAGACAATGAGCTTGCTGTGTTTTTAACCAGTGGGTAGCACTTAACATAATCAATGGAGAGCTACATGCAGAAAGGATGAAAAATTGGGTTTTCGGTCTGACCACTTACAGGGTATTTCTCATCACCCAGGCAAGCTGCTTTTATGAGAATATGACATGCCCTGGAAGCTCACTCTCCATTTTGCAGGAGAGTCATTAAAAGAAATCATTACATGTTTTTTTTTGTTCCTTGGCACACACGCTGCTTTTCCTTGGCTTCTGATTTCATCCATCTTTCAGGCGCTTCGTGCCTTTAGTAATTTATGTGCAAGATTTTTCCAAACCTCCAAATGTTTTTCCATTTGGCAAACTGTGTCCTGAAGCCTCCACAGAATGTAACTGTAGAGTTTTCTTGTACTTGAAAACATGAGCTCTGTTAGCACAAAGATGCATCTAATACTCGTAATCCTGTACGTAAAAGCTATAAATTCATATAAGACAATCAAAGACATCATTCCTCCCTGTGAGTCTTTACCAGCCTTGTTGCTGTAACCCCTTACTTGATACACAAATGGAGAATTTCCCCATGAGCATTGTTGTTTTCTTTAACTATAGTTTTTGGAAGCTTTATGGTACCATATGGAGAACTATTTTATTCTGCTGCTGGTGGCTTTCTCAATACTGGCTATAAATTAGATAATTTTTCCTTGTGCCTGATAGCCACACGCTATCAGTCAGACACATTTGCTCGCACAGGCAAATTCAAGAGAATTCGATAAAAGCGATAAGCTTCCCACCATATTGGATTTAATGGAAAATTTTATCCACATTCTAAGACTTAACACAGTTGACTAAAAAAATAAATCGTGATTTTCACCCTCCATTAAGAGCATGGGTTTTTAGTCTGTTCTTTCACAGAAGTCTCCTCACCTTGCTCCTGTCCAGACCTGGTTCTTCTGAAAGGGACACACGCTGCTGGATACCCCAGCTGGACTTTGCGAGGGCTCTGAAGGGGACTGGGAACTTGTTTGCATTTTGTGGGCAGACTTGAGGAGGTCACCCAGCAGGATGAGCAGAAGCAAGTTAGAAGCAGTTAGGCTGCCATTAATTGCAATTGGGGCTGCTGTGGCTTTCTTCAGGAATGCAAATTCAAGGGGAGATTTATTACATGTTTTTTTATAATGCAATCCAGTGAGTGACATCCCCAAAATGTCAGAGTGTGTAACCATGAGAAAAGAAATTTTTCTTTGGCCACCCATGCTCACGGGAAATTACCACGCTTTGAGGAACAGTAACTTTGCTTGTATTTGTTTATTTTCAAAATCCCTACGTAGTTTACAAGGTTGTGCTATAAAACACTTCCATTTTTTAGAAGCCTCAACTGGCCTGCATTTGGGAACAGTCTGGCTTGTGAGAAGAAGTGGGGCCAGATCAGGCCTAATGTATTATTGACTCTGAGCTGTGGTCCATTGCTCCTTCTCTGCATATACTGCCCTGCTTGCCCTGGAAATAAATGCTCAGTGAGACTATAGAATACCAGGCAGGACAAGTCACTTTGAGAGTTCTTCACCCGAACTCCTGCATCTACACCAAATTTGCAGGGAAAGAACTATGTATGTTTCAATTAAGAGAGGCCAGGTCTGCTGTCAGCTTGTGCAACTCCATCAGTTCTTCCAGAATCAGCCTTGATCTACACTGGCACAGGAGAGAGGCAAATCAGAGCAGTGGCAGGGACTTCATTTTTGAAGACATGAGGATGAATGCTGAGATATTTGATGGTCCAGTCCTGCCTTTGTTTCCATCTATGCCAATCCAAAGGAACTAGAGGGAAGGGTCGGTGAAATTCCTCCAGCTGACACCACTGTGATGGAGAATGCTTAGCTTTTATACTATTTTATACATTCTTCAGCCTGCTGAACTCCAGTGACATTTCTCTGAGATGTACATGACACCCACTTTAATAGCAGAAGACGTCATTGTGATCAGGCCTATTAGATCAAATTGATTGCTGTTATATCACTTTAAAATAAACTATTCCCTGACTAAATCAAATTAAGGGGACTTTATCAGTGTAGGTGTGAGGCACATTTTCTTCTCATAATTTACTTCCCCTTAAGTGACTCTACATTTTTGTTTGTCTTATTGGGTTGATGAATTAATGCTCTCAATGGTCAACACACATTAAAAAATACCTAGGCATCGAGGGAGAGATTGTGTTGGAAACGCCAAGGACACTGGGAGCACAAAGCTGTGCTTTTCCTGGGCTGCTAAGTTGCAGCATTCTACCATTTCCACAGCTCTTTTTGATGTTTGTTTGTTTGTTTTTTTACCTAGTTTTTATTTTTGACTGGCCAAGCGCTTTTCCTGCTCTCTCAGACTCCTCCGCATTGCATCGTTTGCTCTTCCAGAACTGATCGACTCGTACAGCAGGTCACCACCCCTGCTGAAATCAGCCAACAAGCCAACCATAACCCCAGCAGATGTTTGCAGTTTATAGGCCAAATGAGAGCCCTGCAGACCAGCAAAATACCAGCACCACAGATGTGGAACCTGGCCACTCAACATGAGCAACACAAAGCCCCATCCTGCCCAGCCGGGCTGGGACTTCCAGAGGAGCAGAAGGTCTGAGAGACTAATTAGCCTGCAGAGACAACACGCTGGCCTATGCTCCATCATTTTGATGGGCGCAAAGTCCTTTAATGAAATGCTGCATGAGTGAAGTCAGATGAGGCCCCTCTGTAACTTCACCTCAGAGTCTGGCAATCACCTGAGTTCATGATGTCCCCAGAACATGCCAGCCAGCTCTGCCGGGCTCTGCCACTCACCTCAGCTGGGCTGGCCATGGCCAACCAGCCTCATTACCACTGCCTGAACTGCTCCTGCACTTGGAATGTAAAATAGGGAGGAAGGCTGGAGCTTTTAAGTCTGATACCATGGAGAAAACTTTTTTTTTTTTTTAATGTTATTTTATTTTACTTATTTAATTACAGATGCTTCTGGTATATGAAGAGGGAAAAAAAGACCTGCAGCTCTCAGCAGGGCACTGGAGAGACTGAGGATGATGGCACAGCCAATCTTCAGCCGGGCTCTTTTGTTCGAAGCAGGTGTTATTTTTCTGCTGAAAAAAAAGCTGCACTTTCTGCTTTCTGACCCTGGCAAAGATGGACACGGATATTCTCTGTGGTTAACGTTAGCTCCTGAAATCTCCACACCTTCCAGGACGCCCTGCGGTATCGATTGCCACAGGAACATAGGGAAGGTTTTGTTCAATAAAAAACTAGAGAAAAAAAAATTGCAGCGTTTTGAACACACACCTGGCAGAGAGACCTCCAACCCGAGTCCGCGTAGCCGCGGATACAACGCGGGTTTGCTCATGTACCCTTTTTGATGCTGAACGACTTAGGAAGAAATTGAGCCTTTTAGTTTCGCGGTGCTGGGACTCAGGTGGACGGCAGCATCAGCGACGCTTCTCTAGGACCTCCCGCAGGACCCGTAACATCCCGACAGTGCTGAACCCACACCCCAGAGCGGGCCGGACGAGTGCCCACCCTGCCTGCCCGCCGCCCCTCACCACCCGCCCTTCCCGCCCGCAGCCCGCCCCGGCCGCGCTGCAGTGCCACCTGGTGGCGGCATCGCCGGCTGCGGGCGGGAGTCCTGCCCCGGGGAGGACAAGGGGAAGGTGGCGGAATGAATGGGACATCCCGCCCGGCCAGCCACAGCCCCACTCCTCAGACAGCCGAGAGAAAGCGGTCACCGCTGCCGCCTGTCGCTGCTCGCCGCCCGGGGCGGAGATGCGGACTGGCAGCCACAAGGTGTCAGCCGCGGGCCGGGCAGGTGGCCGCCGCCGGCCACCCCTGACGAAGGCTCCGAGGGGTTCGAAGCTGGACCCCCCCCTCATGGGCACTCCTGACGATGGTTGCCGCGGCGGGGTGCGGGGGCTGCCGGCTGCCCTCGGGAGACAGGTCCTGGGCGCCTCTGAATGCCACCCAGGTCCCCGGAGCGGGTGGGGGGCTCGCAGCTGCGTCGCGACCCCGCGGGGCCCGGGGCGAGGAGAAAATGGCCGCCCCGGAGCTGCGGCATGGCTGGGGTCGGGGCCGGGCAGGGGCTCGGAGCCTTCTGCCCCCCACCCTGCCGAGCCGCTTCTCCACGTCCTGGGCCCGGCAGGTATCACGAGCTCCGGGTTCGGTGCTCATCCGTCAAAGTTGCCGAAGAACCTCCTGGTATCAGCGGCGTTGAGGCTCCCTCCTTTTCGCCAAGAGTGCAGGTTGCAAAGGAGCTGAGCACTTTCAGCAGGTATTAGGGACTCGCCATGGGCTGAGTGTGTGTGACTCAGGGGCAGAAACGCCACTGGAAATCTCTGGGACCAGTGCTGCCATGTTTTGAAAATGACAGCACAGAACTGCCTGGCCAGGTGAGCTTGTTCAGTGTAGTTACACCAAATTTTGTGAGGCTGCGGGGTTTTACCTCTGCTGCAGGCAGGTGAGTGTCTTGCAGGGCTGCTCTGAAGCCACACCTGATCTCCAAATGAATGACCTCACCTTGCCATGAGGTCCACCTCTCATTCATACAGGCAATTCTGCAGGCTTCTGTTCTCCAGGCTGTATTTCCCTGCTGGGAAGCCAGCACACACGATCTGGCAGCTCCAACAAACCTGGAATCAGTGTGCTGATGGAATTCACTAACATGATCCAACAGTTCTTTGTGAAAACTGAGTGGCTCTGTTGTAGACCAGTATGCATCATATTTAAAATAAGTCCCCTTTTATTGGTAGGAGACAGGAAACAACAGAGTGATTCACTTATTCCTGAAGTATGTGCTTCACTCATGGAAATAAATTAGGAAGGGTTTTTGGGTTTTTTTTTTTTCAGTTCTGCTGTTTGTGTAGTTATTTATGATGTCTAGTGAGGAGCCAAGTCCCAGTCCTCACTCCCTAGGTAAAGAGCAGGAAACTGATTTCTCGACTATTCTTCATTATGAACTCTAGAGTTCATTGTAGATTGACGTTTACCTCTGCTGTGAGTAAACCTGTGGCAGCCCCTTTGGGGGACTACAAATGACTAAACGATGCCTCAGAAAACTCTTTGTCTGCACCTAGAAATTGAGACCCTGGAAAGGAAAGCACAGCACATTTTAAAGGAAGTGGTCCCAATCCACTTTGGATTTTATCTGACCCAGAGCGTCCTTTGCATTTGATGATTTCCTGGATTATATCTGTTAATTCCACAGAACGTCAAGATGATCTCTCCATGGTTCTCCTTTTGTCTTCTTGTTGTAGAGCAGAGGATAAAGGCTGCTTCTCCTGGGTATGGTCTGTTACTGCTAGAGAGCTGAGATGGTGTTTTTGGCAGAGGAGGCCTCACTGCAGATTTCCAGGAGTCCATTTGAGTCTGGATCGCACTTCTATGTAGCTGCTTTTATAGTCTGTTCTTTGAAGTATTTATGCACAAAGAAAGTCTCACAGAAGTTTCCTTTTCTCAAGTGAAAATGCATATGCAGAGTTCCTACATATTCTTTTCCATAGAAAGAAAAACAAAAGCAAAGAAGATATATAACTATGTCTTCTTGTAGCATGGCCTGAGTCAGGTGGGGTATGCAAGACATCACAGACTTAAAGAGAGAAACAAATAGAACAAATGTCACTTTGGGATCAGAATTAACCTAAAATGGACATAGAAAACATATTGAAAGATAACAATAAACTCAAATTTAGTATTTCTTAATATCCAGACAGTTATAATGTCAAATATGACAGTTATTTCCACAGCTCTAATAAAATCACAAAGGGAGCATAGGTCTTACATACTTCTTTAGGACTTTATTTTTTTTAAATGCTGTGAAGTTTCTGTATCTTTCTCTGTACTCCTGCTTTAAATGTCTATGACGTGAAATCAAGTTTACTGCAGCCAATTAATTTTCCTGTTAATTCACTTCACTAAGGTTAATTAAATACCAACAACCACTATCTTAGAGAGGTAAAAAAAAAAATTAATTCATGAAATGGGATTCCTAATAGAACAGATGGAACACTTCTCTACACCTTTTTTATCTAGGTATTCCTTCCAAAAAATAAAGGAAAGATTTAGGGTGATGCTGTTAAGCTGTTTCTTTTAAACACTTTTCTAGATCTCACCATGATCTCCTGTCCTGCCTGTGTCCTTGAGAGTTCTGTTTGCTTTGTGGCTTTCTCTGCCTTTTTCAGACTTAAGCGGAGAAATCTATCTGATCTTGTTCTGGGGGCTACACTGGGGAAAACAATGTGGGTAGGTACCTAAAGCCTCTTTATGAGCGTTTCTGGAACAGGCTCTGTCCCATGTAGAAGAAACCCTTCCTCAGCAGCTGTGAATAGCTTCAGAGTGCTGGAAGAGATCAGAGCTAATGAATTGCCTGTTAATGCCCCATCCATGCTTATGACAGTTAGTAAAGACACTGGTGACAAGGTAATTTTTATTAGGATGAATGATGTGTCAGAATACTAATAGGGCACTAAAAGGAGTGGTTTCCAGGGGAGTCACGTCATTGCTCAAGTCAAAGAGGGGATTGTTCCCTCCAGACCCTTCTTCAGAGCTTCCAAGGACTGTCACCTATAACGATCCAAATCCCACAGCCTCTTTGGAATGACTGATTAATTGAGAAAGTGCATCAGGGCAAAAAGGGTCAGTCCTTCAACTGAGCTTCCCAATCCAGTTGGAGGATTCAGCTGGTTAATGGTTAATTATTTGTGTTGCCTGAATAGCCCCTGCAAGTGACAAAGCCCCTCAGGGTCACAGGCACTCTGAAGAGTAGGAAAAAGCAATCCTAGCTCGAAAGAGCTGGTTGGCACAGTGATGAGATGAAAGGTACCCTCCCCATATAGACTGGCAAGGGAACAGTAGGAAATAGTATGTCTGTGTTGCTGTTGAGCTAGAGCTGCATGCCTGAGCATAACAGAAACCAGTGGATGCATGAACAGGCTTCTGTGCTAAGGGAGAGGTAGAAGGAAATGAGTTTGGTTTTAAAGAGCAAAGGGTCCAACCAGGATAGAAGCACAGAATAATGGTACAGGAGGGTATGGGTAAAATATTGCCACTTACCCCTTACAATGCAGGAAGAAATAAAATCAGTGCAAGGATATTTAGCACTGTAAATTAACCTAAGGATGCTATTACCACAGGTCTTTGGAGCCAGAGGAGCTTTTACAAGGATGACACGTGTTTACAGAGGGGAGTATGTGAGCTCTGTTTTCCATAGCACAAGCCAGCTGTTAGCTGATAGTGATTGGCAAAACATCTGGAAGTATTCATGGTCCTTGCATCTTCTGATGTTCCCCTTAGTTGCCAGTCAGAGAGATGTTACTGTGGACTTGGAGACTATAGGTGATTCCACCATGTGTAAGCAAACCATTTTCACAAGCAGAAGCCAAATAAGTCAATCCTTTGACTGTACATCAGTCATGTATGTGCATGCTTACACTCAATTTTGGAAATTTTGTGAGCCTTGTGCACTAGTTTTTAACCCCTTCAGTGCAGTAAATACAGGACACAAGAAATAATGGTGGTGGCACAATTGCTTCCTTGTGTAATAGTAAGGCCATGGTATCTTAACTGCTAGGAGTATCAAGGACTACTCTGTAGAAAAATGTTGTCTGCTATAGATCACTATTTTAATAATGAAAAAGAAACACATACAACCCTTGGTTTGGAAAAGCCAGTATGTGTTACTGGAGAAGTACCTGAAATACACTGAAAATAATGTGTCCTGGTCAAATTTCTTCTGAAGAAACCTTACAATCTTCATTTTTTAAAAAAACCCCACCAAAATCAATGGGACTATTCACTGTTAAAGCTTATTAATGTGAGAGCACGTTTACTTTACAGGAACCAGCTGCAAGAGTTGTCTCTTACCAACCAAAGATTTATCTACCCAGCAAAGATTTATTGCTGTAAAGCTAAGGTTGAAACGTGCATATCTGTAGATCCCTGTAATTACAGTATGTGTCCTTTCAGTTGCTTCATATATCTAGGTGCTCTGAATGGCCTGAAAGCTGTATGTCAGAGAGATGTTGTGAGCTGATCCTTTAAGAGCCTCTGTGCTTAAATGTAATTTTTTCCAGGCAGATGCCATGACTGATATTCCTGGTTTTAATATTAGTATCATCATGGTCACAGGTAGGTTTGTTAAACAGTAGCCAGTCAGCCTTTTACAAATGATAACCGGGGCTTATTATTATTTTAAATTTCCCTCTACCCACTGCTAGCAGCTCCAGCTGCTTGTTCCTAGCCCCCCTGGAAGCTTTGAGCTCTGACTAGCTCTGCAAAAACTGCTCTTGCTGTTTGGTTCAGGCGTGGGAGAAAGGGATTTGGAGGAGGAGAGGAGGCAGAAATGAACAGGGAAAGAGGGGAGGCAGAAACCTAGTGTCAGGCAGCTTCTGATATAGTTTTGGTTATGCTGGACACAAAATCAACTGTTTGTCTGGCAATCTGCTAGCTGTGGGGACAGAAACCTCCTTCTTTTAAGGGGACAGGAGGAGGAACACTCAGACAATCATTGATTTTTACTGCTTCCTTCCAAATCAATGATGATTGCATTTACAGAGCAAAGTTGGCAGTTGTCATCACAAGTGCAACTCACTTCTGATTGATAAACACCAATAAAATTTGTGTATAGCAATATAGATCAGTACTCATCTGTTTATAAAGATGCAAGAGTTATGTATGTGAATAAACAGGTAAAACTGGCACAAGTGAAAATAAACCCAAGCAGCTTCAGACTTCAGTGATGATTAGGGACCCAGGGTCCAAAAAGACAGTGTTTCCTTCTGCTCTGCGTTTCATTCACAGGATCTGGAACTGCATAAATGGTTACCAGTCCAGTGACAGGATGGTAATTTGCCAGCTCCCTGGTTTCAAAACAGCAGGGCTGCTATTAGTTTGGCCTCAGTGGTGGCCCTGAGACTGTGATGTGCGTACAGATTGCTCTGTGCCTCTGCTTCGTCCCTTTTGTCCCAGAAATGGGGTGCAAAATTTCATGTTCTGATGATGGGAAGACCAGAAATTAGTGGTCGTGGCTGCTCAACTCTCCTTCAGCTCAGGTCTATGCCTACCTGCCCCAGCTTTGAAATGGCCTCCCCTCCAGCTGTCATACTGTGGGTCTCCTGCAGTGGTCCCTGAAGACTGGCAGCAGGGCCCTAGGCAATATAAGGGTGGAGAAATGACTCCAAGAGAAGGAATATTCACTCAGCATATTCATGGATCAGGCTGTCACTTGGGCATGTTGGCAATGGAGGTCTTTCACCTCTCAGGCACTTCAGCAGTAGGACAGCATGCTGGTTCTCTTCTGAATCAGCCCTCAGGCCTTTCTTGAAATTAGGCACATTATAAGACAATTAGATGTGTAGTAAGAAAGTAATGAGAAAAGCCTTTTTTCATTTGAAACCTCTAAGTTGAGCAGCAGTGAAATGCTGTAAAAGTCTGGGCCCAAAATTAATGATTTTCAATGACAAATACTAATCCAACATCTTGGTTTTTGAATGAGACTCTCAGGTAAGAGAGTCTTAAGTGATGATGAGTAAAGCACTGATCATGTTCTGCTTGAACTAGAAGGTACTGGGATGCTGTTGTGGAGTCTCAAGACCATACAGCTGGTGTGGATTACTAGTGGGGTATAATCTAAAGAGCATGTTGGCTCTACAAACCAGCCAACATGGCAGATAATGCACCAGGAAGCTTTCTCAGAAATGCCAGTTTGCCATCTAGAACAAATGCAGAGCTTTTGGGGTCCAAGGGTACTCCAGAGGCTCTGCAACCTACTTCCCTCTCTGGGAAAAGATTGTCCTGGACATGTCTTCCCTTAGTTGGCGCTGCAGTGGACAGAGCTGTGTTGGGGAAACCTTTGTGAACCTTTTCCAGCTGGGGCTCATGCTCTTCACCTGCCCCATGAGTGAAGATGAGATGGAAGCTGGGGGCTGTTTGTCTGGGTCTTCAGCCTTGCTGGGAGTCAGTGGTTTAGTACACAACCCACACAACCCCTCTGTCTCCTGTCAGGCAAGGCTGAGTGTCCTTTCCATGGAAACTTGGCGGGTAGCGAGGCTGCAGGTCCAGGGAAGCTGTCCAGAGCAGCATTACCGCTGCTTGGGGAACACCAGAAGGGATTTTCTATGAACCAGAAATGCAGAAAGCTCTTCTCGTGGGCAAGCTGTCGTGGCCTCTTGCCCCCAGGTGGGGAGGATTAAACCCTTGGTAGAAATAACATTCTGATTTACAGATGCAAGCCCCATTCGCTATAGAGCACGGCTGCCGGAGCAGCCTGCTCCACCTCAGGGGGCTCAGCCTGCCTGGAAACCACAGTGAGATCAGGAAAGGCCCTCATTGGGTTAATGTGTCTATCCCAGCCTTACTTCAGGAAAGCTTTCATTAGGGCTGGAGCATTGTTGACAGCTACAGATAGGGCTGCCAAAGTGTTTCCATTATGTTATATCTCTCTGTTTTCACTTGCTTGCAACTATCCAGAAGTTTCACCAAGAAGGATGAAAATTTCCAGGTCTCTTCTCTAGCTGGAGGTGAAGGGCTTTTCTGGAAAGTTGGAGGAAAAAAAAAAAAAGAGAGAGGAAAAATGCAGTTCTGTTAATGGCAGCATCCAAGCAGAGGAGATAAGTTAAGAAAGAAAAAAATATAATAAATGCAAATAGTGCTATTGCAACCTCAGAAATGACTGAAACTTTCAGTTTTGGATTAATCTCCAAATATTTTTTGTTATGTTAAGAGATCCAGCTAATTTTCACTTGGCTTTTTTGCTGCATCCTTCCCTTCAGCTCAGGGCACCTTCAGGCAGTGCTGCCTGCCTTGCACTGCTCAGCTCCCAGATCTTTCCTCCTGCTCCCTCTGCTCTGCTCTTTGTCCACTGCTCAAGGCTTGAAAACAGCTTGAAGATCTGAAACTCCTCATGAACCCACTGAACCAAGGCCTGGGTTGGAAACCTCTGATGAACTAGACTCTGTCTTGGGGTGGGTCTGGAAGTTGCAATATCCTCCATGTGGAGCTTCAATTCAAGTATCCATTCTGAACCTCAGATGGGCTGCAGACAGTAGACTGTTAAACCATCTGGCCATGAAGCGTGAAACTCTAGGTAGTAAATTTACAATGTAAAAATCAATGAGCATTAATAGAGTCTCTATTAGCACTGAATGTAGGTGCTGTGATTTCTCTAGTAAGCATGCAAAGCAGAGAAATCAGAAGCCAAATAAGCTGCAGCAATTAATCATGCTTTTAAATTCAGTTTGCTTCTTAAACTGAAGAGTCTCTTCCCCAGACTGCCCATATGAAATTGTTTCTCAGCTAATCAAGGGTTGCAGTTCTAGGTCTCTGCATCTGGTGTATGGAGCTATACAGTTGGCTTTCAATGAATCAGTTTACATTTGAAAGCTGATGCTTCACAGTTCTCTGCAGAAGAAACAACCAGTTCCTTTCATTAGCATTTCCAGTAACCATCAAAGGAAACCCAGAGTAATCCATTTGCTCTAGTGGAGGTTATTTTTTTTTTTTTTCTTCTTATATAAAACATTGCCTTGGAGCTTTGCATCGTCTTTTTTTGGGTAGTTTTTTCCCTGGAGAAGATAAAAGCCCACTGCTGCCCATGGCTATTGGTGATACTTCTTGCACACAGGCTATAGGACGTGGTGTTGGCTGTGAAGGACCCATTCTCAGTCCCTGCTGATGACAGATGGTGGAGCCAACAAAAATATCCAAGTCAGTGAAATCAAACCCAAGTTAAAATACTTCAAACTACGTAATTGAAACACAGGAGGCAGACAGCTTCATGTGTGGAGGTGGAAAATCAGAACATGGAAATTTAGGAAAGAAAAAGACTAGAGAAAAACTGTCCCCTTCCTTTCTCTGCCATCCCTGCAGTCCATTGTGATTTTATTATTTTTAGATGAAGGCTTTCTCCTAACTCACACTGGGCTTAGCTGTCTCTGTTAACTACTCAGGAGGAGATTTGTAAACCATCTGTTTCATAACAGTACTCAAAACTGTGAGATCTTACTTTATATTCCTGGTCACTGCACAAGACCCTTCATTTATGGGTGTGTGAAGCCAGAGATTACCTGAAGCTTGCTGATAGAAAACAAGGGCTCATCTTAAATTTTATATCCTCCCTTCCAAAGTGGATGAAGTCTATATGCTGAAGGAGGTACTTTTTTTCCAATCAGTTTTCACAGCCCTAAACCTCCTGGAACTAAACAGACAAAGTCTGGTTGTTTAAAGCTCAGGGGAGCTCAGTCGTTCTGAAAGACAACCTGGTGACATGGTGGCAGGTCTTTTCTTTGGCAGGTTGGTAGCTAGATGACTTGCTGAGGTGTGGAATAAGCCAAAATAAATTTTCAGCCCCATTGAGGTGATTAAAATCTACATCTCCCAGGAGAAAGCTTTTAAAAAACCTGCTATACCAGGCCCTGCAGGTGACCTAAGTCAGAAGGATGCTTATTTAGTGTATCCTGTAAATACAAGTAAGGTGCAGAGTCTCACTCTCATAGGGCTTAGGAACTACTGCCCATGCCCCAAACCAAGCTGTTATGGTCTCCAGGGAAC
The DNA here is from genome assembly GCF_036169615.1 of Heliangelus exortis. NCBI lineage: Eukaryota > Metazoa > Chordata > Aves > Apodiformes > Trochilidae > Heliangelus > Heliangelus exortis. The sequence goes on along the minus strand of NC_092424.1, from coordinate 70,536,885 downwards.
TTCTGTGCTGCAAGTTGAAGTCCTTATGTCACCTTTTGGTGCAGATGGCATTAAAAGAAAACTCTGAGTATCATAGTTTGGGACCTTTGTCCATAAAGTAGAAGTAGCTGTTTAGGTCAATGGAGATAATGACAGCAAGGTCAGCTACCTCACAGGGAAAGGGTGTTTTGTCATTGTGGAGACTCCACATGAAAAACTTGAAGGATCTCAGCATCCCTGAGCTTCTACCTTCTGGCTGGGCTGTGTAAACTTCTCTTAAAGTCTAGCAGTGAGAAGGTGAAAAGGAGATCAACAGGGAGACACTCACTTCCTCAGGAAGCCAAGAGAGAATTTCACTGGCATGTGTCTGATTTAAGCTCCATCAGTGCAACACAAGGAGGGAGCAGTCTGGGAAAGAACTGCTCAGGGGCTGGGCACAGGTAGGTATTCATTTGTATAGGTGTGTGTATGTGGGGCTATATGTGAGACAACTTAGGCTACTTCATTGTGCCTTGTTTGAAACTTACAGCAGCTGAGACTTCAGGTGTATGGCAGCATGTCAGAAATAATGTGTACAATTACTCCACAAGAGAGGAATTGTTATTAACTCTCCTTTGCAGGTAGGTGGACTGAGACAAAGCCTGAGGTAATATGACTGAAGGAACATCCTTGGCAACAGGAACAGAAAAATTAAGAGCTGCAGTGTAGGTCACTGGCCTGCTCTGAGGCCACATACAGACTTTGATGTTGTGTATCTGTGACAGAAAATTAGTTCCCAGCCTTCTAGACCTATGCCTGGACCTTGAATTCCATGCCTGTCAACATTTCCCAGTTTGAGGCAGAAATCTCCTAGCTGACATCCTCTTTCCTGAAATACGGATCTCCCTGAAGGTGAGCTTTTGTGGTGAAAAACACAAATTTATAAGAGAAGAATCAAGTTTTTCTAACTGGGGAGAGCAGGGAAAGGAAAATTATGATTAGAACAAGGTTAGTGGCTGCGTGAAGGAAGGACACATAGGTGCAAGCAAAAGTGGGAAAATACATGTAGAAAATGTGGAAAGTAGATCACGGCCAAAAAATACAGAGTTCTACTCAACAGGAAACTGTACATAGCTCAAAGACATACCAGAGAAAGCAGAAGATGTGTTAACAGAAAGGCAAGTGAAGAAGAAAACACCAGACATCAGCAGCCGGAATCGTCTTGGCTGAGAAATTCACAGGAGCGTTTTTCATTGCCAAGAAAACAGCACTGGGGATTTGAAAGGCACTTTGGTATCAAGCTCTGACTGCTCTGGTCCTGAGCCCTTCTCGACTTGTGACAGGCAGTGCTCACAGCAGCAAGGATACCATGGCATGCACGATGTATTTTGTATTCTCGTGGGCCACATATGCTTCTCTTTCAAAACAACTGTTGTCTTTCAGCTTTTTCTCCGTGAGGGAATAAGCTTCCCTTGGACCAAAGCACAAGATTTGCTGTCTGCCACCTGTATCATAGAATCATAGAATCAAAGAATCAAAGAATCATAGAATCATAGAATTGCTTAGGTTGGAAAGGACCTTAGAGATCATCTACTCCAACTTCCCTGCCATGGGCCTGGGCACCTCTTGACTATACAAGGTTGCTCAAAGCCTCATCCAACCTGGCCTTGAAATATGCCCATATACCATCTCTCTTTCCTCGAGGGACCATGTACGCTCCAGAAATGGGCTGCCCTGCAGCCTTGGAGGGTTTCCCTTCTTCCCTTTTGGAGCAGGGAAACATTCTTGATAGCACCAATACAGGCAGCCTGCCTGTGCCCACCCTAGTACAGAGGCTGAACAAGGTGCTCCACAGCCAAACCAACAGCCACCAATATTAAGGGACTTTAAGGGACCCATGGCAACCACTGTGGGGCTTCTGTTTGTCTGCCTGGATGTGTGCACCCATTTCCATGAAGACTGAAAAGTGCCAGGCAAAAAGCTGCTCTCACCAACAACCAAGTCTGACGTTGCTGCTGGAGGTCATGGGGGGATGCCAGGCACTTTAATATGAAGTGGTCAGCAGAAGTGAGGCTGCCATGTCCCTGCAAAGATCATTTGGCACTGGAGGGAGGAGCTTTGCCTAAAGCAGGTGTCTTTTGTATAGCTATCTCTGGAAATGTAGATAAAGAACATTTCATGCTGGAAAAAAGCCCTGCTGTTGAGTTAGCTATTTGTGCTTTTCATCTTCCATTTTCCAAGCAACTGGCTGGATTCTGAATTGGCTATGTCTGGGACAAGGAGAGCTGTATGAAAGGGACTGGCAATCAAGGAGTGCCTCCAGCTTTCTAACCATAATAAAACACATTCTTGTGCTCTTTTTGGACACTGATGGCAAAAATCCTACTCTTTAGTAAGAGAGCTAAAATCTGGAACGATGATTACATCAGTGGAAAGAAGCCAGATTTGCAACACTATGGGTGAGGAAAGATCTGGCTGACAATCAAGATGCAACATTGTCATGAAACTTTTGGGGTTGTTCCCTTTTTAATTTTATCCTAAGTGATTAAGTGACTGGGCCACATTCTGATTTCACTTTACATGAAGCTGGTGCCTCTCATGCTGCATCAGTGTGCCTGAGATCAAACTTCGGCCTTCTAGGTTTCCACTCCTCTCCTAAATACAAATTTCAAGGTGGTAATAAATACCAGAACAAAACAGATAAGTAATTTTCATGACAGAGAAGCAAATTGCTGCTGAATGTATGTGACACTTTGTCAATTTTCCTCTTGTTTTTCCTGATGGTGTTCTGTGCTAAACATTACGTTTGCAGATGCAAAATTTAAAGAACATTTTATCTCAGCACTGCGAAACATAACATGTAATTTGCAGCTTCAGCCAAGAGTGATGGCCTTATTAGTAATGGGAATTTACTGATTAACTGCTGTTAGCAAAACATCATCTTCAAACCCGTTAGTCTGAAACTGGCAGCCGCTCTGTCGGCAGGAGCTTTTTTATTTCATCTCGGGGGAGTTCTGTTGGAATATTTCTCATTTAAACAGCTTTAGCCTTGGCCTTTCAATAATTTTTATGGTCTCAACTAATAGGTTAACAATTAGTTAAGAGCAACTATCAGCTTAATGTCAAGTCATTCACAGGGAAAAGTTCAAGGAGAGAAGTAACACTATTTGGAAAGATGGCTTATTTTTGAACAAAGAGCTCCCATCAGTTTGAAGAGCCAGAGGGATAAAAATGAATGGATGAGAGAAATGGAGAAATCAGTAATGGGGTGGAAAGGGCTGAGATCTGAGAGAGAGGCTGCTGGGGCAAGCAGAGGGAGCCATAAGGACACCATAATGCCCAGGGCTTACCCATGCTCCTGGTCCCCAGCGCTGTGAGTTGGCCATGGCTGGCACATGTTTGCAGCATGGCCTGGCTGCATGGCTCTGCTCCCTTGCTCCAGGTACTCCTGAGGTGCTGACAAGGGGACAACACTCTGCTGCAGTTGCTTCTGCCCACAGATCTTCACCCGTGCTTCAGGTCCTGCAGTGAATCCCAGTCTCTGCACAGTCATGGATGGGTTCATAGGCTGTGCTGTACCCTGGCCTCTCACAGACCATCACAGTCTTCTCTGTCCATAGTTCCTTCACCAGTTTGTCCTATTTGTTTCTTGTTTCTTTCATCATTTTCCCCTTTTGCCTACAATTATGTCTTTCTTGTTTTCTCCCAGTCTCAAGCACTACCATTAGCTGTCCACCAGCTCCCACTCTCTTATTTATCACCAGGCTTTCTTGCCATTCTCCTACCACCCTGTTCCTCAGACCCGGTTCTCCACCCCTGCTTGGGACACATCTTTCTCCTTCGTGTTCTTTAGACACTAAGAGGACATTTAGTCTACAAGGGGTATGTACATTTTTCCTCTTAGCTTCTGTGCCAGATGCCACGGTGGTCTACACACAGCTGGGAATGAAAGTCCTGCTCAGCCATTGGTGGCATATCTGTAGTCAAGATGGCACTGACAGATAGGAATGTTCATTAGCATGAATCTCATTGCTGGGGCATGACTAGAGGTTGTTTTTTTTCCCCCAAGAGCTCTTGCATAGACAGATCTTGGAATTATTTACAGGACTGGAAAAATGCAAATTGTTGCCTCCAGAGTAAATCTTTGCCAAACTGGAGCTCTCTGATCCTTCTCCTGGATGTGCAGGGTGAGTCAAAGGCATAGGAGGTGACTCCTATCTCCCAGTGGCTTCTTCCAGCTTAATAACTTACCTTTCCTGGACTTAATCTTTAAGCAGGAGTTTTCCTCAATATACAAGCAAATGAAAATCCTTCCCAGGTGTGTTCAGTGTCAATGACCATGGCAAAGGAGGGCAGGCCTCCCTTGCAGGGATCTGAACAGGCTGAAACCCTCTTTGGTGCATGACACCTCTCTTCTGTTTGGCAATACCAGAGCAACAGTCTGTGCAAGGGACTGCATAAAATGTAACCACCTGCCACACTCCAGCTCTTGCACTATAGGTTCCTGACAGATGTGTGAGAGGTAACATCACACCAAGTAATTGGGGGAAAAAAAGAGCCTGTTGTGTTTACACAACAATCATAGGGAGCATCCACATCTTTTGTTTGCTTTGCACTGCCCATTTTTTGCAAATGGTGTTTCTCTCTATATGTCTGTATATGCCTGTATATGTTTTTTAGAAATATATGTGTATAGATATAGCTATATAGTTACATGTATTAATCCATTGCCTGAGATTCTGGTTTCTGAGCTGTGCAAGGCTGGAATGCTCATGTCTTATTTCTTTGTGTGATTCTTCATGGAGCTGGGATGTGAGTCCCACTGGGGATCTTCAGATGGCATAGTAAATGAAACCACTGCATGGCCCATATTATTCAGTGATCTTCAGGATCAATTCTGGCTTCCTGAAGTCTAGTCTACCCTATAGACTTCTTGTAATCAAAGGAAGGAGCTTTCTCCTTCCACCCAGTATTTATTGCAGATGGTGTTTGAGCTTCAAACCAAGATGACAAAGCACTTCACAGACACATAAGACAAGTATGAAGTTAAATTGAGGAGAAGTACCTCAGAAACCAGGCTCTAAATGACTTCAGACAGCTTCTACATGTATTCAGTCTGAAGGAAAATTTCATTCTGGTGTTCAAGCCTGGAGATAAAAAACTGTCAGGTGAAAAAAAAAAAAAAAGGGCAAATTTCTCTTAGCCAGAAGAGACAAAACACTGCAGTCTGTTGTTGAGGAGTACAAGGGAGGGATGTGACTGAGGTAAGGCTTGATGGATGAACTGAGTCCCAGTGCAGTGCCTGACTGGGAATGGGAGCACCCATGCCAGGGGAGAGGACCCTGTGGTCATCAGCAGGAGCTGCTCATCCTGACTCTGCTCAGGCCTTTGGCATGAAGAAGGAATAGTGTGAGAAAAAACAACTTTGAAACACTTTTTTTAAAGTCTACCTTAAATTAAGGATTCATAAAGAGGGGTCAGAATAGAAGAAAACAAGGAGTGACCTGAGCCTGCTTTTCTTTAGTGGAGTCACTTGAATACATCCATCTATTTTTTCTGTAACATTAGATTTTGCAACTGATTTCTCTCCGATTACAGAGAGCAATAAGAAGATAGGACACAAAGACTATTATCCAGGGTCCTATTCTCGCTTTCACTGATGTGGATGGCAAATTGACTTCAAGGGAAACTTCATCATGCTGTAGTGTTGATAGCATCATAGAAGAAAGTGTAATTAAAGGGCAAAAAAGAGGGGAATCATTCAATGCCATGTATTTCTTGGGTAGCTAGAGCCAACTCTACACAATAGGGAAAGCATTTCTTATTTTCTAGAGGAAGTTTTTTGGTAGTTGAGCTGAGATTTTTTTGTCTCTTTTTCAGGCTTTTTATTGAGACATTGCTAGAGTATTCCACTAGCTGCTAGTGTGTAAAGTGGGCAGATCAGCCTTGAAATATTGTGGTCTTGGGACAAATTTTGCCCTTGTTTTCTCCCCACTGTAAATCCAGAATTACAGTAATGACTTCAGCTCAGATACTTCAGATTTACATCAGCACAAATGAGAGCAGGGTCTGCCCATGCAGATGCAGCCTGAGGGATTAGGAGTCTGCCTGTATGTTGTATCCTTGCTTCAAAACAACACCCTACCCTTAATTTAGTGGAAACCCAAAGAAACTGCTTGCCCTGCAAATGAGCATTGATGCTAATGTATTGCAGTGGGGATTTATCAACAGGCTGACACCTCAATATCTGTGTCTTATTTGCATAGCAGAGAAATGTGAGTAAAAATGTGAGATTAGCTCTGCACTGGTCAGGGTATGAGGTAATTCTGGCATTAGCAGAGCTGCAGGCTTAGCCACAGGGAATTTGTTAGGTAAAAATGCTTTGTGTGTCCGTGGGGATTGCAGGTGTGTCAAGACTGAGACCAGACCCTTATTTAAAAAATACAGTTTATTAGATAAAACATACATTGAACCAAGTAAATCCAATTCTTTATTAAAAATACAGAAATCATTTTGCAATAGTAAAAGAAAATCCTGGCTTTTTCTATGATACATAAATCTGAAGGTTTGGGACATTTTTGCTTTATCACAGCTGGTCCCCATCTATACTACATTCTTAAACAGACTGCATCAAATTTTGAAACCTAAGCAACAGTCAGTTGTACAAAATTAAGAACGTTAAGACCAGTAATACTCAGTTTAAGTAAGATGCAAACAGTAGCATACAGCACACGGAACAGTCAATATACAGCTACACATTAAAACATGCCTCTAAATAGGGACAGAGAATCTACTGGAAGTAATAAGCTACAAATAATAAAAAACTATGAAGAAATGAAAAAGGAATCACAGTTTGACACTAGATTTGTGGTTGCATGTGCATTGAAACACTGTACATATTAAGAATGAATATACTGGACCCACCCATACAGAACATGCTAAATCAACAGAGACTGTTTCATTTGGATGCATGAATATGTATGAGGTGTGCAGCTGGTGGGCAGGTGCATATCTGTGTGCACACATCAGGCCTGTGTGTACACACACGTAGGAAGGCACACACCTCCACAGCTGAAGACAAATCACTTCAATAAAACCCTTTGAGGCAGGGTGAGAGCAATACTAATATGCTGTTTGTCATGGTCGTGCTGCTCCAGGGACTCCAGGCATTTTATTCATGTGTTATTCTCACCCCTAAGTTCCACATTCATTTACCTCAGCTTTCCCTTGTTTGTGTATTTGCCAAGTGAATACACAAATATTCAATATAATGTGGTGTTCGCTGTTGGAGATGATTGATTAGGGGAAGCTTTGATAGCTGAGAAACAGCCAAGTATTAAAGAGTTTGCATTACTTTTCCAATAAGTGGAACTAAGGGAGAGATGTCTTTTCCCTGATTATTGTTAGCATTGTATGGTAATCCTGGTATAATTGACAATATATCCTATACATCATCTTTTGTAAGAATTCTTGGCCAAAAATGGAGAAGGCTTGCAGTAAGGGGAGTTGTAGGCATCTAAGCTGTTTCTGTAACCCCAAACTGTTTAGTACCTCCTGACAATAGCAGAAAAATTAAGCAATGCTAAAATATAATGCAGTGTAAAATGAGTGGATAGCAGAAAGTAGATAGTAGGATAGTAGATAGTTCAGTGAAAGGATTACTCAGGCTTCACAGAATTAGAAATTACCTAGATTCAGAAAACCACATCAAGTAGCCAACTCAAAAAAAAGCTCAAGGCTCAAGGTGTGTGCTTGCCATCAGATGGCACAGAACTGCATTGCTGGGTTGGGACCTTGAGGTGGTCAGAGGGTAAGATGCTTTTTTTCCTCTCTGACTGAAAGAAAGCAAACTGAAACAGTTTTGCTAAGGCAAAGATGAGAAAAAGATGAATGCAGAAGTCCTGACCAGTGAGTGTGACATCAGTACCAGCTCAGTGATGCTGCTGGGGATGGTCTAGATTTACATCAGCACCAAAATGGATACAGCAAAGAAAGAATTACATAGCAGACATGATCCAAACACCCAGGCAAGATGGGTGGTGCTGGGTGTTGGAAATGGGGCAGGAGAGCATGGTGGGTGCACTGAGAGGAGCTGACAATGTTTTTTTTTTTTTCCAAGGGGGCACCCAGGATCAGCTTTGTCACAGCCCATAGGGCTGCCTCTAACACTCTTGTGCTGCTGATGCCATCAACCCAGGAAGAGAGCAGAAGCCTGGTGACACCAGGGTGGCTGCACCAGCTGGAATAAAACCAGGTAGGATGATGAAAGAAGTGGGACAGTCTGAGCCAAGGGCTTTCAAAATACATTGGCCCTACATACACCTCACACCAAGTCACAAGACCTAAGACTGAAGTCAAGCCCATAATCTTATCATGACAGCACATTTTTATTAAAAAGGAAATCTCATTATTTGCATTCTCTTTTTAATATAGATACTGGCAGGTGAAGGAAGCCTTGTGAGCTAGTGTACGTGAGCTGCTTTCTGTGTTTCAAGAGCAGTCACAGAAGAGAAGCCTGTGCCATGGGTTGGACAGGCTCCTGTTAGCTCCTGTGGGACTGGGATGATTTTTTTTTTTCTCTCTGGCAGAGCTTCTATATGCTTGAAAAGATTAAAAGAACTCTGTATTCACCTGATACGTGATGTTCCTTGCAAAATGTCTACTCCTAAGGTTGCACAGTACCAGGAGAGAAATGTCATTCACCTTTCAAGGAAGGTGAGATTAATAAATACTAGAGATGGAAAAAAAGTCCAAGATTGGAAAATACCTGCGAGGTGCAATGAAAGCAGCCCTACTTATACAGCTGCTGCAGAAACTGAAGCTTATCTAGCAAATTACAGAACATTAAAAATCAAAGCTAACACACTTTGAGCCCAATTAGCAATACAAAATCTAATAGCTGCACATACATCAAAAAAGCCTTGTACATGCTTCGGTAGCCTTGGAAGTTAATGCTGAGGAGTTGGAAGGGAGTTCAGAGCAGAATTAAAAAAAAAATAAAATAAAAGGGTGAGTAGGAGTTGCACTATTTTGTGGCCTGATTTAAGGCTGCCACTTTCCAGCTGGATAGAAACTGTTCTGCTCTCATCCTTCACACTGTTTGGAAACAGAGACCCAGAGCCAAAACCTGATCTCACTCCCCCTAGTAGAAGTTATGTGGTAGCCCCACAGAAGCTACAGTCATTACTCTAAACTCACACTTGTGCATCCATGTGTGACTCTCCCTCGTGTTATTGCACGTATTTCAGTGTGAAGGACGCTGCTGTAAATACTGCAGTGCCAGTTGCCACGTGTATTTTCTCAAAACCCTTAATGTAGGCTTAGGAAGCATGGCCTCCCCTCGCTGCTGGTATTGCCTATCCCACCACCTCCTCCCAGCTGGCCACCACCACTTCTCTTCTTCCTCCAGCCGGATGGCTCTTGCCTACCTCCTGTTGTCCCTGTTGCTGGCGATGGGCACCTCTTTTTCCAACCAGATTTCTGATGCCAGCTGAAAGGCAGCTCGACCTTCCCCCAAGGCCTGGGGGAGCGATGGTGGTGGCTCTGTGCTCAGCACACATCGATGCTCACACCTGCCTAATGGTGTGGAATTTGCAGGGCCAAGCCTGGTCCACATGGCCTTAACGTGCATCGGCAGTGGGGCAGGAGCCAAGGATTCATCCCAGTGAGCAGGGTAACTGGGAATGTTCAAAAAGCATTTAGCAGCTTGAATATCGAGAGGCAGCACAGGAAAAGATGGAAGGTAGAAGGGAAAACTATACTCACCCTGTGTAAAAGTGCTGAGCCTTTAATGAGGTATTTGTTGCAAATAATCATCAGCCAACTAGTTAAAAAGCATCCTCAAAAAGTGCCTTTCATGCAGGTGAATGAAAGCAGTGGAAGGTTGGGCTTTTTTTGTGCAAGATAAAAAGTATGTCAAAAAATACAGACAACCTAATTCAAAGATGTCATCGTGTGGTAGTCTTTGTCACAGCAGAACTGGTACTAAACTCTCCTGTGAAGGGCACTTGATTGAAAGGAAACAAAGGGTTGCAGAAAACTACAGAGAAAGAGAAGGGAAACAGAGAGAAATGGAAGATCAGGAAAGAGCCAAAAGGCCGAGAAGGAGTTGCAGCAGGGGTGAAGGAGACACATATATGGCCACAGAAAAATGTAAAGGAAAACCAAAGAAGAGATCCTGCAAGAAATGAACTGGGGAAAAAGAAAAAAAAAAAAAAAAACAACAAAAAAGTAACTACAGCAGACAAACAGAAATGGAAAGGGGTGGGAAGTTCCAGGGGAACAGGCTAGAGGGCAAAGGAAGACTAAAAGAAAAAAGAAGGAGGACAGGGTGAGGGAGTAACCAAACTTTAAGCATCCATCTGGGAGCTATCTCCCAGGTGTGTAAGGCAGGTGTGGACAAGGACTGTGCAAGGAGTAAGTCAGACATGGATAGCACAGGGTTAAAAACTGGAGTATGGTGATATGGTGAGAGTGGATGGTCTTGTGGGTAAGGCACTAGATTCAGATCCAGAGGCCTGGGTTCAAACTTCTGGCTTGACCAAAGGTCAGGTTTAATGATATTGGGAAGCAGGCAATACGATTCACCTTCATGGAAGTTTTGCTTCATTTTTCTCAGTGTTGTGCTATTTTCCCCTCGTGCCATTGAGTTCTGTAAGTTTCGAGCACTTGTCTGCAAAAAGGAGGAAAAACTTCCTCTAGGAAACCCTTCTCCTCATGTTGTCTCTTTTGCTGCATGAGGCTGTCAGCTCTGTTGGGCAGGTTTAGTGTCTCACAGTCTGTCTGCACAGCACCATAGACACACTCTGCATGCTGTCATGACACAAGTACTGATAGTGAGTTTTGATAACAGCAGCATAACCTGCTTGTGTTTGAACCCTTAGTAGATCAGAGACTGGTCTCATTTACACTAGAAAAATGTAGAATAATTCTACTAAATTTACTGTAGCATCAACGAAGACTGGAATTTAGATCAACTTCTTGTAAGTGTGAAAACTGGGTAAGAAAGAAACTTCCTTTTACTGCTAGGTTTCCAAGAGAGATAAAATAAAAAGCCCATGTATGGTACTTGTTACACAGCTGTGGTTATAGCTGTTTACAGAATCTTTTGTGCCACAAGAAAAAGAAAAAAAGGGTCTTTTTCTTTAAATACTGACTCTGCTTGCTAAAGCACATTAGAAAAGCCATGAAGAAGACAGATAGGTTTTAGAGGCAGTCATTTGGTTCCAGTGGAACCTGGACACATGGATCAATTCACAGTACTGCCACTGCAGCAAATGCTCAGGGCCATAAAACACATTACAGATCAGGAAACCATCAAAGTGAGGGATAAAATTAATCACTCGTCTTTCACTGGCTTGGATTCACTGCAATTCAGAAGTCCTTTTTCTCCCCTCCTCCTATGTTTCGGCTGAAAGACACTGAAAGCTGTGAAACTTCTCCAGTCTGAGATGTCCTCATTCCTGTACCACTTGGATTTCAGGAATTTTCCCATTTCCCACTCTTTTGCAGATCTCTGACAATAAGAAGTTGGTTTCCCATATTCAAAAAAGGAAGGGCATTGTGATCCCAGCTCCTTGTGACACTAAGGGAAAACTCTGGGTAACAGAGACATACTGCTCTATGCAGGGAAAGTTCAATACAACCCTTGGAGACAGGGTACAAACTCCACACGAAGCCCAGGGAAGCCTGGGACTTGCTCATTTTTGAACCCCATCCTTCCTAGCTGCTCTGCCCTTCTCTTATTTCAGTCGCTTCAGGGGCTGTCTTTGCAGCCAGGCAAGCCTCTCTGAGCTATACACACACACTGGCATGCTCTCCTGTCCAGCCTCAAATGCAGCTTTTGGGCAGCTGCCCACAGACCAAGAGGAACAAGTCTCTGAAGTCAGAGACGGAGTCTCTTCTGAAGTCCTGTGAGCTATTGCTGTCTGATTATGGCACTACCAGGAAACTCAGCTGTTTGAAGTATGATGAAGTGCCAGGATGCTGAAGGAGCCAAAAGTTGTGGGTCACCGGGACTGATTTTGAAAAGTCTTATACTTAAATTCCACCAGGGCTTTGCCTCGGGGACGTGTGGAAATCTCCAAGTGAAGTCATGTTGAAACCAGGGCAAGTTTCTGCCTACTGGCATGGCTGAAATCCTCAGCACACGGGCTTTGGTTTGCTGCGAAGTGGAAAACCCAAACCAACCTCCATGAAACCCAGAGCTAAAACACAAAGCTAACTGGAGAAGGTGTTGGGATCAGGTAGAGGTGCAGCTGGAAGAGCTCTCTACCAGGATTCTAGCAGCTGCCCCGGGAGCAGGGGAGAAGGGGTTGGCCAGCGGCGTCTGTCTCCGCTCTTTGTAAGGGAGGATGAAATAGCTTGTTAGGCTCTAGTTACTATGGGATGTAGCTTGACCTGGTTTATGAGCCAAGCCCTGCTTTTATGAATTCAATAGAAAAACTTACGTGGACCTCAGTGGGACCTGGGTTTGGCCTAACATGCTTTATTTAGCGTCTTGAGCGAGGGAAACATTTTTCTTTAGATTACAGTTGAAAGTTTCTTGGGTTTCAGCTTGAGTCTTATGGTGGCAGCGTATTACACACTCATATTTCTTTCTTCTTCTTTAATAAATCACATTTCTCCCGCACTTAGCCTCTGACCAAAACCTGTCTGCTTGAACTGCAGTAAACCTGGCTGGTCAGTGATGTCTCTGCTGAAAGCAATCCCCTCCAACCACACCGTGACCTCTGGGCCACCACATCCCCACCCACCCATCCGGCTCCAGGCACCTGGTGAGGAGCGAAGGCTCTGAGAGCAAAGGGAGACAGAGACTGTAAATTCACGTTTGCATAGCTGTGCTGCTGAGGCACAGGGATTTGCTGGAGCCAGGGCCAGAATGAGCAAGTTGTGCGAGAGTCTATCAGATTTGTGAAGTACAGATGTGATAATACCGCTGCAACCACAAAAGAATTTACAACAGGAAATGTTGCAGCTGTTGCTTATTAGCATTAGTACAAATTACACAAAGCAAATTGTTAGCAGACATGTTTCCATAATATTGAACTCATGGCAGTGAATAAAAGTGATACTTTTTCAAGCACAATTTTAGGTTTCCAAGGGAATCCATTTCCAATTGTCCATGAAGGGAGCACGAATTAGAGAGCAGCGTGCAACTATTGCAAGGGATCAGAGGCAATGTGTGCAGCTACTTTCCCGCTTTCTCTGGAGAAGGTGTGCAAATTTGGGACTGTATTTTTGGTGAGACAAGGAAAATGTATGTGGCTCTCTATGACCCAATTACCAGCAACAGAGAGCGAGAGTGTGTGGGTCCTGTTCTGGAGCTGCCACAGCAAGGTTCTGTGCACAGAAGTGCTTGAAAAGGAAGGGAGGCTCTTGCTGACCTTCCCTTTCCCTGCATTTTTTGCCACTGGAGCACTGATTGTGACTTATTTTCCTAGCAACCCCAAGCCTGTTGATGTGGAAACAGCCTGTGCCAGCAGAGCAATCCCCTAACACAAACTCAAGATTTGGAGACGCAATCTTCACAGCAACAGACTTGAACGTGCAAAGTGAAACTTTGGGGTGTGACCCATGAACAACTGACAGCAAAATTCCCGGGAGTGAAACCTTGGGTATGACACCTCTCTCCAGCCAAACCAGTTTCAAACTGGGGCAGCAGCTGGTTTTGGTTCTGCCATACCTACCACCTCACTGGAGCAGCCTGCAGCAGGCAGCCCATTTGGGCACCTCCTCTGCTTCCCTCCTTGCCACATGGGGAAAAGCCAAGCAATTGGCCCTGGGGAGGAGTCTGGAGTTCAGAGAGGGGAAACTCCCTGAAAACGTATAATTTTAATTAATACAAAGAGGGCATTTAATGCTCTCCTCCTTCGTTGGTGTCAAGGCAGAACTGGTTGCATACTGGCAGATGTCTGATCCCAAAGGTGCTCCTCCATGGGGTGCTGGAGGGTAACCCACAGGTTCCTGGAGGGGCTTCAGGGACCTCACTTCTGCTGTTTTGTTTTTGTTTTATTTTTCCAAATAGAAGTCATTCAAAGGATAAGAGTGAGAAAGAGAGAAGGAAGAAAATAAAGATGGTACTAAGTAATTGACCGAAGGTTTTGCAGGATGTTTTGGGGATACCTCCCTGATCTTGTTCAGCCCTCAAAGAGAGCAGCCAGGAAAGGGAGGGTGCAAACCCCATGGGCAGGAAAGGGTTGTGAGGTGGCTGAGCTTGAGCAAGAGGAAAGCCTTTCCCTGGCTCCTAGATCCAAGGACAGACTCTGGAGCTGTTCTCCCTCTAAAGCCATATATATACTTGCTCCCACACTGTCCTTTGATCCTGCCTTGACTGGGTGGCACTGGTTGTACTGGAGGGTTATTTGTAGTCCTGGCACTAATCTAACAAAGGCATCTTTTCACACCAAAATCTAATCACCCATTTTCATATTGTTTTGCTGGTTATTGCTCATTTTGCTACTAACGTTCCAACTATTCTCTCCCATCCATCCTTTCTTTAAGAAGTGTAACTCATGAAGACTGCTGACAACCTATAGAAATTCAGTGATAATTTTAAGGACAAAAGCAGCCCAGAGTGATGCTTTAAGTGCCAGTCCCAAGTGTTCCTGCCTGAATTAATCACACTGAGCAAAGCTGCTAGTGCTGCACTGGCTGCTGTGCTCCTCAGCCTGCCAAGACAGTGGGCTCCAAGAGGTGGAGGCATTCCTAGAGGCATTCATTGAAAGTCAGATAGGTCTGGCTGGGGAAGGAGGCATTTGTTAGAGTGAGAGAAGAGGCCGTGGCAGCAGATGGCTGAGAGGGAGGCATGGCTGACCTGTGTTGCAGTGGATGCTGTGCTGGCTGGCCATGCTGGCTCTATGTTTTTAATGCCCTGCAATCAGCACTTGAGCAAGGGAGGAGCACTTCCCAAATCCTTAGACTTTGCTGCTTGCTCTTTTTTTTTTTTTTTTTTTTTTTTTTTTCATTACGGTTCTGAAACTGTCTGAAGCAACCAAAGTGCCTTTTGATCCAGCCACGAGTGCTTAGAAGGAGAAAGGAGGAACATGCCTTGCTTTTAAGGATATGCACATCCAGCCACCTGTTGGCAACAAACATGCAGCTGGGTTGGCAGCAGTATGTAGAGCTACAAGCAGAATAACAAGAGAAGTAATTTGTACAAGCAGTGTCTAAAGCAGAAGCTAACAGAGAAGTGGCTGACATGCATGTTCTCTTTAGTGCTTGATCTGAGGAAATGGCCGGACACCACTGGCACAGCAGAGCTGCTTAACTACCCTCACCAACAAGACTTGAAAAAGAAAAATTAGTTTTAATTGCAGTATTACTGCAGTAATGTTTGCTTCCTAATTGCCTTTCGTTGGAGAAAAAAAAAAAAAACCCAAAACATGCAACAAGGAGTTTTTATTACAAGCATTACTGACACATAAAGTGAATCTGCTAACTGCCTTCCCTGTAAAAAACAGAACATTAAATATCATGGTCTGGACATTCCTTGTCCTACAAGTGTTGTATCAAATCAAATAGCACCACCGACTGTATACATCAAATATGTACATAAAAACTATTTCAGCATATTAAGTATAACAACATCAATGTAAATACTGTGTTGGTATTATCAGCCCCCTCAGCTGTGATGTCCAGAACAGGAGCGACAAGGTGGAGGGAAGGGATGAGGCACAGAGCGTAGTGGGAAGAATTCTTACTGAGGAAAATCTGTTGTTCTGAGGAGGTTTTTTCCTACTCTCAGGACAAAATGGGAGGTTACAAATTCTTCAAGAAAATACAATAAAAAGCAAAAAACTTTCTTGGAGCAAGAATGTTCCATTTCCAAAATGTCAAAATGATGCTTTGACATTACTGAAAGCTGTGGTTTCAGTTAAATAGAATTTTACGTCAGAAAGTGACATGCTTTTATGAAGAGTTTTGATTTTGACAAAGTAGAATTTTCCAGCATTGAAGCCATCTGATAAATTCTAACCAGCCCTGACTACTGATGTGCTACAGCTGGGTGCATTTCTAAGTGGAGGATTAAAATCACCATTTGAAAAAAAAAGAAGAGAGGCTAACCAATTATGGGAGATTCAAAATTATGGGAGAAAAAGAAAGGAAAAAAAATTGTTTGAGAACTCTCTAAAGGTGACATTACTACTACTGAAGATTTTTACATATTTTGGGGGATCTTTTGGGGGGAAAATATTAATTTTTTTTAAAATGTAAGAGTGAAAACTTAACTGTACAGGTTTGATGGTGATGTGAAGTCACCTCTGTCTCAGCCAGTCAGCTGAACAGGTTTCCATACTCTGCACCATGGACACAAAGGGGTGCAGATAGGTGTTACCTTCCAAGCATCATCACATTTAGGGTTCAGTATATTACATCACTCAATAGTATACAACTTTTTGTTAAACACACTTGTTCAGCTATTCCTATTAAAGGTGTTTCAGTATGCAGACAGGATTTGCTGAAAGGTGGTCAGTCCTGTAAAGATCCAGTCCTGCAAATGTACGGAGACGACTTTTTTAATCTGGGGGAGTAGCCCCCAGGAGTTCAGAGAAATTCTTGTGGGATGTCATTTCTCATAATGTTAGGGTTTTCAGGATTAGGTCTTGAATGGGTATCTTTTTGTAGGACTCCTAGTGTTGCAACATGCATCAAGTTGAATTGTATTCCATGAGGTATTTTTGTTAATATTCTGTTCTGTATGAATAGGGTCAGGCAGTGTGATGACTTGCACATCATCAGGACCCCATTTCTCAAATCATTTGAGGCTAGCTCTAAAATAACCTGCATGACTTAGAAACACTTCCTTCATCTCTTTGGTCATGCACTAAGGGTTTAAACTGTTTGGATATGTCCTTTCATCACCCTCCTTTGTGAAGGATGAAAACAAGGGCACACCCACGCCACAAATTACCTCCTCAGCCTGACACCTGTCCTGGATACATGGAATATCAGTAAGCACCTTTTTGATTTCTATAAGAGGCAGAAGAGCATTATTTTTAATCCACTTGACATATCTGCATACCTGCTGAAAGCTGCAGTGCAATCACAAACCAACACCATAGCGTCCACCCTGGACCTGAGCATCGCTGCCAAGGTCAGAGATGTACCCCCTTCATTGCCAGCTCCTCGTGGGGAATGCTCCCACCCGGCTCCCTCACTTTTTAAAAATGCAAACAGAAACAAAACCAGAAATTTTGGGTTTTCTTAGGGTGTCACAAACTACGCCAGACAGAAACGGCACAGGGAAGGGAACTGACAGCTGAGCACGCCAGACACCGTGGGAGCCATCCACCCCCCCTTTGGCATAACGGGAAACATCCTGTCAGAAACACTCTCTGCATTTGGGCTTTTCTTGAATTAATTATCTGTAAACGATGACGGGCTTATCCTGCTGCGAGCCTGCGATTCAGAGTCCGTATTTATAGATGCGCTTGATAGGAATGTCGTGATGGGCAAAGCTCATCAGACAGAAAGCACCATGGCTTCAGAGCTCTAGCCTCAAGTCTATTAGGGCTGCTCCCTCTAGTGGGAAAAAAGAATTTTAGCTGCAAAAAACCCTTTTTTCCCCGCTATTTATATATTTTTTTAAGAACTTCTTTATTTCTTTTTTAGATCTTTCCCCCCCCTCTTTATTATCTTTTTTTTTTTTCTTTTTCTTTTCCTTTTTTTTCTTTCTTTCTTTTTTTTTTTTTTTTTAATTTTTTTTTTTTAATTGAAGGATTCAAGTTTTCCAGATAGTGCAAGACACAGGGCAGTTCCCATCAGACAATAGGTGACCTCAAGCTGTGCTCTTCCAGCCCTGGAGTATCGGTGGTGGAGCTGGAGCCCAGCCCCTGCAGGTCAGCAGTTACTCCTCTGAGGAAGACCCATGGCAAGTGAGGGACTCTTTGATAGTCTTCCAGCATAGGCTGTAGCTGTGTTTGCTTTTGATTTCCCACTTCTGATTAAAAAAATAGGACTTACTATAATAATAATAATAATAATATTAATGATACAAAATAATTATTGTAATTATATACTTTTTGGAAAACTATTAACACAAAGCATCCCATTGGACTAAGAAAAGGTGACAATGCACAGATGTTAAAAAAGACAAAGTCTTTGTTAAAAAAGAAGGAAAAACAACCTGCAAATGAATGCATTTCTGTAAGGCAACATGTTACCTTCAGTTTTCCATCTAGATTTAGGTCAGGTTCTGTTGTTCAAGAAACTATTAAAACTTGGCTTGCTTGAGCTTATCAATGTGGTAGCACAGTTTCAGCGCAGGTCCCAGTTTCAGCCCCAGGTATTTCATGATCATGTCACTTTTTAGCAGCAACAAAGCATTGCCATCAATCTCCTGGTTTCAAAAGAGAGAAAGAGAATCAAAATGTGTTAACCCACTTCTACTGCTGCATCCTGACATATTAAACAAGATGAATCAGAAGTAACATGTCTCTTAGAGTAGTGCTAGTGGAAATGTCATGCATTTTGAAATTTCATTTAAAAAAATTGAAATCTGAGGTATGGTGGAAGGAAACTCTAAAGGAGGGGTTAATCAAATAGTACTTCTTATTCTTCAAGGAAGTGTAAAGCTTGTCTCTGTTTAAAAAAAAAACAAAACAGGGTTGCTCTTAAGCTTAATTCTGAGAAAAGCCAGTCAGCCCGCAGAGAAAGGAGTGATAAATAGAGGGAGAGGGATGTGTCCTCATGAATGTGCCAATAACACACCTCTGACTCTCAGTTCCAGCTTTGTCCCTGGCTATAAGCTTGCTTCACTCATTCCCAGTGCAATTATATCCAGTGATATCAGATAGATATCTGTCTGTCTATATACATGCTTCTTTTTCTTACAGATAGTAGTAACATGATTATTTGAATGCATCTATTAATAAAATTTCTTCAAATTTCATTTAACCATCATGTAAGTGGAGGAAATGATCACCAAGTTCATGTTTTTTTTTATCCCAGACCTGTTATCTTGAAAGCCTTGTCAAATCACAAAGTGAGCACAAAACAGCTTAGAGTGCACAGAGAAATGGACTCTATTTTACTATGGACTATAAAACACAAAAGGTTTCAGCTACTCTGTCCTTCCTTGGATCCTGAGCTTGCCTGTTTTTCCTGACTATATCAGTGGATTTGCTAAAAAACACTACCTTTCCCCCCAGTCTCCACCACCACCATACTCGTATCACCAGCACTGAGACATAATGAGTGCTAAGTGTATGTGCATAAATACACATATACAGGCACATACCATTGCTGTGTATATTGCATTCTGCTTTTGATGGGCAGGTCTTTCCTCTGTGATCCATTACCTGCTAATTAAGCAATACTATGGATCCTAATTTGCCCTGATCATTATTATTCCATTCGGCAGGTGGCTTAGCTGATGAGCAGTTAAGGTCACTTTCTGATTGACTAAATCAATTAGTGCTCTTCATTTTTGCAACCTCCAATCTACCCGTGATAGAAACTCTTTTCACCTTCACCCTCTTCTTTCTATTATCTTAGGGAAGCTAAGGGAAAGTAAGAGTAAGTATTACATGTAATTAATATTTGCACAAGAAAGAAAAGCTCCTGGAACTGTGGTGCCACAGGGTGAAAACACTGTCAAGGGTTTGGTGCAGAGGCAGCTGTTTCTAAACGTTGAGTTCAGCATTTTATTATTTCCTTTATTAGTACTGTGTAGGGGTCAAAATTAAACTCCATGACAAGAGTATGCCAGAGGGAGCATTCACATCCAATTAAATATCCCATATGAGCCACGTCCCTGTGCAGATTGTTGGCTTGACTTCTCTACAATATTACTGTGTCAGCCCTTTAAAAAATAATTTTTATAAGTTGAATTCTATAGTATGGTTCCCAAAGCTCTAATAGCTCTACCAGAAGATCTTGAACCAAATGTGTAGCTGGTGAAATTCAGTGCCAGCAGTGCAGTTAGCTTGTTTCACATGAGCTGAGATCTGACCCACTGCAAGTTAGAATATTGCAGGAAATCATTGTCATGTTCCTGTAAGGGGATGGACACAGCAAATGTGTGAGCTGTGAGGTCATGATGCAGTGGGTATAACATACAGATTCCATCTGCAAGAATGAGTATTTGTTTGTCAGCTTCTTGCAGCAATTGTTCTGAGGGTATTGTTCAAAATGCAGAGTAACCCCCAAATAAATCCTGTGCCATGCAAATAAGAATTGAGGTGAGAATGTCCTCCAGGATGAGACTTTTAAATACATAAAAGCCCCCATCTTCCTGAATGTTTAAGTGTCTAATTTCTTAGTAAATTCAAAGACTTCAAGATCTATATCCTTCTTGTGATATATATATATATATATATACATCTATCTATCTATCTATCTATCTATCTATCTATCTATCTAATCTATCTTCTGTGTTCTGCAGTCTCATGAACAGACACCAACCCAGGTAAGGTTACTACCTGTGACAGGACTGCAAAAAGTGGCAGCTCAGTGGTCAGTGCTCAAACATCCAAGGTAAAGAGAGGGGCATTATAGAGAAGGATGCAAGCTTACAAGTCTGGTGTCTAGCACTGGCAAAAACAGGTTGCTATTTGGATAAATTGGATTAACTCTGTTTAACTCAAAGCTTTTTGTCTCCTTCACACATGCATTTGCCAATCACTGCCCATAATTAAACTGTTAGACCATAACATTGGTTCAATCCCTTCCAGCTTGAGTTTTCTACTTTCTAATTTCCTGTGTAACTCTTTCTTCTCCTCCATTTCCCTTCGCCCAGTCTTTCTACCAGGTATTTCTTGCTGAGAGAGCATTGAATGGGGCTTTCACATAATGTCTCTACAAGGTCCCTGCCAGGCTGATGGCTCCTTTGCATGAGGCCAGAAGATCTACCAGCTAATGGGCTCAGTTCTCCTTGGCACATAGCCCTGCTGAGGGACCAAGGACCACCAGATGGGAGGCAGCAGGTAGTTCCATGGTCTTTGGTGGGCACTCTCAAGTGCCACAGAGCTCCTTGGGTGTCTTGGCAAGAAGGAAAGCTCCTTGGTTTTCCTGATACAAAGAGCTGAGACAGAGCCAGGTGATGGTGCAACACCTCCTTTCTGCACTCTGGGAGAGCTGGCACCAGGGACTGTGGTCAACACTTAAATGGCTTAATATAGTGATGGGAAGGCACACTGCCCACATGCAGGATACCTCCTCTCCCCAGCCTTCCTGGCAGTTCCACCACCCTCTCCCTTCCCGTGTCATAGCTCAGATAAGCTGATTGCCAGTGCAATGATTTTAGGTGATTGCTGGGCCTTGTCAATGACAGTAAGTGCTTCTAAGTAAATTATGCACCTACTTCATAGAAAGATTGAACATACAGGAAGATATGGCTAAGGTTAATGGACTAATCACTTCTCTCTCACCCCCCGGGTCTCTGTGATAATCCAGATGAGATCTGAAGGCAGAAAAATTGCAGGGACATATATAACTCGAAGGCGTAATTGAATTGAGTTGTGTGGCAATCTTACCCAGGTTCTCACACCTATGGCATATTTTACAGGAAAACCAATGATGAGTAGAGCCCATAGGTGCAGGGTGTTTCACAAAAGATGACAGGAACAGTCTTAGTGGCAATTTAGCTTGGTCTCTCTGGTCACAGAGCAGCTGTAGTATTGTGGCATTTTCTAGCTCAGCTGGCCCATGACTGACTGCAGCATGTCACTGTCCTCTTGCTAGATAAAAGCATGATGTGCTATCCTCTGCTACAAATGGAAACTAGACAAAAATCATGCTTTTGCACTGTACATAATTACAAGATTTAAACGTTTGCTTTTGTGGGGGGGATGTACCTGTATACTTTGCAGACCATGGCAGCTCTGTCTCCTCAATGCACAAACCTTTCTAATGGTCTCAAAAACTCATGCTAAAGCAAGTTCTTTTAAACCTGAAGGTGATGTTTTTATCCGCCTGGTTACCCCCATAGCCAAGGTAGGCCTTGCTTCATTATCAGCTTATGAGGAAGATTTGCCTTCCCTGCAGGAGGCAGGGAAATTAGGCTGACCCTAATGGCAAGTTTGGTCCTAGCACCACTGTGCCTCCTCTGTTGTTCTCATCCCAACAGCCTGTCTGCAGAGCATCAGATGGCCCCAGTACCTGCCTAGGATGAACAGACATCAAAGCCTCTCTTCAGTTTCATTTCCAAAAATTATCATTTCACATCTGGAAGTACTGCACCCAGCATGTAGCTGGAAGTCCATCAGTTGGCTCCTTCAACTCCTGTCTGCAACCTCACATTCTCATCTGTCCCTTCTGGTCCACAGGCAAGGATTGGGATCTGGCTATCAAGCCCTCTTGTTTGCTTTGCACCTTAAGGTGCTGATCAGGAGTCAGGGCCAGGGAGCTCTTCTTATTTAGACCCAGGTCCAGCCACTTTTATCCAAAGCTATGACCTCCAGCTTAACACACGCAAGTTGCTTTTAGGATAAAATCCATTTTCATAGCCAGACTGAATTGATCAAGAAGGGATGGAAGAGGAGGAGGAGGCTGAAGATATTATTAGGTGCATAAATGCCAACTCCCTATACAGCAGCAGAACAAGTAACTCCAGATCAGATGTATGTTTACAGCCTCTCCCTTAGCTAATTAAGGATAATATCAATTCCACCACTGGAGATTGCCTAGCAAAAGCAGCTATCATATTCTCCAGTGTGTCAGCAGGTCTGCTAAATTTGGTTATGCAGTTACATAATACTGTGGGGAAAAAAATTAAAAGCTTGTCTGTTTTGGGTTTCTCCTGCAAAATATCTAGAGACACATAAAAATTGTTCTTCATAGAAGAATCATAGGTGCATTGGGAAAAAAATGGCATTGAGATGAGGCTTTTTCGTGCCAATCTGACAATGAAAAAGGAGCACCAGATCCTCTGTGCTTTCTCTTAGGGTTGGTATAGAAACAATTTACATTGGTGTAGGTGAAAACAAGGAGTGAGCATTTTCTAAAGACAGTGTTAGGGTCTCCTCATTGGAGGATAGAATAGAATAGAATAGAATAGAATAGAATAGAATAGAATAGAATAGTAATTTCAGTTGGAAGGGACCTACCATGATCATCTAGTCCAATTGCTTGACAGCTTTGGGACTGATCAAAAATTAAAGTATGCCATTAAGGGTATTATCCAAACACTTCTTAAACACTGACAGATTTGGGACATTGACCACCTCTCCAAGAATCCCATTTAAGTGTTTGACCCCCTTCTTGGGTTATAAGTGAACATTTCTTCAGTCTGAACCCCTCAGCATTGCTGAACACCTTGCAGGCCCCTGCATTCAACTTGGCTGAGCACAAATACCACCTATAGCAGCCAACTGCATCTGAGAAGGGCTGTGTGACATGTGCTGGCATTACCCTGGGACTGCCCATGCACTTTGCTTTAGTTACCCAGAAATGCTAAGGACAGCCTTCTACGTACGTGTTTTCTGAAGAGGTCCACATGGGGACCTAAAGCATGAGGGTCTGCATCCTTCACAAAACAAACCACATCATCCACCGTCCAGGTCAAAGGATTCTTGCTTGATGGCCGAGCTGCGTCTTGCTCTGGTGAAGGACTTGAGGCTGTCGATATAAAAAAGGCCACAACACATTACAATGACAGACAGTGGTCCTTGGTTTGAGAGTGTGCAGGGCATAGGATCTGTGTGTGCAAGCATCAGTCTGAGTTGGTCAGGTAGGGAGAGAAGG
Organism: Heliangelus exortis; assembly: GCF_036169615.1. Taxonomy (NCBI): domain Eukaryota; kingdom Metazoa; phylum Chordata; class Aves; order Apodiformes; family Trochilidae; genus Heliangelus; species Heliangelus exortis. Next base: position 70,513,242 of record NC_092424.1, on the reverse strand, counting down.
GGTCTTGCAGTTTCCAATCTAACATCTTACTGGGAGACAAGATCCCAGCTGGTGAATAGCGTTAAGAAACATGAGACCCTCAGGTTCCTTCTGGGGAAGGAAAAATGTGCCAGCTGCCCCTGCTGTCATATCTGCAAGCAGAGGGGATCTTGGCTCAGGAAGACACCACCTTCCCACCTGGAGAGAAGGTTCTTCAACACTAAACAAACGAGTTTGCCACTGAGCTAGAGGATAAAACCAGGACTTGGGTTTTTTTTCTTTGCATTCAGGTATTAAGAGCTTGAAGAGAAGTTTCTAGTCCATATCCTCCTAATCTTATGCTCTCACAAAGCTGATGGTCCCCAGTGAATGCCTATTTAGAAAGCTACTAAAGCACGTGAAGATGAACATTGCATATGTGACTTTTTAATGGGATAAACCCTGGATGATTTAAGGTCACTTTGGCTTGCTGTAGCTTTAAATCAAGTGAATAAAGGCCCATTGGAATGAAAGTACATTTATGTTTTTATTCTTAGTCTCCACAGAATTATAAATCTCAGCTTTCATGTGAATATAATTTGCACCCCCACTTTGTGTCACTATTACAAGAACTACATAATGCTAGGTTACAGGAAATGTTTGAATATGTTTATATCCACACCAAGCAAACTTTGCATTAGCAGGTGGCAGGACACAGATCTGTAATAAGTAACTTGCCCAGACTTGCTTAGCTCTTTTTTTTAAGGCCAGTTTTCTGATGAGAGAAGTGCAAATGCTAAGCAAGTGGGCACTACAGAAGACAGTAGAGAGGAACTCAGATACCTAAACTGGAGCCAGGAGGGGTCCCAGGTAACTAAGAGGGCAATCAAAATTGCTTTAGAGAGAAGGGCTGAGCTCTCCAGAGAAATACTGATCTTACAGAGGCAGATGAAAGGTATGAGAATCCCTATGTGTGACTCAAAACATGATCCTAATGTGTGTGAGCAAATGTAGTGGGCTGGGTTTGTGGCCTGTGCAAGATTGTCATTCCATTGACTTCAGTAGAACTGCACTGATTTATATTAGCTGAGGCTCTGCCCAGATAGGTCCAGTAACAGCTTTATGTGCACATTGGTCCTTTTTTCTCTTGCCCTCATGCTCATCTTACAGTAAAATGTAATGAGGTATATTTTGCAGTTATGAAGGATGAACTCCAGAAAGCAGCAGTGCTGTGAATGTGCAAATCTGGTCGATGGGCTTCATAATGGGATGTGATGTAAATATCATGATAATTACACTCTCATTTGCTAAGTCACTTCTCTGGATATAAAGGACAAGGAGTAGCCGCAGGTCCTCTTAATTAGACAGCTAGGATTGGTGTTCATATGGACTCAGGCGACCCTGGGCTCCACTCACAGAATAAATGGAATACACAACGGTACAGACACCATCTGGAGCCTTTGGCATGAAACAATGAAGACAAAGAATGCAAAATGAGCAGGGTAATCTTGGCCATCCCCTGGATCATCAGTAACATCGAGTAACTTTGTCAGGGACAAGCGGGAGAGACAGAGGGGTTAGTGTTTCTGCCCTGTCTGACCTGCTGATGGTCTGGGTGCCAGCTGATGTGTGGAGATACACACCTCAAAACAAAGGTCAGGGAGAAAACCAGGCTTCCACAAACCAGCTGGAAAATAGAGGCAGGGGAGAAAGGTTTGGCAGTGCCCAAAGGATTGGGGAAGTTTCTACGCTACTGCCATAATGTGGCCAGGGAAGATGCGCCACTACTGAGGAGCACATTTTTTTCCCATATATTTGTATGAATGTAAGGAAAGCCCTGGAGCCTTAGCCTGGGATTTACAGTAGGCACAAAGAGAGCAGCCCCTGGTTCAGTGACTCCTGCTCACAACTCACTGCTTCCAGAAATGTCGGGAAAGGGCAAAGGGAAACAGAGAGCCCCAAGAGCGGCTGGGAGCCTTCACAGATATTGGAAATATCTGTAGTAAAAGGAAGGAGATTAGAAGAATAGGTTGAAATGACAGGGGAATTCTATTAACTTCTTCACAATCTAGCAATCAATAGCATAAATACGATTTTTTAAAGACAAGTATATAAATGACCTTTCTAAAGAGACCACATGACTAGAACTCTTCCAGGACTTAGCAGGTCAAGATAACTCTTTTGAATTCTCACCTGAGGTATAACATAATAATACAAAAAACAAGAATTATGTGTAGGTGCAAGCTCTTCAAATATAGTAATATCTTTATTCCTACCTAGAGTCAAGTTGCTTTTTCATTAATTAAGATGTGTTACTTTACTAGTGTGTAAGAGCATACCTTTACAGGTTGCTAGCAAAACTGGTGTATCAATGGCTTTCAGAGAAATATCTTGAACATAGATTTTAGTTGGTGAGTTTGAAACACTGTTTCTCCATATCTTTTTACATTTATTTTGGGGTTTAATTCACTCTGGCTTTTTAACATCCTAGTTTACACAGCTAAGTGTAATCCCTCTATTTACAAAATAAATCATCTCATGTCTACACAAAGGCATGGAGTTTATTTCAACAGTATCACTTTGCTGAAAGATTATATTAAGCACAAAAGTGTTTGATGGCAGCAGGGCAAGTACCATACATTTTTTCTTATCTGAAGATATTCACACTTAACCTAAGAATTAGATAAATGAGGAAGTCTCATGTCTCCCGGGTATCCTATGCCATCCTGTCATCAGAATTAATCAAGAAGATAATGAATACTCAGATTACAAAGAGATGGGAGTGCTCGCGACCAATAATTATTTTTAGAGATCGTAATCTAGGTCAAATCCAATTTCCTGTTTTTGACAGATGGCAAAAATTTGTCAAATTAATGGAATGGAATATGGAAATCTAGGTAATCAGAGGAAAGCACTTCCCCCTCCTGCCTGAAGCAGTGTTGGGGAAGGGGAGTGAAGAGTTTCTCCTCAGGGGAAGGTCTTGGGGCACCCCAGTCGAGACCATTGCCTGTGCAGAAAGAGATGGAGATACCAGGTCAGTGGCCAAAACACAGCAAAACCAATGGGAATATGTGGCCTGGCTTGGTCTGGTCTCTCATCCCATGCAGACTTTTCTCTGACCTCCACCTCTGGCCTCGGGACTTTCCTGAGAAAAAGGGTGGAGAGAGAGGAAGCCATCAGCCAAACAACTGCAGTGGCATGACAAGGAAATCTAATGCTAAAATGGAGTTAAACCTGCAGAAGAAGGAAAGATAAACAACAGACTCCCTAAATATGTTCTTGGCAAACAAACAGAGCCCAGAGGGAGTACGGTCATTGATAGATAAGAGTGGAAAGGGAATGACAGATGAACTTTAATATTGCTGCAGGCCTAAATGATTTCTTTGCCTCAGGGGAAGGGGGTGGGAATGAAATTTTAAAAGGTTCTCTCTGATTGCACTGGAGCAGATAATAAGGAGCAGCAGATCTACTGAAACTAAGCAGAAGTAGCAGGCCCTCAAAGGAGCAGAGAATTACTTTTAAAAACAAACCACCTTCCACTATAAACAAGAACTTTGTAGAAGACAGTTTTCTAAAAGTCTAGGGCACACCAGGCAGACAAGGAGAGGCATTAGAAACACAGGCATATGGAAGAACGTAATTAGAGGATATTTATGGGTTCAGGGGGGGTTGACAAGCCAGTCAGCTCCAGAAAGAAGATTTGACTTAGCACATCATTTTGCACTGGTAGGCACTTGCAGGACGTGTTTTGCACCACCTGGCTGGTGGCCTCAGCCCTGTAGTCTGGCAGGGCAGAGTCCTCATCCCACCACATCCCAGTGTGGTGGTTGTTGCTGCTCCCAGCATGGCACATGCCATGGAGGGATGCAATATTGAAGGTGCTCCTCCACACACTGCAAGAGCAGCCCAGCATCCAGCTGCATGAGATGTGGCCGTGGGCTGGCGTTAAATATTTATTTGTACCTTTCTTGCTTTGCCTCTCTTTTGCAAGGGAAAAAGAAAAGGCAGCTTACTGAAAGCATTGGGAACTTCCAGCCTGTAAATGTCCTCAAAAATGAACACGAGGGCTGTGTTTGCCAAAGAAGTGGTACCCAGCAGTGAGCTCTGTAATGCCATCAGCAGCTTCTTTGCCACTGCCTTGGGATGTGCTGAATCTGGCCCCTGTGGGGTTCTTGCAGTATTATTCTGGAAAAAGAGAAATTTCAGATCCTGCTCCTCCAAAACGTTTTCAGGAAATAAATGTATTAGCAAGCAGGATTGTGTCTTTAGCAAGGGCCCTCAGGTGATAATAATTAACTGCTAATATTAGATAATAAAATCTGCATAAAAATAACAAGCTACAGGGTAAGGTTAAGGTTATTATATTGTGGTTGAACATGCAATTCTTCATACTTGGAATAAAAGCTTTGTTTGTTATGTAAGCAGGCTTGGAAAGGTTTATGATGTCCTTGACTATTCCTCCTCTGATTTAAGAGCTTCAATTTGGCAAATGATGACAGGAAAGTGAATGTTTATCTGTTAGCAGACCAGGCTATCTTTCTGAAATGAGTTGAGTTTGGGGGTTTTTTGTTTTATCTATTTATTATTTTTTAGCATAATCATGGAGAATTAGGCATCAAATTTCCAATTGCATTAATGAGAGCTTTGAGGTTTAATCTCATCCATTCCGCTTGAAAGAGATGTCCTGCTGTGCACTGAGATATGTTTTATGGTTATGGTTTATTCCATGATATTTGCCCACCCTGATAAATAAAGCAAGTTATTTTTCAAAAATATCCATAAATAAAACTTGGTTTGAGGTTTCAGAGAGAGAAATTCTTCCTCTTTTTAATGAGTCCTGCCCATCCCTGCCTTGTAAGTATACAAACTGAGAAGGATAAGGACAGAGACTGGCATGCACTGCTTACTCATCTTTTCTCACTTATAATTCAGCAGCATAAAAATTATCACTAGAAAGAGGAAACACAAGTGCAGAAGCATCATAGAGAGAGCACAGATTCCAAAGACCTTTTCAAGAGAGATTTTGCAAAGACAGTAATAAAACTCCAGTGCGGCTGCACTAAGACAATTGCTGAAAGATGTGTATTTTTAAAGTCTGGGATTTCCCGCAGCACCCAGCAGCACGGTGGATGAAAGTTTGATAGCTGTGAAGAAATACAGTCTCTAATTTTAAGGAGGAGCAGGCAATGCTTTATAGGACTCTACAGCTGGAATCCCAGCGTTACAGAGCTGCTGCTATCACAAACAGAGAAGGAGATGAAAGGCTGGAAACAGCACAGTTTCTTTACTGCTAGAAGGGACATCCTAATAAATCTGTGGGTACCTTGACTTCGTGCATGTCACTGTGTTGCCCCTCACAGTCACTGAAAACCTCCTGGCCATGTCAGGGAGCAAATGACTCTCCTGTGCCTCAGAGAACCCACGTCCTGCTGTGTACCATGGGAAACTGCTGGCGGGGCCAGAAAGAACTGAGGGGATCAGAGGAAATGCAATGGACACTGGTGGCACAAACGTGCTGTAGCCATCTGGGCTGCTGTACTGTGGAGCATGTGGTGGAGCACAGGGAATTGCTGTTCCTTTTGTCAGCGACTTTGACAGAAAACCCATCTCTGTATGGGTTTGTGTATACCTTTACAGCAGACCCTAATATACAATAGATGATTCCAGAACTAATAGATTGTTGGTAATTATAAATAAACAATATCAATAAATCGATAACCATTTTTGTGCTGTTCACTGCCTAACTGCTGGTTTGAGGGAGCAGCTGTTGTGCTGACCAAACGACCCAGAGGTCCCAGAGGAATTAGTGTAATGCAAAGGTCAAATGCTTGTCACACTAAAAACACTAAGCAGTCTTGGGACCAGTCCTGTTACTCCAAAGTATCATTTGTAGCATTTTAGTAACTTCTAACTGCTTCAAAGACATCGACAGATCATGAGTGCCTGAGTCAAAAGTAATCTCTTCCCCTTTGATCCTCAAAATGCTTTAATGTGTTTCAAGCTAGAGAAATGTAGGATCCTGCAAAGCCTATTGCATCACCCCTCTGTAATTTTTCTGTTAGTTCAGTTATAGAAGAGAAAAAGGTGCCATTTTGTAAAGACTGCAAATTCTGTGAGAAGTCATGATAAGAGAGATGGCACTGTCTCCTGAAGCTTAGCATCCTGCTCAGGACCATGCTGAGTTTTCAAAAGACATTTGCTGAGACTGGAAAACAGTGAGAAGGAAGAAGCCAAAGCAATGCAGCTGAGCAAAACTAAGCAGTTCTGATTTAAAGCTTCGGTCCTTTGAATTTAGATTCAAACCCCTGATATTGTGTCTCCACACAACACATTTTTAAGCACAGGAACTCTACTGTTTTTGTGGATGCCAAACCACGCAAAGCATTCAGTAAGCCACCGGGTGATGCAGAGAAGAAAAAAACCTATGCAGGGTCACTAAGTATGAACCCACCACTTTGGGTGCAGGAAGCCCTTGAACAACAGATTTCTGGCGGTGGGGAAAGAAGCAGAACTATCTCTGAGCTTATCTCTTTTATGGGGGTGTGCTGCTGTCTCATCCTGGAGACACAGTGAGCAGCCAGAGGGACCTTTGCTCTGAACTGCTCTGACCCTTCCGGTGTGCTACAAAGCACCGATGTCTGATGCCAGGCAGAATGATAAAGATTTTCAAAGCAAGCAAGTAACAATATTGTTAAATCTTGGCCCCTCGCAGCTGCCGACTAAAAAGCTTGACGGAAGCATCCCAGTTCTGCTAGGAGGCTCTAGGGAAAGCACTGGGAGAAGTTAAAATGAATCCCGTGCACAGTAAACCTCTTGTCCTCCCAGCACCTGATTATGCTGGCCTGAGATGCAGTGAGCAAGATCTAAAAGAAAGAGCTTTTCATTTCCTTTTCTTTGAAACCGAGGCACTTGGTCCTTTGTGGCAACCTTTTACAAGTTGTTTGCAGTAGTGCATTTCTCTATTATCCACTTTTCTTTGAATAAAGTTGACTCTAAGTTAAGAAAAAATGATGATGAGAACTTAATGCTTATCTGTGCTCTGAATAACAGTGTAACACAAGGGAAAACCAGGGAAACAAGTGTGTGGAAATGATAGAAAAGTGAGTGATGGTTTTGCATAGGTGCTGAACATTTAGGAAGGCAAACCTAGATAGGCAAAGAAATACCAATCAAAATAATGGCAATCGCTATTTTGGAAGAATACTGTTCAGAAATATTAAATAGTGAAAGTTCAGGAACAAGAAATAATACAGATACAGGGGAGGTGAGGGATGAGAAGGAATTTTACAAAGGTCTGCGGCTACTGGGAAGAGGCTCTGGAGTGGTTACCAAACAAGAATGAGCAAAATCAGATGCAGTTTCCAAGGGAAATGAAGGGCAGAAAGACAGTGTAATGAGCTAATGCAGACAAAAGGGCTAGGGAAACCAGTAAGGTTTCTGCAGATATATCAAGATTTTTTTAAAAAATACCAGTGTGACAGTAGGTCCCATTAATAAATGAGCAAGGGAAAGAAATTAATTACTTAAAAATGCGTGAGCCACTTCAACTCCTTTGTTAGATCCATCTTCAAGATGAAAAATACATAAATGAATTTTGAATAATTAGTATGGGGTGAAGAAACTGCTGGAATCACTGGTTAAAGACATGTTAATGGAGAACTTGGAAAATGAAAATGAAGGCAAAGTTAACAGAAATTCAGGGAATTAGCTAACCTGTTTGATGAACTCAGGTAATTTCTAGAAAAAAAAAAAAAAAAAAAAGAAAAAGTCATAGCTAATAAGTAATATAGCTGCTGGGCAGAGTGACCAACCCAGCAAATGTAAATCCTATTAGGGTAGCTGAACAAAAATAAAAAGAGAGTGAAGGAGGGTTATTGAATGAAGTGGTTACCACATCATCCCTTGAATTTGCAGATAAACTTCTTGTGACTTTGCTTCCTGAAGGATAAATGAGCCTTATGCAGTTAGCTGGATGATTTCTAAAAAGATACTTTGTTGGGTAGTCTTTTTCAAGTAAAATCTGGCTTGGTTCATGATTGAGGGGGCAGGATGGGCCATGCAGATAGGAGGAAAAACGTTTTGCTAAGATGCTTTGGGGTAGGCACTAGTTCTTGGCTTTCCTTTACATCATTTCTTGTACGCAGTTGATGTCGCACAAATAACAGGTCCCTACCTGTAGGCAGTGTCAATCTTTGGGAGGAATGCCTTATATATTAATATTTATAGCTGTAAGTTGATGATAGCAGCTGTGATTGCCACACGATTATACATAATACATATGTTTACATAATTAATGACAGTATTAGAAAACATTCACCTTTTTACTTAATTAATGAACAGATTGATTTTGTGTTTACATAGGTTATTATTTCTCCTTGTAAATGGAAGTGTGAGCGGTCTGGATAGATGTCAACCCAGACCCACCTCACTAATTTTCCTGGGAATATGGGAGTGAGTTGACTCCAGCATGGCACCAACCTAGCAGCACACATTGCTAAATGGAAGCTGTTATATTACCACTTCTGTTTCCTTCAAGATAGGTCCCGTTCATCGTTGGGCTGGAGGTCTGATGCCGTAGGCCGGTAGATGAGGACCCTCCTGAAGACATCTGGGCAGGACGATGGCTACAGGATGAAGAGGAGCCTCCAGCAGGATGTCCATCTGCAGGACCCTGCCTCATGGAATACATGGAGCCCATGCAACCAAAGGCAGAATCAGCAGGATCCACGCTGTACCTCTTCATGGTCGCAGGATCAGCCAGGTAGTCCTCAGGTATGACGGTTTCTGCTCAGGAAGCCAAGACACAATAGAAACATCAGTAAACCAGAACCAATCTTAATCCAGCCCTTTAATTTTTTTAGCTCCAAATTTCTCTACAGACATCTGGCTGAAGGGAGTCTTTGCTGAGAATTAATAAATAATGAAGGGAAGCATTACCACTCAGAAGTCAGTAAGGGTCACAAGAGGGAAACTATAGCTTGATGTGACTCAGCCATTGTCAGCTTATAGCAAAATTCTCCATAAAGTCCTGGCTTCATGGTGCTCCCCAAATACCACTACAGACTGGAGGACTGTACAAAGGTTTTTTGCTTTGTCTTTCTTTTAAGACCATGCAAGTTGAAAGGAAGAAAGCAGAAGACAAGACGGGCATTTTGTTGGGTTCATAATGCCTGGCAGCCAGTAGGAGGGAGTACAGGTAATAAATCAAAGCATTCCAGTTCCAAGAACTAGTCAGAAAAATATCCTCAGATGCAAATGTCCATCAGTCCTGATATCCCAAAAGAAGAAGAGTCCTGATGGCTGACAACCATGCCCAAGGTTTGCCATGGGCAGACATGTTCAGACATGAGTGTCAGCACCAATGATGACTGCAAGACACTGCTTTGGTGCCTCGCTTCCACATTGCACTTTTCACACTGTATAGGAGTCAAATACCTTGCTTTTCAGATTCCTCCCAATAGACCAAATTTTGTGCTTAGAGACTCTCTTTCCCTTTGCTTGAGGGTCTAATGCACAGCCATGAGGTAGGTCTAGCCCCAGGTTTTGCAGTACGTAGGCTTTTTTCCAGTTCCTCTCAGACCTATGTCCAGGTCCATCTTGTTTCACTATCTGGACTGAGACCTCCCTCTCTGGGTCATTGTCCTACTCTGGCCAGTCCCAGCTGACTCCCAACAAGCCTCAGTATCCAGGATCCTTCCTGCTTGCCTTTTGTGTCTTCACAAAACATAGTCAAAGCTCTTCTCATTCCTACTGCCATTCTCTCCACAAAACCAACCCTCCCCTTCCAGGACCCTCTTCTTTACCTCCACCACCATCACCACTACCACTGAGATACAACCAGAGCCCCTGGAAACATCTCTGAGATCCAGATCTTCACATAATCCCAACAGATACTGGCAACCTGCTCTTGAGAGTTTCCCTCTCCCACTGCAATGTGCTTCTCCTGGCATATTGTGTAGCCTTCTTGAGTAACAGGAAGGATTTATGCTGTAATTTATGCTACAAGACCCAGACCCCATTGCTAATTGGTGTTGAGACTGTATATAATAGAGTTTTCCTTTTAATTTACAATTTTACTCTTCCTTTGAAAAAAACAAAACCAAAAAACAAAAAACCCCAAAACCTTGGCAACTGTGTACAGTAGTTGATGTTAAACAAACATGATTTAGTTTGATGACTCAAATGCTCAAGACTTGTGCCATGCCAGCATTGTGGCTCATGTGTCAAGCAACAGCACAGATTTTTGTTACATGATTGCCTGATTTCATTTTCATGCTGCTGTATTTCAAAACTTTGTCCCTTTCTGGGCCAAGGCTAGACTCACCATAAGAAAAACATCAGACCTGAAGGACAGATGTAAATATGAAGTTGCCTTGCTTTTGGGCAATTGCCTTTGCAATTGCAAGTAACTTTCCTCTAGTGAAGCTTTTTTCCCTTAGATAATTTGAATCCTTCCAGCATGCATTCAAGTATCCTGCTGCTTTCTGCCAGGGATTTCTGAGCTTGATTCTCACACAAATACAGATTGGGTATAATTCTATTGAATCCAGTGTAGTTCAGCTAACTTAACCCTCACATAAGAGAAACAGAAATCAGACCCTCTGAACCTTTCTCCCTAACCTTCGACAGATGCCAAAACTGTATAGCAATTGAACTAAATACCTTGCTTTTCAGGCTCCTCCCAATAAACCAAAGAAAATCCAATCAAGCCTCCTCATTCAAAGGAATTTAATTAGCGTGTAGAACACTTGCAATAAAAGCCTCTTACGCATAAAGAAGACAGCTCTTTCTGCAGCATCCTGCCTGCACCACATGGAATAATTATGCCTCTTGTGAATCATTACCTCTTTATTCCAGGAAAAGAATGCTCTTTTAATATGATTACAATATGAAGAAGCTACAGACTATCAAAACAACAAACAGTGCATTAAAAGAGCCCTGCTAAATAAACGTCATGCAGCTTTTATTGCTATGGATATAAATGACTCCAAAATTTGTGAGCAGACACCAGGGATTTTTTGATTGATATCAAACTCTCTCGGTAATCTGTGTTAGATAGGACATACACGGGTGGAAGGACACTCATGAGTTGTGTTTGAGACTATGACCAGGAGCCAGATGCCATCATTTCCATTTCTGACCCTGCCTAAGACTCTTTTTTGATCTAGATCAATTTATTCCATGTGTCACCGCTTCAGGCTCCAAAATGGGTGTAATTATGCCCATTGCCACAGACCGAGCAGGAGCCTCCATTCATCACTGTTTGAAACACATCCCAGTGGAAGGTGCTTTGGGAATTTGAAAGTAATATTCATGTCTTCATTGGAGAGGGTCAAGCAGGGATCATCTCAGCCAGACATGTTTCTAAGCAAGCCTTTTCAGAGCTCCTGATCTTCAAGTTGACACGAGCAGTCGGTTGATTACAAGAGCAACTCACCGGTCGCCTTCTGCTGACCAAAAGAAGCTCATGATGAAATGCAGGTCACACTTAGATTAGAAAAAAGGAAGACTGTGTGTTCAAATATATGTGGTTACATGTTTTAAATTATAGAGTTTTAAAAGGTGCTGGTCAGCTTCTGTGCTCCCTGCTGAGTGCAGCCTGCTTTGTAGAACTGCACAAGCTGATGCTCCTTAGGCAACCATGCCTCTCTAAGTCCATGCCCTGGGACAGTCTGCAATTCATTATGTCCCTGAGATGTCACACAGTTGATGACACTTCAGGGCAGGAGAAGACATCTGCATTTCATGACCCCCCCTCCCAGCAGCAGAGAAGAGGTGAAAGTGACCACGGACAGCCTGTGTGGGCACAGTCTGTGTAGCCTTCTGTCATCAAGCTACTGGATTTGTGGCAAAGGGAGAGCCAGTGGATGTCATTTGACTTGACTTTAGCAAGGCTTTAAATGTGGTCTCCCACAATATTCTTGCAGGTAAATTAGAACATTGTGGTTGGGATGAGTGAGAAACTGGTTGGATGATCAGGCTTAGTGGGTCACTAAGGTGATGTGTTGTGAAGGGGCCAGTAAAAAGTGGGGTAGCACAGGCATCTAGCCTGGCATTCAGTTTTGGTCTTCAGGATAACATAAAACAAACATGGAGAAATGGGTGAGTTCAGCAGAGAGCCACCAAGATGCCTGGAGCATGGAGCACTTGCCCTGCCAGGAGAGGCTGGGAGGATGGGACTCAATCAGCCTGGGGGAGAGGCAGCTTGGGGGTAGAAACCTAACAGCAGCCCACAGGACTCATAGGGAGGTCACCAAGAAGATGGAGCCAGGCTATTCACAGCTATGCACAGCAGAACAAGAGGCAACAAGCAAAAATTAAAATTAAAGCTTCAGATTGGATATAAGAAGAAACCTTTTCCCCGTGAGGACAATGGAGCAGTGGCAGAGGTTGCCTGGAGAGGTGGGCTCTGGCACTGGAGGCTTTGCAGACCCAACTGGACAAAGTCCTGAGCTGATAGCTGACCCTCCTTTGGGCAAGGGATTTGACCAGAGACCTCCTGGGGTCCCTTCCCTCCTCAATTGTCCTCTGTTCCTGTGACTGTTGTCATCTCCACTCCTAGAAGAAGACATGGAGGGTGGGTTAGGACAATGGCAAAGGCTCCTGTGAGGTGTCTAGAACCCTTACAGTGGCACAAGAGACAGTAGGAGGGACAATTTCCACTATCCAAAACACACAGAAGACTATGGAAGTTCCCTGTTTTCATATTTCTCCAGCTCCTTGTGACTCTGTGCATGAGTTGGGGCTCCACCAATGATGTGTATGAAAATTTCTGCATTTTGTAAGCTCCCAGAAGGCCTTGTAAAGTGTACAGCTTTCACAGCTACTAATCCCACTTTGGCCAATTAGGGAAAAACATGTTTTCTGAACCAACAGAAGAAAACAGAACTCTCTATTGAGGTTTAAAATGCAACATTTTCATAAATCTGTAAATTAGGTCTTCTGTATTCTGTCACACACCTGTATTTTATTTTCTAGGTAGTCAGCAGAAGGGCACACACTAGTGAGAAATGAGTACACATTGTCTTAAAGCAGGATTTATGAGAAAGCTGCTTTGAGTCTTTGCTTTGAACACAGTAGTCCCCACTGAAACTGTTCATCACCCTGATATGCTCAGGCCATTTTGGCAGTTTCCCTTTCCATGGATTGTGCACAGGCAATTGGGCTGAAAAGCCCAAGGCCGTTACATCCAGCACACCTTAAAATACCACAAAGAAGGTGAGAAAAAAACCTACCTTCCCAATTTAAATATGCAAATTTCTTTAGCTGAGCTTCTTTAAAGTGATAGTCTGTATGTTTCCTGGCCAAATTCCTGAAAAAGGGTCATCTGAGAGTTAAAAGAGCATAAGAACCTGCAGCTCATATCCCAGCTCTGCTGCAGACCTCTGGATTGACCTTGGTCAGGTTATCCATCATCTCTGGACCCCAGATCTCCATTAGGATGCAGAAAAATGCTTGTTTTGTCTTTGACCTCCTTCATATGTTAAGTCCTTTGCCTTGGTGTTATCTGTATGCCACTACAGCGTGTCACATGCATGTGCTAATGCAGTACAAATACAATGGATGTTTGGTAGCATCTGGGACTAGAGACACTCCAGAAAAACAAACAAACAAAAATTATGTGTCCCATTGTGCATGAGGGTAGCAAATGAAAATCCATTTCAGGTCAAGCAGGAAATGAAGAATAAGGTAATAAAGGGGATGATGATCCTCAGCTGATGTTTTCCTCAGCAGATCTAATCTCTCACTTCTTTGTCTTAAAAAAAAACAAACCTTAAAGAAACATATTCTGCTAAAATCTCTCCTATAGATAAAGTCTTTCTGCACTCAAGAGATGCTGTGTAATCTGCCTTCCCTCCTCTTCTCCCAGCCAAACACATCTTGTGCCATTTTCCTCAGATGCTGCTGCTCCCACATCACTTCTCATGTTACATCCCTCTCTCCCTTTACCTGTCTCAGCCTCCCTGCTTACTCCCTCCATCTGCTCCTCCCTCTATTATTCCTCATCACCTCTCCCTCCTGCTTCTCCCATCGTTTTCCCACTGCCTCAACCTTGCTCAAACACAGCTTTTCCACAGTTTGCCAGCTATTTTCCTATCTCTCTTTTCTATTTTCCTTCCTTCACTGCTGGCATGCCTAGCCATTTCTTCCCCAGGCTGTTCCCCTTCCATCCATCTCACCATTTCATTAATCCAGCTTTCCCTTTCCTGATACCCCAGCCTTGCTCTGGGTTTGTCCCCAGAGTGCCCCTTGGATAGCAGAGCCCAAGATCAGGGCAGTGAACCAGGACCAGGATCTCCACTCCCAGTTCACGGGCAATGCCCTGTGCAGCCATGGAGTGGCTGCATCCAGGTAAAGGCTGCACAGGGCACAGGTGGAAATCTGCACACCCATGTCTGAGCACACCAGACACTGTCCCCAGACCTGGGATGTCTTCTTTTACACACCAGTAACTTCCTGGGACATCTGCCCTTCCTTCTAGGCTCATATGTTTGTGTAATTTCCTAATTTTGTACTCTGCCACCTGAAATGCTCGATCACCTATATTGGCTCTAATTACATTCCCCATTAACTACTTTTCCACACAGTCAATATAGATGTCTTTTTTTTTTTTCTCCACCCCCACTCTTCCTTTTTTGTGTTTTCTCCTATTCCTCATTTCGTTTAATGATGGGCTTTGTCCTCTGACCCTTCCCCATACCTTTTAAAGTGCTACCATATATTTTCTATAATGGGCTGACCAGATGTGAACTCTGTATTTTAAGCAGCATGATATCATATCTTCCTCAGACCTCTCCCTAAGCCAGGGCCAGCCTTTTCACATCTCCCAGTCATACTGACAGAAGCCAGCCACAGTGTCAAAATCCTAGTGAAAGACTCCTCAGCCAGTTTTATCTTCACCTGTATTTTATAGTTCCTGAGCTTGGTTCAGTCTTCCCACATGAGGATGGTACTTGCCTAACTGGGAGACAGTTTGTGGGAACTGTAGGGGATGGCTTTAAGCAGCTGTGGGGTTTAGAAACCATGCATGTCAGCCCTCATGGAAGAAAAAATAAAAGTGAATATACACAAAAAACAAAGGGAGAAATACAGAAGGAAGTATTTCAGGTGAGATTCACTGCCTGTTCAATCTAGTTAAGCTGGAAAGGGAGAGAGTAGAGGGATCTAAACAGTATTTAAGAGTGTGAAAAATATGCCTTGGTTCTGAAATGCTATCTTCTATTTTAACATCACCTCTTAAAATATTAAAAAATAACTTTTCCTTTGTCTGCCAAACAGCCTCACACATTTTTTTTCCAGCCAGAAATGGACCGTGCACCTTATCTTCCTTGTAGCTTGAGCCTGTATGCATCTCTATAAAGATAAGAGCTTCCTTCCTATGATGGATTAAGACTTTCCAGCTCTCCTTCAGTGATTTACTCTGGGATTACAGCACCAGCCCATTCCTTTTAGCTCCGTCGCCTGTCCAGGCACAATGAAAATATGATGTCACCCCTCAGCAGGCATTTCTACATCATGTCAACACACTCTCTGGTGCATGCATCTGCACCCCTCACAGTTGGGCAAGGATGGGACCTTTTCCTCACCATCCCCTGGCTGACAGGGCTTGGCTGGACCAGGAAAGCATTAGAAGGAGTGGCATCTGGGAGCAGAGCAGAGCTGCTCACTGCTCACCAAGGCAGAGTGGCACAGACAGATGTCCCCAAGGAGCCACAGCATCCCTGAGGCTGCTGCAGAGGGGCAGCAAGCAAGCAGGCAGCCCAGGGCATCCGCTGACAGCAGTTCAGGGCTGTCATGCCTGTGTTTTTTTGGTCTACAAGATAACTTTTGCTTGGGTTATAGGAACACACAATTGCATCCACAGGGAAAAAAAGGGGTGGTACTAGTCAGTCAGGACAGGAAAACACAAATAAATCTCATCCACTTGTGAATGTAGATATTATGAACACTGAAACCATGGTCACACTCTGGAGATAAAAGCTGCAGTGAATTCTCCAGGGTTTTGTCTGAGACTTTACTGCACCATGTATCATCTCTCTGTGTCCTAGCTGCTGAGAAGTACCTCACAGTAATTGAAATGCTGAATCCCCCAAGGAGAAACTGCCAGTCAGTTAACACCAAGAATCTAAATTTTTAGAGAATTTTCCAAACTCCAGTGTTGTGCTGATTACAAGGACTTCAGCATAGGCAATTGTTTTTCATTATTTAAACGATTTCCCTTGAGTGTTTGCAGCCCAGACAACAGCCACATTGTGTTTAATGTGGTAGAACCAGGGAATGAAACCAGCTGGGAACAGATCTACGTGGTTTTATTGTCCAAACTGCGTAAAAAGGTAGAGTAAATTCACAAGCTAGCTGGTGACAAATATATTAGATTTAATGATAAAGGTGCTCGTGTGTATAAATAATCCATCAAGGATTTTTTTTTCCCCAGGTACTTGGGGATGATTGAGTAAATGTCTTGTATTGCAGTGGAGAGGTTTTAGTCCCATGTTACAGTGCAGGCAAGTTGTTTAGGCACTACATGCCCGTGATTGAAGGCAAAGGAATTTCAGTGATGTAAGGGATCCGGCCTTCAGAAAAAAGTCTTCCTTTGGTCTATTCCTCCTGATTTCAGACCCTCTCTCCCTTGCCTTCGTACTACACCAAAGTGTACATCATGAAAGGAGATTTATCAGGGTTGGATGGTTTTGTGTCATAGCACAGCAATAGTTCTCAACTTGCAGAGGAGACAGCAGAGGCTGCGATTGATCTTTCCTGTCTCCAGCTTCTAGCAGCACCTGAAGGGCTTTTCTACCCAGGTAGCTTATAATATACTCTATATGCTTATAAATAAGCATTGATAGAAGTCATAAGGAACTGTATATAGAATAGAACAGAATAGATGAAATTGACTGTGGTATTTGAAATTTTCAAGGTGTTATACACTGGCATTCTCTGCAGTTGATTCTCTGTTCATTTCTGTTTGTTTACTGCCATGATGAATCTCCTTGAGTTATATGGCTTAGTACTGGCTTAAAATATTTAACAGCAATTTTTTGTTTGAAAAAAAAATAATTTGATACAATAAGAAGTGAGATGTCTAGAGCAAAGTGCAGTAACAGCAAAATAAGCTGCATTTGCCCATTAATAACTAGTAATATAATCCAGAAATTCCACAGAGCACATATAAAGCATAAGCCTGTGCATGGGTATACATATGTATAAGATCTTTTATAAAGTCATTGCTTCATTTCTCCCTGCCCAGTGCTACAGCTCAACCGGATTTTCTGATATTTCTCCAGAGTTACTTCTGCCATATAAATGCAACATAGCTGGGCCCTCAAGCTTTAGTTCCCCTTCATATATCCTTTCCTTCCCTATCTTTTCCACTGCTGCTTCTGACAACCCTGTCCAGTCTCAGGAGTTCACCAATTGCCCTTTCTCAGATCCTTTTAATCCCTCTTCTCCCCATGATCCCACAAAGCCAGTTTCCCTTCACACCAGTGTTCCATACCTCTGGGATGCTGGGTTTGCCCCAGGACCCCATCCCAGTATTCACCCTCTCTGTATTCTACTTTACTTTGGCTCCTCTGCTGAAGTCTAGCAAACCACTGCAAACTTTTTGTTTCAATCAGTTCTGTAACCTTACCTTTTCCATGAAGAAACCCACCCTGAAGTACCTGATTCCCCAAACCTCCATTTGCAGCCTATTTTCAATGAGAAGTGGGGATGCAACTCCTCACCTTATACCCTTTAGCTTTCTCATTGCTGCCCACAGTCAGCATTGCCCCAGCACAAACACCAAACTGCCCATCACTGCCAACAATTTGCTCCCCTCACTCTCTTAATTGCATTAATCTCCTGCTCTGCACTCATTTTGCAACAGATGAATGTTCTTCAGACAGATGCTGTGTGTTAATACTTTCCAAAAGGCACTTTGATGTACTCTGCATAATTATGGCAAACAAATAAATCCTAAGGAGATGGGGAGCACTGTTGATTAAGTAGGAGCCAAGAATTTTCAAGAGAAAAATGGATGCTTTATTTCCATGGAACTGGAAACGCCATTGCATGTGGGTTTTCATTTATTTTGTAGTGAATTGGAAAAAAATAGAGAGAAAGAGAAGGTAGATAACAACATATAAAGGAGGAAGAGTCTTTTAACCTTTCAATCGAAAAGGCTCAAAAAGAGAGCAACACAAGGGAGGAGAAAAACCGAGATGAAAACCTGAAGAATATCCAAGCAAAAATCAGTAACATCCCCTGAAAAAAAAAAAAAATTCTGAATCTGCTTTGAAACTTGTCAAAGAGCTTAAACACAAGGCTCCCTTTTCCCTTCTTTGAGCTGGCTATGCTTCCTCCCTCAGAGGTGCAAGCCCAGTCCCTGCCATAGATGCCATGTACGCAGTAGAGCCAGAAGCAAGGGCTCTCTCATCCAGATTCACAAAATACAAGTTCATCTGTCTTCCAAAACATTCCTTGTTTTGTCTTTTAATTAGTAAGTGCTGGCCTTGCTTACTCTCCTCATCCCCTCCACTGCCTGAGCCTACACCACCACATTTTGCATGCAGCTCCCAAGTGATGGTTTCTAATGTGGCTTGAACTGGCACAAGGTAAGGATCCTAAGGATCATCTTCTTCCCCCCTCACATGTATGAAAAATTGAGTGTGTCAGGCTGGCTAATGCATGCAGTACTTAGGTGAGGGGTAGGTTTTCATCGTCAGTTCTGGCCTGCTGACCTGCCTGCTTGAAATATAGGTTTACTGGATCACAGGTATTTGTATCAATATTTTTAAAGTTTCAGAATGGAAATTCCTGTTCCAATTGTAATTTAAGCTTTTTAAAATCAAAGCCCAGACTCTTAAATCTCCCAAGGGAGTCATATAGCTCTACGGAAAAGTCTCAAGCAGCTAAAACAAAGTCAAAGCTGAACAAGAGTACCAAGCACATGATTTACTTGACCAGGGCTCTAAGAGTGTTCATACTTCCTCCACATGACTGGGCATTGAAAGCTTGAATTAAATGCTTATACACGAGGGTATTTTTTTTTCTGTAGTGGATATGATATCATCCATCATGCTTCATGCATTTATGCACATCATTTCATCCACTTTTCTTATGCACGCCCTTTGTTATGGGCAAAGAAAGCATTTTTTCCCCCTTTTTTATCTTCATTTCATAGCTTCGCTCTCTCTTCTAACTTCCATAGCTGCAGCCCAGGCATTCTCCAGCACCACCATTTCCTCTGCCACAGCTCTGAGCACATCTTGTCCTGAAGGGCAGAAGTGCCTTTGGCCTTCTCCTCGTCCACTGCTGGGATCAGAGTGCCTGTTCCCCCAGGAGGATGTATTCAAAAGTGATGGATTTTCTTGCACCCTCTCAAGACTGTAGAAGCAAAACAACCCAGCAGAAGGTGGGGAGAAGGATTTTCCTTGGGCTGACTGCTGGAGGGATGTCTCCTTAAGGCTTCATTGCTTAGCATCCACAAGGAGATACAATTTCACAAATGTAAAGGAACAGAAAGGGACTCTTTCTTCATTTGGGGGTTAGCAAACAGTAATCACACAGCTTAAAGGTCAGAATGGGCAATTCATCGAGTTCTGCCAATTTTATAGAGTTCAGGCAAATTATATCACAGGTTAATTTAATCTCTCCCATCCACATCCTATTTTTCTTCCTGTCAGGATTTGCCTCTTAGTGTGCATTCCCTTAGTTTCTTCTGGTCTAGGTTTGAAGGCCCTGAATGCTAAAGTCTCTACCACCTTCATGAAACCCCTCCACAGGAGCAATGCCTGACTGTCTTTCTTTCACCCTCCTGCTTTTACCTCCTACTCCTTTTACCATCCTAAACTGCTTTTGTCCCACCCCAGGTTTCTGAATCTCAACATGCAGTTCCCTGTGCAGTTGCCTCTCTTTCTGCCACGCCACAGAGTTACCGCCTTCTTTCAGGAAGCCACTGCTGTGGATGGAGCTCCAGATACAGGCAGGACCTCAGTGTGGAGGTCCCCAGTGGGGTGCCCTGCTCTGGGACCAGGTCTGAGTCAGGCACCAGCCTGCTGATGAATGCACAGACTCATGCATCCGGGAGGATGAAAGGAAGAAATGCCTGCAGCCATCCCACCCTTTATCTGCTGTACTGCAGGCTCTGTCATCAATTCAAATGCCCCAAAGACCAGACAAACTTTTTAAATTAGACATCGCTGTGGTTGGATGGCTTGTGCAGTTCCTCTGCTCCCTTTTAAAGAGTGACCTTAATATTTTATTTATTGTTTAAAGGATAATGTTCATGGTAGAGGAATATATGAGGCAATAAATGGCCTTTGCAGGTAATTAAATGCTAGAGAGAACCGCAGCTATTGATAGCCTTAAAAGCCATTTATTCTGAGCACACTGAGAAGCCAGGAGCACAGTTCCTCATAGCATGCAACAAGACAAGATTAAACAAGCCACAGTACTAGAAAGGGAAAAGACAACATTTTTCTTAGCCTCTCAGGGCTTGAAATTTCTGAGCTGTTATTTGGTGCTTGGAACAGAAAATATTGATTGTAATAATATGTGATTTTCTATCATGTTATTCTTTTTTTTTCTTGCTGTTTTAGAAAGTGGCAAGTGGCAAGAATTATTGCCCTCCTTAGACAGATGCTCAAATAAAGGAGCAGCAGAGAAGGGTGACTTGCCCACACAATTAATGGAAAAGTCTCAGACAAAATCCAGCTGCCAGCCTTGTGTCTTGCCTACTAGTCACACTTTTACAGTGCATTGCTATAGCACTTCATTTAATCAGGCATTGGAATGGGCTGCCCAGGGAGGTGGTGGATTCTCCATCCCTGGAGGTTTTTAAGAAGAGACTGATGTGGCACTCAGTGCCATGGTAGTGGATCAAGGGTTGGACTTGATGATCTCAGAGGTCCTTTCCAACCTGGATGATTCTATGGTTCTGTGATTCTGTGAACTTCTTGTACCAGCTTTTCAAGTGCTTGCAGATAGAAAGAGCCCACCTTGCTATATACAGAGGCACTGATGAGGCATAGAGCTGACCAAAAGGGAAAGAAGAAGATGCTTATGATGTTTGATGCTTCCCATGTAGGCCAGCACACCATTTTTTAAGAGAAACTTTTCTTCATTTAGTGTAACTGCAAGAAGTTTTTCAGCAAACTCAATTTTCTCTAAAAAAAGTAACAGTCTAACACTGCATAGGAGCATCTCAACTGTATGTAGGAGCTCCAGAAATGTCCCTTTCCCATGCACACACCCAAGCCTCTGTTGGGAGGACTGCTGAAAGCTGAATGCTGAGGGTGTTGATGGAGGCACTTTGCAGGATCCCTGCCCTGCTGGCCTCCCATCCATGGAGGCCCTGACACACCTCAGAGCATTTTCTGCAGAGTTAACTCAGATTTTGCCATCATTTTAGTTCAAACTGCACTACCACTCTCATGGAAAACTCTGGGGTGCACGTCCAGAGATGCTTTGAACCCAGGTGCTTTGGGGACAGGTAACATCTCAGGTTTAGCTGTAATGTAGACCTGAAGCCAGGCACTTCCCAGATGGAGTCCTTGGAGTCATGCCAAAACTGGTCCCCACAAAATGCTCTCATGAGCCAGAAAGTCCCATCACAGCTGAAAGAGAAGAAAGAGCTGTGGGGTATGTCCCTAGACATGCCAAGACAAGGACAGAGAGAGGCCACAGGCATTGGGAGAGTGCAGGAGAGGGACCTTCTCTCCATGTGCTGGGCTGCTGGGTGCTGGTGAGAGAGGCACTGGCAGGGCAGGTGGAATGTGAGGGCTCAGGTCCAGGGAGGGTCATGCAGAGCCAACAGAGCTCATTGCAGAGGCCAGTGCTGGGTGCAACCTGGTGCTTGCATACTCCTTAGAAATATAAAACATTGTTGTAAGTGATGTATGCATATATCAACAAATCCCACCTGGCCTATACACAGCCATTAGCATCTGGCAGTTTGCTGTGAGCACAGGTGAATAATGGCTTAGGGGCATGTGCTTCAGGGCAAGGCTAAAAGGTGACTCCTGTATGGTGTAAGTGGATTAATATGACTGGACACGATGCTGGCTTCTCCTCTCACTTCTGCCAGCATAAATCAAGGGTAACTGCACTGAAGTCAATACATGTATTCAATTCATTGGTACACAGGGGGTGAAAAGTACGTGATTTTAAAAGAAAGAACATCTCGATTACAAGCTGGAGAACAGAAACAATGAAAAATGTGGCTGCTTTGCATGGCTTCCTGTGGTGCTTTATTATGTCCCTGCTCCTTCCATGTGAGCTCTATCCTAATAGGTGCCCTCACAGACCTGTCTGTGAGAAGAGCTCCTACCGTCCTCCTTGTTAGTGCCTCTACAGGGAAACCCCATGTGGCAGAGGTCCCCCCTGCTGACCTTGCTGCAGAGAAGGGGGGGAGGGAAGATTTTGGCATCAACCGTAGACTCAGTGGCTCAAGCCCAGTGCCTAAAACTGGAGTTATTGCACTGGTGCAAGCAGAGCTGTTGAATAGAGCCCGATGTGATGAACAGGAATATTCTGTGTCTGCCTGGCTCTGTCTGAGTGCCGGGTGTGAGGCCACCTCGCCAGCTCCTCCGCTACACAGCCACAGGCAGACTGCTCCTGAGCTGGGCACAGCTTGCCCTGGGGAAGAGGCAGCTTTCAGCTTTTCCCCTCTCCAAAATTTCTCATTCCAAGGGCTTTTTGAGGCAGAGGCAATTCCTCCTTCTGTGCCTTTGTGTGCATTCTTGGGTCGAGCAGTAATCCTGTAGGTGGATTTTCCAAGCAGCTACCTGGCTGCACTGTAACCAGCCTGTATCCTGGGCCCCACAGCATTGAAAGCAGTGGGTTAGCTGGTAAAGATGCTGAGCCCTCCTCCAGCCACCCCCAAGCCCATGGGCAGGATTTGGCACAGCAACCTGAGTTCCACAGATTTGGTATACCACGTCAGTGGGCAGCAGAGCTTAAAGTGTCCTCAAATCTTGTCTCGACATATTTCTGCTAATCTTTGGTGGAAGGAGTCTCCTTTTGGGGCTGCCAGCTCAGAGAGCCACCTGAGCACCCAGGGACCCAGGATAAGGCACTGCTCATCACAGCCACCCTGAATACAGGACTACGTGGCTCCTCCATCAACTCTCCTGCATCCTCACTTCAGCAGGGGAGTCCCCAACTCTCTGTAGGTCATGGTGACCCATGCTACAGCAGGTGACCCTCTGCCTAGCAGGCCAGCAGATATCAGGCCTTGGGGTGAGCAAACTGGAGCCTTGTGAGAGAGTTTTAACCCTAGGGTGTGCATAGCCACTACCCTCACCTATTTCACTGCTTGTGTTCTCCACTGTACTGCAGTGCTGCTGGTGATAGAGATTTAAAAGGCCCAAGAGCCACTGTCTCTTCCTCCATCTCATTTTTAGGCAGAGGAGAGCCCAGGCCATCACTAGCCTTGACTAACACAGGCTACCTGGCCCATGCTGCCTCCTGCCTGGTCTGGGGCATAAATAGTATATTGCCCTTTCCTCAGTGGCTGGGCAGAGTTAGTGGGAATGGTGTGGGGAGAAGGATGACTGGAGTGTAACAGCCACTGTAAAAACTCCATTTGGGGAGTTGCTTCCCACATATAGCTTTGCCATGCAAAAGTAAATGTAAATGCAAATTAAAATGCAAATAAAAATGCCAGGCCTCCTGGGATGCACACACTCGGTGCTACAGAAATCCCTTGACCCCTCAAAAACATTCAGGTTGCTGGAAATGCCCTAGTCCAAATGAAAAAAAATTATTTGTTTCAATCTGGGTTCCTGCCTTTACTCCCTTATGTGTAAGAGCAGCATCTGGATTTCTTTGCACAAAAAGGCAATTTTTGCACTGTGTGTACAGCCCACTCCCAGCTTTGGTGTGCAAAGCACACACTTAAGATCTTACTGGTAATGCTACCTTAGATTTATGCTAGTGGCACTGACCCAAAACTGGATTGCTGCAACTGGCTTTCTCTCTGCACCTGGTAAGAGGTCTTCTCAAGTGAAGGCAGATCTTGCTGCTTTGCAGGGGATCTCTTCAGGTGATCCTTAAAACAAGCACCATGCAGGGCATGAAGCACAAGTAATGAAGTGCTGGGGCAGTGCCTGTTGCAGGGGTGATTTCTTATTCATGACAAGGTGACACTGGAGTGTGGATTGGGGTCTACACATTCACCCAGCCTCACACCTTTTGCTGAAGCCAATAAGCCAAGCTTAAGCAAGGGGTCTGGGAAGTGGGAATAAGCAGCAAGCACTCTGTATCAGATCTGCAAGCAGAGGAGTCTTGGTAGTCCATGGGGATCCTCCAGTGCTTAATATTGTGGTTGAGCTAGATGGAGAGAGAAATTTCACCTCTACCTTCCTGCTTGCCTGAAACTTGAGTGAACTTGATGCCTTTGAGGCTTCTACCCCAGGGTCTGGTACACTTACAGAGGCAAAACGTTACAGGAAAGAACTGACAGCAACAAAGACGATAGTATCATAGGAGCCTTGTTTCCTTAGGAAAAGAGAAAAAGAAGCTAAGAGCTATAAAATAATTAAAGAATTAGCCCTGGCAACACAGGGGGGCTCCTCAACACAGTGGTTTTCACCTGAAAACCTCCTCTCTAGCCACTGGCAAAAATACTGCAAATCAGCCCACTGCCTCCCTCCAGAAAGATCCGGCAGGAACCTGCAGTTCTCTAGCATAGACAGTATAGTATCAAAAAAAGACAGTAATTTATTTAGTCCTGTGAAATCTTGAGCCCAAGTGGATCAAGTAGCTTACCTGCCTCCATCCTTCTGTTTTCATACACTTCTGGGCTTTCTGAAACGGTGTTGTACTGCTGGAAGGGCTGGTTGCTGAAGAGATTGTCACACACGAGGCTGCGACAGAACTTCTTCAGGAAGCGCAGGACGTACCCAATGCTGTTGACTACCAGCAGGTTCAGGAGATGCTGCTTCCCCTCAAAGGAAGCTGAAACTGGAAAGCAAGCAGGAGCAATTCAACACCTGGGTAGGCATGGCAGGAGGAAGGATGAGAGCAGTGGGAGCTATTTCACACAACATTGATATGTCTTAAAATATTTTACAGAAATTACCCCACCTATGTACAAAACAAAACCAGAGGAATTTCTGGAGGTGAGTTTCTGTGTCCCAGATCACCTTTCCCCTGGAGTCCTGAAAGATGCTGACTGGCATGGCCAGCAGTGCAAGGTTTTCTAATATATGCATCCAACTGAAAACAGTATTCTGTGATTGGAAGGAGGCAATTATGATACCCTGGCCTAAGGAAGGGGAAAGAAAGAGATTTAGCCAATGATGGGCTATTAGGCTGACTTCAGCAATATCCAAGGTTTTAGAAGATAATGGAGATGGGAATTTAAGACATGGCTGTGAATGAATAAAAGGTATCAGGGTTGTGGCTAGCAGCCACATTGTGCATCTTATTTACAGGTTTAATTGCATTCATAGACAAATAAAAGTTAGCAGTTGCGGTCTACCTGGAATTCAGATAGACCAGCTCTATCCTGGGCTGCATTAATTGAAATTCCTGGGCAAATTCCAGGGAGAATCAAAAAAGGCACAAGTCCCAGCCATGAGAGAGGTGGAACAGTCACAATAGACCCACCAGGATCAATTGTAGCAGGACACATTCAGGTGTCAACAGGTTTGCAGGGAGGACTACGTGACATGGCTGCCTAAACTCCACCATCTGGAAGTTTTTTTCCACTCCTACAGCTTCCAGTAATTACTGAAGAGTGTATATTGCAATGTTAGGCTTATAATGTTTGAGATAACTTCAGAGATTTCCCGCTGACCTGAGCTGCTCTAAGGGATCATGCTCCAGCATCTGTGAGCCAAGGAATGGGGAGGTTGGAAAGCCCATGACAAATTCTGTCTGTGCTGCTGCTGGTCTGGGAATGAGCTGTAATCTTAGAGCCACACCATGAGTAGGAGACAATTCACCCCTCCTTGATGATTAGAAGAGACATGAAGTTGGAAGAAATGTTGACCAGGTGCTTGTAGCTCAGGTACCTGAAGCTAAGCCAGCTCAGAAGAACTGAGACCAAGGGGTTTGGCAGACACAACGTTATTCTGCTTGTAATGAAAATCATACACACAGAGCAGAACCAGGCAAAGATTAAGCTTTGAGTTAAAGTGAGTCAGTTGTGTGTTTCTGTGAAAAATTTTGGCTCATTCTTAGAGTATTTCTGATGTCCCTCAGAGAAGGCACACCTGTGACTAAAGAGAACTAAAGGAGGGGGAGAAAGGTTTTTTACACTGCACAGAAGGCCAGAGCTTGTGCTCTCACACAAGAAGGCCCCGATGGCACAGCTGAGATGCTCTGATCCCTGCAGAATGGTTTGGACTTGTGGTCCTTGGCTTCATGTTCATGCCTGACTCATCTGTGACAGCTCACTGGAGACCATCATTCCCATATTCCCGTAATTTCATTCACACTGCCTCCCCCTGTGCTAAACCAGTGTTGTGACACAAAAGGCTGGCTGCGGTTGGAAGAAAAGTTCATGTTCAGTCTGAGAGCCAGGCCAGGGGACTGAGGGAGGGATATGGGAGATTCATTAGGATGCAGTGAGAAGTGTCACTGCATGGACCTGAGATGCTCCTGAGAAGTTCCCTCTGATCTCCAGTTCTCTGTGAGGTGTTTGTACAGTCCTGCTGGGCGAGGAATTGCCATGGGACTTCTGCAATTCCTTTGGCTCAGGAGCTGCAGCAGAGGCCACATCAGCAGCTGAACTCCTGGCAGGTTTTCCTTTGCAGCCCCAGGAGGCAATGGGACAGGGGGGACAGTCAGAATGGGGGACCAGGTTAAGACTTCAGGCACTTTCCGAGTGGCCACAAACCCCTTCCGAAAATGCTTTACCTGACACAGTCTCGCCTCCATAGCCCTGCTTGATGAGAGAGAAGACAGCCTTTTGCTGCAGGGCACAGTTGATGCAGGCCTGGACAGCCTGCTGCAGGGCTGCTGATGGCCTCTCCGGCCCAAAGTGTTCTGGAAGCTGCTGCACTTTCTTCCTGTCGAGGTACGGCCCCAGGTTTGCTTGTTTGTTGATGTAAATGCAGACTGTAGATACACAAAAAGATCCCAACAAGTTTGTTACATGGCACCCCTGAGAGCATCCTAGTGAATACTGGCTATACACATTTCTATATATTTCACAGAATCATAAAATTTTCAGGGTTGGAAGGGACCTTTAAGATCATCCAGTTCCAACCACCCTGCCATGGGCAGGGACACCTCCCACTAGACCAGGTTGCTCAGAGTCCCATCCAGCCTGGCCTTAAAAACTTCCAGGGATGGGGCTTCCACCACCTCTCTGGGCAACCTGTTTCTGTGTCTCACCATCTTCATGGTGAAGAACTTCTTCCTAACTTCCAATCCCAATCAACCCTCCTCTAGTTTGAATCCATTCCCCCAAGTCCTATCACTACCTGACATCCTAAAAAGCCCCTCACTATCTTTCTTGTAGGCCCCCTTCAGATACCAGAGGGCTACAATAAGGTCTCCTCAGAGTCTTCTCCTCTCCATACTGAATAACCCCAACTGTCTCAGTCTGTCTTCATAGGAGAGGTGCTTCAGCCCTCTTATCATCCTTGTATTTCACATAGCTTTTCAACTCACCAGTGAACTGCTGCCATTTGGGGTGGCACAGCCAGGCTGCCCTGCACTGATCACTGATCTGTGAAGAGGATAAACCACATGGAACCAAAGAAGCTCCTGTGTGTGCCTGTGGTGTACTGCAGTCTGCCTTGTCCATGACCAGAAAACATGTGCAGGGAGTGAAGGGCACTGATTAGCAGGGCTGATCTTACAAAACCCCCAGGTGTGTTTTGGGCTTGGTTTTTTTCTCTGACATATCTTGGGACTGATTCATTGAGAAGCACTGCTCTGAGATGAGTTTTGGGAGACTTCTGTTCCTAGCTGCTCCTGACTTCTTGCATCTGTAGCTCCTGTGCTGAGCTGCAGGGTGCAATGGAAGAGACTCAGGTCTTCGGGATCTCCCTGACCCTCCACGTCCAACCCAGCACTCTGCAGACTGCCTCACCTCGAGGGAAACTGTACATCATGTGCAGTGCTAAATCCCCACTTGGGACCACAGCTGCATGACTGTGCTGCACAGGAGGGCCATGAAGGATCCCCCAGCCTCCCCTTAGCCAAGACCTGCATGCCTCCTCTCATATGTCTTTGCCTGTAAAAGCACTTTTTCCAGATGACATTAGCCTTGCCATCCATAGCCAAAATATCCCCTCTCTAGCACAGACTTATTTTAAGCTTGGCTGAGACTAACTACACCTTGAAGAAAGCAGAGATAATGCTGTGGTAACTAAGGGCGACTAAGACACAGCCTAGAGTCAGGCTAAAGTGAGATGTATTGTAATAGCTAGCTGAGTGTGCTCGAGCTGTCATCTCTCAGACAATATAACACTATCCTCTGACAGAAATCAGATATGTGGCAAAAAAACCCATCAAGTGGAGTGGAGGACATGATGACAGCTGTGTAAAGTTGGAAATAATTTACAGTTTGCATCACTGTAATGAAAATCTAGTGCGACTGTCATGGCTCACTCCACTATCCCATCTCTCACTGCACAGCAGAAGGGGTTCAAGCAGTACATCCTGAGTAAAGAGAAGGATAATAGCAATCATAGTTGTCATTACATACTGCTTTACACCTTCCAAGTGCCAAACAAACAAAGGGGTAATGCACTGAAAGACAGCAGCAGCATGCATGAATTGCAGGGAGCTGTCAGGGTGCAGCTTTCCTGGGGTGCCACTGTACCAAACCTCACTGAGTCTGCAAGGATGTGGCTTCTGCTGTGACAAGCCACCAGTTTTGTTTGGGGCTCGACTGCCAGATGGACTCTGCAAACAGTGTGCTAGGTCCCTCGCGGGGGAGCAAGGGCCCCTGTGGTCCTTTCAGAGCAGATAGGGAGGTAAAATCGGCTTGAGTCTGCTTCCACCTCCTGCAAACCCTGCTCTGGTGGGAGCCTATGTGTGCTGCTGGGAAGGTGCTGAGAGAACAGGTGTTGGTTGTTGTGGAATGTTAGGAAGGCTCGGAGAATGTTGGAGAATATTCCTGAATATTCTCGAAGAGGTAGGAGGTACGACCCCTTTGCTATGCCCAACCCCATGTTTGGGAGGCCAATTAGATCGGCCCATACTCCGGTGCTACCTGCACCAGGGATTCGCTGTGCTACAGGTAAACACACCGGGTGTCCAATAAAAAGTTATGTTGGTGGCTGGGGTGTGGTCACGGAAGTACTATATAAGCAAAAGTTGCTGCGCAATAAACCAGAAGTCCGTTTATCAACCATATTGGTTGCACGCATTTTCTTTGCCGCTCCCGCAGTTGGTGGCATGAGGATGGGCAGACAGAGGTGCAGGACACTGCACCTGCAGAGCCCAAAATGACCCAAGGAGCCTCTGCAGCCATCCTGGTGAGTTAGTTGGGCTTGTAAGACTCTGCCTTTCTGTCCCCCTTTGAAAGCGGCACCGGACACACTACTCAGAGCAATGCTAAGAAACACAGCTTGTCTGGTGTCTGTCAAGTGCTTTGCAGTCTTCGCATGTGAAAGGATAAATGAGAATGAAATATATTTTTATCGTCACTGTCACAACGTTTAGTATCATTCTGTTACCAGAGCAGATGGAAAACTTCTCCTCTGTGCATCCCAGCTAAGAAATAATGGGATTTATGTGTTGTGTTTAGATTCTAATGTTATCTAATCCTTTTCTTTGCTGAAAACTCAGGATAAATCAGCTGTCTTGTTGATTCTCTTCTCATTTACATCAGTTTAAAGGCATTGACCTATGTTACTTCTGGTAATATAAGCCATAAAAGAATAAGGCTGGTTTTTTCCCCGACTACAGCTAGAAATGACCAGGTCTACTGCTGTGGTAAGATATTAGGGTTTATGTGCTGGTAACCCTGCCTACAATCAGATTGTGGCTCCTCCATCCCTCTCCCCACAGCTGTAACAGATGCTTCATGTTCACACTGGGGTTTAGTCTGGTCATTGCAATGCCTCTGGTGGGGTGAGTTCTGGGTATAAAATAGTAGCATTCATGGGATGTTATTGTCTGCATTTCAAGAGGAATGGATAGACATCTCCACTAAACTTGACACACGGCAGTCAAAATAACAGCTTTGTGGGACTTCCCTGTCCTGCATGACTGGTCACCAGTCTCATCTGCAAACAACCTGATTTTACCAGCTCTACCCCCTCTGGAAAGCAAAGCATCTTCCTGTCAGCCCACGGTTCCTGCTCACCCCTTGGCCAAGGAGCACTTAGGGCTGGGTACCTGTGAGAGCCTGCGGCGTGGCCGAGTTGGGTATCGTAGCTGCATCCTGGGGGATGGAACTAATATCTGGCTCTGGTGTGCTTCTTGGCGGAGAGATGGCTAAGGGAGTCATCAGGACACGAGACTTCAGCTGCAAAATATAACTGGTTGAGTAATGAAATACACAAGATACCCCGATTTTATTCCGTGTATGTCACTCCCCATGAACTCCCACTCATTAGCAATCTGCTATTGCATCACTTTCCCCAGGCCAGGAGCATCCGTTCTGCTCCCGGGAGGAGACTGGAACCTCAAACCTGACTGATTTGCAGCAGACAGCAATGCCTAAAGTTACAGGATGCAAATATTATGCCACCCACTGGCTAGTTATTTACACCTGAGCAAATTGGGTCTAGCACTCTAACAAATCAGCGCAATTGCATTTTATGACCCATTTCACGTGGGTGTAAACAATTCTCTGCAATTCAGAATCATGGGATGCTTAACTACGTCGTAATTTAGGGTCAAATTCTGCTCTTTGTTACAGGGGTATAAATCTTGTATAAATCCAGTGGCATCAAGAGGCTACTTTGAGCTGTCATCCATATATATAAGCTAAGACCAAGGTCTGTAGTGTGTTATTACCAGGTAGTAAATACAAACTGCTGCACTGTCGCACCCGGCAGTCTTTGTGATATGCAACCCAGCTTAGAGAAGTAGGACAAAATGGAAATTTATGGTGCAGTATCACTATGTCTTTACACTGCTAGTAGCTGAAAACATTTCAGTGGTCAAGTGATGATCAGGTCTTCAAAATTTTGAAAGTCTTAAAAAATTTAAATTTTCATTTTTTTTACCCAATATTACCACTCTTGCTTTTCCTTTTGCCACAAAAGGAAGCAGGCACCCAAGTACGTGTCTGGCTGGTTTATATACTTACACATACTACCCTGAGCTGTTCTTCTGGCAGGTGATTTTGTTACTGT
Organism: Heliangelus exortis; assembly: GCF_036169615.1. Taxonomy (NCBI): domain Eukaryota; kingdom Metazoa; phylum Chordata; class Aves; order Apodiformes; family Trochilidae; genus Heliangelus; species Heliangelus exortis. The sequence continues at coordinate 70,482,028 of NC_092424.1, read as the reverse complement.
CTTTCAGTAATCAAAGGTAAAAATACTTTAAGTGACAAGGATAAGAAGAAAAGTAATTTTTAGCCTTTTTAGATTTTTAGAGTATTGTTTCTCTCAGAGCTTAAGCCAAAGCTGGAAATAACGTACAAAGCATATTTTATTTTAGGTAGAAATGAAGACAGACAACTACCTACAGCTAGAGAAGAGAGAGTAGAAGTCATTTTGCATAAATGCTGCCTTCCAGTACCTGAACGGGGCCTACAAGAAAGCTGGGTAGGAACTTTTTAAAAGGACATGTAGTGAGAGGATAAGGTGCTATGACTTAAAACTGGAAGAGTGCAGATTTAGATTAGACATTAGGGGGTCATTCTTCATTATGAAGGTGAAGAGACACTGGAACATGTTGCCCAGGGAGGTGTTCAAGGCCAGGTTGGATGGGGCTTTGAGTAAACTCGTCTGATGGGAGGGGTCCCTGACCTTGCAGCAGGGTTGGAACTAGGTGAAATTTATGGTCTCTTCCAACCCTAACCATTCTATGATTCTATGGAAAAGTTTCACTGTGTCCATTGTTATATTACAGCTGTCTAAAATAACAGTCTCCGAGTCAGTGAAAGTGTAAAACAGAAATCTGGAGAAGAGAGAGGAAAAGCTGCTGGACTTTGTACCATCCAAGGGAGATTTTAATCATTAAGTCTCTAGGAGTTTGGATCATCCCCCAGTTACTGGCTTATCCCAGCAAGGGCTTGACTAAGAGAGAATTCAGGGTCTCTCTTGTTTTCAGTAGCACCTATGCTAGAATGGTACCCATCAAATCTAAAAAAACCAAACCAAACCAAACCAAAACAAAAATAAGGCCATCTTTGCTGAGATGGGTACAATTTTTGCCTGCCAGGCCTCCAGCAAGCCCTTCCCAAACTTGCTTCTTTACGCAACCAGTAGTTTCCCTTAGAGCAGCCACTGTGGAAAGAGGCCACAATATACCTAGAAGGCAATAAAAGGTGGCTCCTAATCCAAGGACCACCCTCTGCAGTTCAGTGCCTGGGGCAGAGGCTGGATCATACCTTTCTCAGAAGTGCCAGGCACCACATCTACATGGTACCACTGCCTCCTCTCTTGAACAAGGGAGAAAATGTTGAATAAGCGGATCTATGACAAAGTATGGATTTGATCTCTTGCTACCTGGCAGCTGTAGGACCCTGAGCTGGCCCCTGCCTATCAGCAGTCCTCACCTGCCTGTGTTGCCCTGTTTTTGTAGGGTTGTCTTGCCTTCAGACTGGGGTCAGAAAACACCACCAACACAGTGCTGTCAGTTTGTTTTCCAAGCCAGAAAAATAAATAGGAGGAAATGCTGTTTCAAAAATCAAGGCCCCCATCCAGTTGGGGTTTATTCAAGGTGAGAAGGTGAGAAGCAGCATGATTTGTTGTTTTTCGTATCAACAAATCAATGGCTCACTTTTCTATGGTGAAGGAGGATGGCACTACAAAAATCTGTGTAGCCCCTGGTAGGCTCGTGGGCTTGCTTTGGATCATACACATATATCTTAAATGCATATATATATATATGTGTGTGCTTGCACACAGTATATACACACATATAAAGGCATATACATTTATATAAAGATGTACATATACACTTGTATATATTTTTATATATGTACACATAAATATATGTGTGCATACGCACACATCTGTGTGGGTAATGTGTTGGAGACAGCACACCTAGTAACTTCTGTTTCACTTGCATGTTGGCTCCTTAACAACATAACTGGCTCACAGCCCTGTGGCTCAAACACAAGCACAGAGGTCCCCTCCTCTCCAGCCCTGGAGCCTTGTGCACAGTCTGAGTGGGCACTGCCCACCAGCACCATCAGCCCAGTAGAGGTGGGGCAGTGCCCAGTAGGCCTCTTTTTCCATCTGTTCTGTCATCCTTAAAGTTGGGCAAATAAACAGAGAGTGAGACTTGTACACACTATCTATCTTGTAAGCTCTTTCTTAGAGGTTTGCTGGTTTAGTGAACAGTTTACTGCAAACTTAATTGCAAAAGTATGTGTTCTACATCCTCTGCTACAGATAAATGCCATTTTATTAGGGGTAGCAGAGAATGCACCTTCATTAGATCAAGATAAAACAATGCCTGATTACAGGAGATAGTATAATAGCAAACACAACTTAAATACCTCCTGGTCACTGAAAAACTGAGTAGTCCCTGAGTATCACTGAGTGTAAAGCTGAAAATGCTACATATAAAGGTGCCTTTTACTGAACTGATTCTTCTCTGGAAATAGCCAAGCCAACCACCCAGTTGACTGATTGAGAGCTTGGCAATGGAGAGAACATACTCATGAACATGAAAAGAAAAAAAAAATTTAAAAAGCAGTGAAGATCATAGGTCTTTATGGCTCCTAATTCCAGTGTACTGGTTGTCCCTTATCCCCTTGTCCTGACAGAACATTTGCTAAAAAAGGCTGAGGTTCACCCCATCCCCACATGCCCATGTCCTTCCAGCCAACAGGGCAGAGGTAGCTCCTGGTCACAAGAGCTTTTGCTTCTAGAAAAAAAAAAAACAGCTCCAGCCCCCACAGATGTGCACACAGATGTGCACCAACATGAGTAGCTGGGCCAGCCTGGTCCTGCCATGTGGGCTTCCAATGCTGGGCAAAAGGTACATTAAATCTGTGGCAGGGAAGCAGAGAGCTTCTGAGTACATGTTTTGGGGTCTTTTCTGAACCTCATGTTCCCTGTGCATTTGGCTGTGGGTGAGGAGGCTCAGCATGAGGCAAGTCAGGTTTCAGTTCAGTTGCTGAGGCAGAGCGAGGCCAGTGCTGTGCTGGCAAAGGCTAAACATAGTCCAAGGTCCTTCTCACCTTTTCTTCTGGTGTCATGCAATACCTTTCTTCCAGACAGCAAATGATGGAGGGGAGCCTGCACACAGCCTCCTACACCCCCTAAATGTTTTGTGGTGAGGCAGGTAACCTTAAGAGGAGCATAGACAGCCTTGAAATCCAAGGCTGTATCACAGGACCAACAACTAAGCAGGGCACTTTATTGTTGTCTCTTCAATTTTGGCCCCAGAGTGTTCAAACCCTGACTGCTTATTTGTCATCATTAGCAGTGACTTCTAAGGCAGCAGGGGAGCCTGCACCCTGTAATAGAAATTGTCACTCTCCCTGCTAATTGTCCTGCACAGGGCAACTCTTGCTACCCACCTTATGTGGCAGGAGCTTGCAAGGTCCTGGCTGACTGCTCACCCTGGGCTGGGGACATGTCCCCAAGAGGGAGCTGCTGTGGTGGCAGGGGGGCACAATCTCTCCTTGGGCAGCTCAAGGCTGGGGGCCTTTGCTTTGTTGCCCCCTGGGAAGGATGTTGGGGGTCTTTGTCACAGCACTGTCCCCCACACACGTCACTGAGCTGTCCTCTAAAACCATCGGTCCCCCCTAAGATGCTAACTCCCCTCATACAGGCTTTTCCGGGGGCTCTTTGGGGCTGCCCCTCACTCATATCCAGAGAAATAAAAAAACATCCACCTACTAACCACATCTCAGCTGCCACGATAGGCTTTTTCCTAATGAGATTTATACAGTCAGAAAGAATGTTATATTTCAGGAAAACGTAGCAGTTTATGGCAAACAGTTCCGCACCAGGTACAAACAGTTTTTGGAAAAACAGATGATGAAATTTTATAACCAAAGCTGTCAAAAATAAACAGGATACTGAAGGAAAAGGATTTGAAATGTTCTACGAAGACGCAGATATTTGCTCTAATATCAATGAAAACAGGCAATGGGTCATCTGGTTATAAAGATCATGTGATTAAAAATGTCTGTTATTCGCATCTCAGTCAAAATAAATTTAAATCTAGGCTGTAAATTCCTAGTTTGCTAAAAATTCAGAAGTATTTTTCCATCTGTTCTGTAATAATTCAGCTATCTGGTTGCTATAAAGAATTTGGTCGTCTGCCATCTGGGCAGGGAGTAATTTTTTAAAATGCATTTAAGTCTCATGGTATCTGAAAGTCATACAATTAGCGAGCTAATTAAATCAGCCTAGAGTTCCCCATGAAAAAAAAAAAAAAAAAAAAAAAGCGATCTTCGACTCGCCCTGGGGAAGTGTTTGTGAAGGAGAGGAGTTCACTTCAGCTGAGCACACAAAGATGCCTCACAGAAAGCATGGCTTCGGTGTGTGAATCCTATAGCACAAATAAACAGCGCCTGGGCAGGTGCCACGGATGCTGCAGCTCACGGGTGTCAGCTCCAGAAACTTAAGCTGTGAGTTATAAAAGGATACCTGTCATAGTTTGAGTACGAGGAACTAAAGCAGGAGGCCTTTCAGACTCTGAGAGGGGTCTATTCCCTCCCATTTCCTACCCATACTCTATCAAGGTCACGCAGACTGGTGCGTGACCAGGCAGCCCCTCCTCTCTCTCACCTACACCTTGCTTGGCTGCTGTTCCCCTGCGATCCTGTATCCCTGGCACCCCATGTGCTCTGCAGATTCCTCATTTGTTGGGGGCTGGGAAGACCCATGGACCCCCCCTCCTGAGCCTGCCCTGCCACAAGGGGCCCTCAAGCACCTATCCCTCCTGCCATTGAGATCGGGTTGGATATATATATATATATACGAGAGTATATATTTGCGTTTTGTGCTTTATCCCTTATGTTATTGCCTTTCCCCTGTGCTAGTAAATCTTTACTTTTTTTTTTTTTTTAATTTCCAACCTAAAGTCTCTAGTCTTTTTTTTTTTTTTTTTTTTTTTTTTTTTTTTTTTGGTGGGGGGATGGTGCTAATAGAGAATAATTCTGTCCCTTGATTTTTGGTCTGCCCAAACTGCTAAGCCATGACGATGCCTTTTTACTCGCTGCCACTCACCAAAAAGTAACACCATCCCACATTCACTGCCAAAGAAAGGGTGCTGTCACCTCCCTGCTAAGTCCCTGGGGACAGAGAGGAGGTATATGCAGTACCCAGCAGGGGGAAGAGCTTCCCTTCAGGAAAAAAGAGGGAAACAATGACCAAGTGCTCAGCCACCACGTAGGTCTGAAGCACAATGTTACTGCAGCTTTTTGGGAAGCTTAAGTCTTTATTTTAAGTGTAAGTCTTTATTTTTAAGTGTTATACTTCTCCCACCTATAAATATGTGGTGGTTGGTGAAAGGCTTTTTCACAGGTGGATGGGTGTATTTAGGATGGAACAGAATATACTCCACAGCTTCATTATTCTTATGAAATTACAAATCAGATGTAAATGCAGGAGTCAGAAACAGTTCAGTGAGACTAAGGGCAGAAAGGATAGGGCCTGCCAAAACTCTGCATACAAGGTCATTGTGATATTTAGCAAACGACTAATCTGATGGCAAAAAAGAAAACTGAGTAACATAAGTGATGCATGCACAGAGCCTACCCCAGCCTTCCCTGGAGAAGGTCTTGACTCTGGGTGCTGCCTGGGTCTCTCCCCATTCCTGGGAGGCAGCAAGGCCCCATGTACAGTGCTGCTGGCTGAGCTCAAATAGAGACCAAATGTCTCAGCTCCTTATGTTTGGGCATTATCTAGAGCAGGCTACCCTTATTGTTGCCCTTCTCTCCTTTAGACCTTATACCAGACCTTCTTCTGCCTCCCATCCTCCAATCTCCCTCCTCTCTCCTCTCTCTTTTCCAGGCAAGCCCTCCTCATCACCTCTCTGAATCCCATTTTAAGAATTCCCTACTCCTTTGCTTCCCCTGCTATAGCATCTGCTCCATCAGTACCTCAGCCCTTAGTGCTTTCTCTTCATCTTCTGCCTCCTCCCATGTCTCTCCATGATCTCCCTACTTTACAGTCCTCTCTGCTATGGGGCCATATTTTGGAGTGTGTTTCAGTGTGTGCTGAAAACAGACCTTTCATGGCAAGGAAAGTTCCAGCTGCAGTTTCCCGTTTCTTCTGAAAAACCTGAACTTTGGTAACATGAATGATACAACAGCAGAGGCCAAGCAAAGCCAACCAGGCAGCAGGCTCAGGCAGTCCCTCTCGGGGTTACCACAGCATTTATAGCAATGGCCCAAAACAGAGCTGCGTGTCCAAGCTAAGACTGGGACATACACTTCAGTGTTTTGTGAAATGTGGGCTATAGAAGCACATACTATTTTTCACTTTGTGCATGTCTGCATCCGTTCCCATTAAAAAACAAGTAACATGAGCAGCAAACATGTGCAAAGCCCCTGGCTGGCTGTGGGCAGAGATGGAGAGAATAATGGAGCAATCTACTGACAGACCCCTCACTGCAGAGGAGCTCATTTTCACACCCCAGAATCACTTCCCCTCAGTACCACAGTCACATTTTCACCTAGCCTTAGGAATAACAGGGGCCCTGCTCCTGAAAGTGCTGAGCCTACCAGGGCATCGTCTGCTGAGTACACAACAAGACCATCATTTCCAGTCCTAGTTCCTCTGCACCTAGCTGTTCAAGTTCCTCTGCACCTAGCTCTGAACCTAGCTGTTCAAGTGCCAGACAGGAGTGCCCCAGCCCACTGACTGCACATGAAGGGCTAAGGATGCTGCTCAGGGTTTCTTACTTTCTTTAGCTTTGCCCCCTTGCCTTGTCACATTGAGAGATAGGCATGATTTTCCCCTAAAGCAAGCAGACAAATAATCAAAACCACCATTTCATCAGACAGTCAAATCTAATTAATTCTTAAACATCCTTTTTTTAAAAAATTATTTTCTCCTTTTACTCCCACTCCCGTGTTCTTTTCCTTCTCTTTTATTTTTGTTTCATTTCTAAATCACTGCTAGTGAGAGAGAAGAAAAAAGTGACAAATAAGAAACTTGCTGCATAAAGTGTGCAGCCATCTCACACAACACTGTGGGAGACAGGTTATTTTCAAACAATGTGAATTAAAGTAACTGTACACTAAAAAAAACTAATTTCCCTCTATTTTTCACCATCTCAGTTAGAAGAGAAACCAATTTCTTTTACTTTTTTTTTTTTGATTGCTCTGCCCCACACTTGCACAACTTTACATTTCCTGTATTTCGCCTGAAATACTAGGAAAAAAAATGTATTAAAATAAGCAGGAGGTCTAGAAGGAGTGTGAAAATCGTGTATCTACCTTGTACCCAGGTTTTCTCCCTCTCTTCTTTGGGATCTTCACGACTGGCAAAGCACCAGCTGGTGCTGAGTAGAGGTTGTGAGCAGCCACTTTGATGGGCGCTGGCTGGAGCGGGGGCCGCCCTCGCTTCCTCCCCACCATCCTGGGGGGCTGCATCTCCCCGGGGGCTGGGCTAGGGGGTAGGCACGGCAAGTGGCTCATCTGCACCCGGGCTGTTGATCAACCAGAAGGAAGAGAAAGACAGAAGAAGAAAAAAAAAAAAAAAAAAAAGAGCTTTTTATTTCTCTTTCGTTCTAGGTTTTTCATACAAAGGCATTTTTCTTGTGCTGCCGTTTTCCCTGTTACCACTGATCATAAAACAGCAAGAAATACTCCATGGGTATGAGTTTCTGGGTGATATTCATCTGACTGCAGCTGACTCAGCTACTCCAAAGCAAGGAAAAAGCCTTTGTCATGCCCTTTTCTCTCTTCTGACCTCAAATACAGCACAGGGAGCTGGCTCAGGTGGCGAGGTCTTTATTGCAGATGTCCTAATAGGTGAATCTCACAATGGCCACCTTAACCTTACATCCTGCAGATAAACTGAAGCTTGCACCCATCAGTCAGTCTCTGCTTTCTGAAGGGGTTTGGAGTAGATGAGTAGATGACCTCCTGAGGTCCCTGTCAACCTGATTTTCCCCAGAATCTGTGGTTCTGCACATCCTCTCTCACCACAGAAGTGTTACCAATAGCAAAATGGACTTCCCTCTACTTTATTCACATCACTTCTGAGCAGGAAGAGAGAACAGGACCACAAAGCTGCTGACACAAGGTAGCCACGTTAGAGAATTGCCATTTACTCTCTGCAATTTTATAGCACTTGTTACCATGCATGTTAGTAGTGGGCTTTTGGATGTACTCCATCAAAAGCTGTTATTTCACCACAACTCCATGGAGCTTATGTAGTTGAGCAGGGGTAATGGGATGGAATCTGGTCCATTTTCCTCTGTCCAGGTTTTAATAAAGAAAACAAATATACAACCATGCACAGAGTACCAAGGGGTTATACAGCATTCTGTACACCTTCTGGCAAGGGTCACATACTAGTAAAGGTCAATTAAAAAAAACCCAAAACCAACAACAACAAATCACCTGCAGAAATACATTTTCAATGTTGGTTTGTTCAGGCATCTACTTCCCTGCGTGTGTGCAGAATACCAGTCCTAGTACTGCCTGAATACATTGGTAGGCATAAGGGTCTGGGCAATTATCAGGCTTTTATGATAAACCTTGCAATGGCTGACATGACATTTTCCATTTCATGCTCCCCCAAGCCAGTGATAACAGACGACTCCCTTCTCTCTGTTTTAACAGAGCAGCCTCATAGCCCTCTCAGCTACAGAGAAAAGCCTTAAAGATGTGGTCCAAGAGCATCTCCTTAGATCAAAAGCACAAAGCAAGTAAGGGTTTGTTTATTACTACAAACAACTACAAATTTTTACCAAATCTACAAACCATAAAATCTACAAATTTCTCACTAAGCTTCAAATCTCATCATTTCAGAATCCAGTGTGATTGGACTGATCAGAGCTGACATTGCCAGGAAAGAAATCAGGGTTGCTAACCCAATAGTGGAAAGGGTACAACCAAGGGGCCACTGATGAGAAGTATCTGCATCTGGGAGCTTCTCTCCCTCAAAGGCAATTATATTTTGCCTAATTAGAACTTTGCAAGTAAGACTGACAAACAAGTGACTCACTTTTCTGGTCTTACACAGTCAGTAGTTCATGGAGTAGGGTATGAAAACCAGAGAGCTCCCAGCCCTACCTTCCAGTAAGTGCCTTTATTTGCATTATATTAAAAACTAGGGCTTGCTTTTTTTAATAACACAAAGGATGTCAGCTTGTTTCAGACAGATCTATTACATAGGGCAGGAGTTACAGATTGGCTGCAAGATTTTCAGTCTTAAACATCAGCTGCCTAAAACTCTCACATAGACATCAGATCAGAGCAAACAGAGTGTCAGACATCAGATCAGAGCAAACTTGCAGTGCCTACTTTACCATATTGCTTCCAGCCACTGTGGTTGCACTCTCCAGACATGCTCAGCCAGCTCAGGAACCACCCGAAAGCCTGCCATGGGGTTCTGATTTCAAGCAAGTAAAAGCCTCATGTGACAGCAGAGTAATAGTTACAGGGTTAAAAGCATCAGTCTTGCCACAGCAGGAGTCAAATGGAAAGGCTCTGACTATCCTGAGCATCACTGCTTTCATTCTGTCTTCAGCAGTGTGCATTTTCCTCCCTGTAGTGCTTTCTGAGGGGCACTCTTGGTGTCTCTTCCACTTCCCAAACTAAAACGTCCCTGGGATGTCATGTTACAGGTGGCAGGGAGTGAAACGCAAAGATTACACTGGATTAGGCACTAAAACTCACTGTGAAAGCCTAGTGCTTCAGGCTTTGTGTTTTACTCTGCTTTAAACAAAGCCTGACAATACAAGTATTCACAGAAGAGCTTGGCAGAGGCTAGGGAAGACAAGCCCAGCCAAGCTTTGCTCCCCACCTGGGGAAGAGAGGTGGCTCCTGCAGTGAGGGACATGAGACTTTGAGACAGGAGATATGGACCTTTGTGGAGCACCATATTGCCTTTGTTGCATTCTCCTTTGATGGTAAAGGAAGGTGGTGGCACCTCAGGACTTAATAGCCCCCACCGTGCAAGAGCTGGTGGCCTAGCACACTTTTTTGACTGAAATGCTGCTTTCTTCTGCAGCTGGTGAGGTCTGGTGGCCACTTGGTGGCCTGGAAACTCATTCAATATTCAATATTAGCAACCACATTCAATATTATCAATCACAGCGTTTTTTGTCCTGTCTCTGCTTTTGAGACTTGCAACGCTGTGTTTTGGCAAAACATCCTAAAACCCCTTGCCACAGGTGCTGACACAAGACCCAGCCCAACAGTGCACAAAATTATCTCAGTGCAATGTACGTGGGTTGATATGGCAAAGACAAGAAGTGTTCTGCAGTATACAAGCTGTTGTTATTACACTTAATTACAAATCCAACCATGACTTGATTCTCCTTTCTTCTATGTTAAGGGAAATGGAGAACACCTTTGGTGGTGTTTACTGTGCTCTGCAGCGGCGGGGAAGACAGCTGACAAGGAAAAATTGCCTCTTTGGGATGGAGGGGGGGGTGACAGCACAACCTCCTCTTACAGACAAGAGAAAGCTCTTGAGCAAGCTGGAAAATCATGCAGACAAACTGTGGGCTGGGCAGAGAGGCAGAGGGACAGAAGGTTTGACTGACTGCCCCCTGACAAAGTTAGGGTGTTACTTCAGAAGGACATTCCTGGGGCAGCTCCAATTGCTGCCACAGCCTTGGCTTGACCTGCTGGAAAGCTTGGTGCCTTCAAGACATGTTAAGAGAGCTTGATGTAATTTAAAGGCAAATTCAAGGAAGCAAATTACAGGCTACTAACAAAGGCACCGCCTCAGTTCAGTACAAATAGCCTGGGGGAGTGTTTTGGGAGGGCAATCAGTATGTGTTTGCCCTGTCCTTGTACCTTTCCTAAGGCACTAGCTTTGGACAACCAAGAATAGCACAGCTTCAGTTTGACCTGGCTCTATTGCTTTCCTATTCTTAGTTTTAAAATAACAGCAGGAAACTGCTTTACATTTTTGGCTTCTCATCACTTAATGCAGGGCTAGTCACAGGGTAACCTTTCCTTACTTGTCTCCCCAACACTGCCATCTGGAAATTCAATTTCCAACCCTGCCTCCTTCCACATTGCCCCACCAGATGCCAGAGAAGACGCAGCAGAGAAATACCTCTCCCTGCCTTGATGCTTAGATGAGTGCTGCAGGAAGGGTGAAATCTTGTCCCCTCTGGGCAGCGGTGTTGTGACTTCAGAAGATCCCAAGGAGCACCCTGTGCATAGCAGTCTGCCCCTCTGGAAGGCTGGGGTGGGGAAAAAAACACACCCTAGACCAACACTAGTGACCTTAAAGGATTTTTCTAACAACCTGTGCTTTGTACTGTGCTTGCCCTGTGTCGTGTGTTGGTGTATACACTGTACGATTACTGACACAGATTCCTGTGCTGGCAACTACAGCTGAGAGCACAGGGAGCTACAGTGCATTTCCTTCCAAGCTGAGGATTTTTGATGTACTGCAAAGATCCATTCTTAATAAAAATAAATGCCTGCAATAAATGCAGTTTTTAACCTGCGCTCCAGTAACCGCAAGGGCTGGAGGTAAAAATATCACATTAAATTTTATATCGGTAATTCCGGAGGATGATCATTTAAACTTGATTTACACCAGGTCTCGTGCAAACCTATGCCTGGATTGGCACAGGGATGATGCATAGGGAAGGAACAAGCTATTCATACCTCAAGCCAAAGCCAGGCGCAGATGTGTAGTTGAGCAGAAAATGCTCCTGTTCCACAGCAGCTGAAGGAGAATGCCCTTTAATCCCAGTGCAGCCACTGGTCCCAGCTGAAGGACTTCAATCCAGGAGTCCCTGCCAGCACTTTCAACCCTGCCTTCAACTCTTGACTCCTGCAGAGCTCCATGTCTCCCAGTTCTGTACACCCAAGATATGGAAAAAATACAAACTTCTTGTAATCTTATCTGTCTTTCCTTCAGCTGCTGTTCAGGGAAGCACACAGTGCTGGGGAATATCATGTTAGTAAATGGGAAGGAGGGGGTACTTTTCAGCCAGTGACAAGACAATTTTCCCCTCCTTCTTTGTGCACAGTAGGGCTGCCTTTTGACTGTGACTGCTTGGAGATGATGGCCTGCTGAGTAGGTGAGCAAAATGAGAAGCATTGCCTGGTCTGGAAAAAAAGCTTTATACCTGCGTGCTTCTCTGGTGTAATATTCAGGGTCATGAGGCATTACATGTCTCTTTATCATGAATATCAAAGCATCACCACATATTACATGACAAGTGTTTAGTGAAGCAGACAGTGGGAATTTTTGCTAATAAAAGAATGAACCACTATTCTCTGTGTGTCTGGATGTGATTGACTAATGACATTGCATGCAGAGCACCCACTTCACTATTGCTCAAAGAAAGGTCAGGATAATTTTTAGCCGTGACATGAAGTTCTTCTGTAGCACTTTGCAGAGTTCTTCTCTTCTTGCCTATTGCCTTGGAGATTGAAGCTGATTCTCAGAGGAACTCTCCTGCCCATTTTGATCCCAGGAAGATAATTTCTGTGCAAAACCCCTGAGACAGTCCAGCCAACAGGATCTGAGTAGAAAGACCTGTTTTCCCAAACCAATCATTAAAGAAGCAGCTCAACTATCTGTGCCAGCTGTGGGAACCAAGAATGGGCTTCACCCCACCTAATTTCAAGCCTCAGTTTGTCCATCACCTCAGTATTAGTGTCTCCAGATATTTCAGATGAGGTCTCTCTTACACCCTGTGTCTCATCTGGTAAAATGTCTTGAGCATCTCAGGTGGCACTAGGAGATTATTTTAGGCAGTGATTCTTAGCTATAGAGAGTAATTCTGTAACAGAGGACACCTGAATGACTGCATTTAGACCCTTATACAGAGGTGTCTCTGTGTTGTGATGGGTGTTTGACCTCCCATGTTGTCAGTGAAGATCCAGCCGATCCAGCTGAAGGTGTGAATGACTACATTCAGCTGACCAGACATAGATGTGGTTTGTTGTGGGCCCAGTGGCTTTAGGGTCCACAGACCAGGTGCAATTTAATGATTGTGAGAGCTCTGCTCTTCCTTGTAGACACCTATATTTAAGTGTCTTAATCCCAAACTCGTCCCATTTCTAAAAGGTGTGTGTGACTTGTCTATTTGAAGTGAAACTAGGCTGAGGTTAATCATGACCCGTGAATACATGTTTCTTCTGTTAATAAAGTGAACCCACAAAAACAAGCTTGCTTATACCTAGATGTCTACAATGCCAAGGTGAATCCCACCCTTGGTCACTCATGCCTACCCACAATAGCTAGTTATGTTTCAACCTGTGTTCAGAATGTTTCTAGTTAACAATACATTGCATTACAGAAGAAAACGTGTCCTTTTTGGTAGTGGAAACTCAGGTCTCACAGATAAAAAAGACTTGAGGTTCCTAGGCTTGTCCCAGCCTTACTACAAACTCTGGGCTGAGGAACTGCATACCCATTCAGTGCCTCAATTTTCCAACATGTCCCACAGCATCCCTCCCAGGAGTTAAGAAGACAACCAGACATGAAGTGACTTGATCAGGACAAGGCTTGATGATGACAGGGTCTAGGATCCACCCTCTCCCATCACCTACATCCCAACCATTGCCACAGGCTTCTTCTCAAGCAAAAGTGGGCAAAATATTTCAGCATCTCTCACTCGGGCAAAAGAATGTGTTTCCCCTCTTAGTTCCCAGAATAGTTGAACTTTGCCCACTATCTTGTGTTTTAAACATTCTCACAAGCAATTTTAAAAGGGCTGGAGAAAATATGGGTATCTTTTCTTCTTCTCGCAGCAAGTCCCAAGGATGCTGATACTTAGGTATTCAAAAGAGGTATTTGTGAGTACTCCCTACATGGAGCAGTGCCACAGCACAACCTGTAAGGAGATACCAAGAGGAGTGAGTATGGTTTTGTTCTGGGATGTAAAAACATTGATTTCTAATGAGCTGTGATCTCCTGCTAGAGCCAATAACCATCTATCATTTTCTCCCTGAAGCATTTAACTCGCCTCAATAGAACTGAAAGTAGTAGCAGCATCCAAAACAACACATAGCAGCATCCATCACTGCATAGACTCTGTCTACCTTGCCCTGGAGCCATCATGTCAGCCAGTGAGACAACAGGAGAGGGCAGAGCCAGTGAGGGTAAGGTGGGCAAATTTTCCTTCAGTGCCATTTTGTGCCTGAAACACACGTTGGTAAAAAGGTGGTGTGCGTTTTTTAGATTTTTTTTTTCCATGTGATTACATGAAATCACAAACTTGTGCTCTCTTTTACTCCCCATATGACTTTTGGACTTGCTGACTTGTTTCAGAGATGATGGGGCATGAGAGCAAGGGGTGCAAAGGTCTGCAGGTATAGTGGAAATGTGTACCAAAGAGAAACGTGAGACCCCACTTGCATTCCCCCCCTTTTGGCCAGATGTCTTATGAGACAGAGAGAGCAGAGGACAGAATAGAAAAAGCTTCAGCCCTGAAAAAGCTCTTATCAGACCTGACACCCTCTCAGACACCAGAATCAGACAGTTACAGGGCACAAATCTATAAAACTCCAAGCATCCCTTTCTCCTCAGCCCCAGCAACTACTTGAGGCTGTTCCTTTAATTGTTTTGTCTTTGTCCCCTACTTCATAGGTACCAAAGGAAGTGCAATAGGCAGTCTGGACATGGCCAGCACACTGCTGCTTGGCTATCTGCATCTGGGAAAATAGCACATTTCTCTTTGCAGCTAGTTTCAGTTCTTTTTACCTGCACAAAATTTGCTGAAGATTACACTGTAATAGCAATTTTATGATGCCTTATTAAATAATTTGCTAGAGAACCCAAGTCAAATTGAGTTCAAGCAAGAAAACATCATTTTACTCTTGCAAATGTGTCCCAGCACAGCAGAAACACAGCAACATTTCTCCTATGAGTGCTTTGCTGGCTGCTTCCCCTTCAGAAGGGGCCCTGCAGCTGCTGAGAGCAGGTCCTGCAGAGCTTCATTTTGTATTTTCACAGTCATTGTGTTGGAGTAGAAAGGGACCAGGTCTCATGCAAGCGGTGTCCAGGACTGTACCCTACTCTCTCATCCCTATCATGGTCTGGGATGACTCAGTGGGAGGGAAGAAACAGCACAGAACTCCCCAAAATCCAGAAGTATTGATGGTGTCTGCTCCTTTCCTTGTTACTAAAAGCACATGAAAGAAAAAAATGGTTCCCCATGTCATCTTACAGCTTGCTTTTTTTTTTTTTTTTTTAAGTGAAATTCAGCAGCAGTGACAGTGCTGTCCTTGAGGAGGTGTTCCTTTGAAGGATAGCACCCTGGTGACAGAAGGTAGAGCAGTAGCTGTGTGCCCCCTCTCACTCAGGTTTGCTTAATGAGCCAGAAGAACTTGAAAACCCTGGTGAGAATGGGACCCCCAGGAGCCACCGAGGCCATCCTTGCCTCTTGATCTTACCTTTCTTCATTTGGCCTGACGTTTTTGTTGCAGACAAGTAGCCTGTGGCAGGGAATTGAGGAAATGAAACTTTACAGAGAGCAAGAGAGGGCGGGCAGAGCACCAAAGGAAAGATTTGAAAAATGGATGCAACGAGGCCACAGGGGTCACGCTGCTGAGGTGGTCAAGCCAGATGTGTGCAAAAAAGGGAGAAAACAAAGGCAACTCACTCCTCTAAGGTGAAAAAAACATGCAGCTAGTAGCATCATTTCTGATACTGCAGGGAAACAAACACAGTGGCTGGACTCAGCCTCCTGCATCTGTGAGCTGCAGGAGGGTGGAGCTACTCTTGCAGGTCTTCAGCTCAGACCATGGTTTGCTATTTGCAGGACAGGCTCCCAGCAAAACACCTTGAGTTCCTCCCCTCACTATCCCAAGGTCCTTTGTATCAGGTTCTGGGTATGCAGAGGTGCCATTTTGGTTTGCTAAAAAAAAAAAAAACAAAAAAACCTCTTTAAATCCCCTGTCCTGAAATCCTGAGGGTGGTAAAACATAGACTGCTGGTGGAGCCATCCAAGAGCCATGCAAAACTCCCTCTGCAAGCTCAAAGGGAGAGGATGGAGACCTGAGGGCCAAGGACTGAGTAATACAAGCTTCGTATTTATTATGCAAGTACTTACTTCTGCAGGCTTGCGATCTCAGGACTACTGTTTGCCAAGCCCTCCTATCATCTCCTCAACTTCCACACCTTATCCAAGAGCCCTTCTGTCCCTGCTGACAGGCTGCAAAGTTTCCAAGGGAGGTAGGTCTTTTCCCACATTGCCTCCACCCAGGAAGCTGGTGGGATGCTGCATCCTGCACCAGTATCCCACTGGGTGTAGGGAGGTGTGATGGAGAGCTGCTCCCATTCAGCTGTAGGCACATCCTATGGGCCTTCCACATGCTTCTCTGCTGCCCTGCTTCTGGCCTTCTGAAGTCCAGGACCAAGTGACTTTTCCAGTGACTGGGAATGCAGCACACATTGCTCTTTTCTGAACAACACCAGGATCCTCCACCCTCAGTTTCCCCAGCTCAAACCCCAAATGCTTGAGAAGCAAAGATGGCCAGGATGTCTGTTATTAATTAATTAGATGAAATTCAATCAAATCTTTCTATAAATGCATGGATGTTTGTAGTCCTGATAGGGCTTCAGCCCTTAAAATTGAGGCTGAGTTATTCTGAGCCAGCAATCAAGTTTAAATTGGGATTAGTATTGTAGCAGGTCCTGTTTCACATATTCAGCCGAGCAATTGCTGGTTCAGACACCCTTGTTTCTAATCACACACTTTGCCAATGCAATTTACAGGTTGTTTTCCAGAAGTCCTCTCCTGTCACTAGCTTTCTTACCAGGGAACTTTTGCTGTTAACAAGCTAACTCTCCTTGAACTGCAGGCATACAAAGCAAGATCTTATTTATCTACAACCTTCAGACTGGCAAAGAAAGCACCAACTTCGCTTTTGAATGCAGTTACTTTCTTTCTCATCTTCTGTGTCTCATGCAAAAGCCAGAACCCTTTATTACCCATAAGCTACAGATCCTTTCTTCTCTCTGTTAAATTTTCAGGGGCAAAGGTTTGGAACAAATGAATGTGAAATGAGCAACATTTATATTATAGCCATTTAAGTTCTCCAGCTGACTCTGTAATCGGCTGATACTCATATTTTTCCTGTCTCACTTGTCTGGCAGTTCTTTGGCTTCTTTTGTAACTGCTTGCTTCCCCTCTGTACCCCACCCAAAGTTTTCTGTAGTTTGGACATTTATGGCACATCTTCAGCCAGCAGCTGCCATAAATGGATGAACCTCACAAAGCTGCCATCTCACTTCAAGGAAGAATACAAATATCCAGATAATTTTCCCTGAACTACTTCCAGTGTTTTCTTGAGCCAGCAATGCATTGCCCTTCCTGAAGAAAAAAGCCCAATATTTGACATTTATATGCAGCAGGAAGAAGGAGCAGGCACCTAACTCACAGAAGATCAATGTCTTCAAGTCAGATAGTGGGAGATGGGCAGGGAGAAGGAGCAATGACCCAATACTTCTAATTTTTCTAGATCTTATGTACCCTCTCACCATGCGGAATCCCTCTCAGTTGCATTTGGCATGGTATCCCAGTTAAGCAGGGATTTTGAACACATTTCAGTGGAGGCGTTGGTGAGTAAAGAGAAGAAGACAGTGGAGAGAAACTCTCACCAACATCACACCAGCTAGAAGGTGTATAAGGATTTGGGATGCTTATCCCAACTTGCCTGGTGCACACTGCCGTGAAACCTGACAGAATTTCTGGAAGCCATAAAGTATAAAAATTATTTCTTAAGCAAACATTTTGCAGTGAAGAGCAAGGGGCAACAACTTCTGCTGTAAAGCAGCAAAAGAGGCAGACCTACCCCAGCCTATGTCACCCTCTTGCCTGGACACTTCCCAGCACATGGGAGCATGAAAATCTGTGGTCCCCATCACACTGCAGAATGAACAAGAGTCTCTCTAACTACAGCTACATGACTTGATAAAAGAGGACAAGGACTAACGTGCATCTTCAGGACTCAGGGGCACAGAGTGGCTCGCATCCGTGTGGCTAAGCTTGGCCCCTGGGCTGCAGATTTGCTGTGGGAGAGTTGGATGGAGCAGCCTAGATGACAGCCAGGGGAGAAGTTTGAGAGCAGTGCCCCTTTTCTATTGATAAAAGGGGATGCTCTGTTACGAAGAGACAGCCCCTTGATGGCAGACTGCTACCCAGTGTGAGGTCTTAGCTCCTCACAGCCTGCTGCCATGGCTCTCCTATGTTGTGTGTGTTCATCACAAGGTGACTCCATCCTAACGTCACACAATGGATATGAGGGCACTGCTTCTTTGACTTTCTCCCATTGAAATGGTTGTGATTTAAACCCAGTACAGAATGAAAAAGAACTTTCAGCCCTCCAAACACTGGCAAGACTGTGATCTGCTTCCCACCAGCCCTGCTGATGCTGCCCCAGTCTTTCCACGGTGCTTCTCACTCCAGAGCCAACCTGGATTGCTCCTTCAAATCATATGGAATTAGGAGAGTCTCAAGCACAGAAATCAGTCAAGCTGAAAAATTCCGTGTCTTCCCCAGATCCAGTGGACCTCCAATAATACAATAAGAAATACAAATTAACTTTATAGCAGAACAGAGAAATTTGCCATGATGAGAAGCTTGGGGTGATCTGGATGCACTTTGCTGGCATTTAATGCCTCCTGCGCTACCCTAGGTGTTTCATTATGTTTTACATACTGTTCTTCTCAATTACTTTGCCAAGTAAATGCATTTTTTACACAGACACAGCCCTGGTCCTGGATACAACTCCCATCATTCCCTGCCTTTTTTGAGTCCAAAATATGGGATGAAATTTCCATGCTTTCTTCCTAGCCGAATTTTCTCTACCACATGAAATCACCAGGGCTAATGGTGATTTCTTTTCCCATTCTGGGAAAAGAAGCTGGAAATCCTCCTTTCCCTTTAAAATGTGCTCTCCAAGCAGTCTGAGCACTGAAGAAGCAGTCCACTTCTCCTGTTCCACGCAAGCAGCCTGTAGAGGCACCCAGGGGCTTTGACAGCCATGTCTTGTCCCCTTGCTCCTGCATTGCCCCCTGCTCTCTCTCTCTTTCTGTCACCAGCAATATCCAGCCACTGGCTCCAGGAGCTTTATCTTCACCACCAACACACTTGGGCACATCATGCATACCAGCTGATATGCCTACCACAGATATCTGTCCCAGGAAATAAATTAACCCCCTAAATCTGAAGTGATATTACAAAAGTCAATAGGGAAATATCTTTTCTTAAACAGAGGGCAGGAATTTCATGTGTTTCTCACATAAAGTTATCCCTGTTCCTTAGGGACCTGTTGCACTTTTATATTACATTTTGAGAAATAATACTTATAAAAGATTCGTCCTTTTCTGGCATGAAGTGGAGTAGCTCTTATGTTTCTGTCTTTAGAGACTTCAGGGACCAAATCTTCTGAAGATGCTCAAAGCTTTAATTTCCACACACAGAAGAAATGTTTATATTCAATCCACATTTCAACACTGTAATTGGACAACATAAATAAAAGGATATTCATTTAATCACTTTGTCAGTAACAAGAAAAACGTGTATCACTTCCTAGAGTCATCTATGTTACTCAGAATTTCTTGGGATCAAGACAGTCACCTGCTGCCAACACTCCCCACTCCAGAAGAAAAATTCTGGTGCCTCAGTAGCTATTGGATGGGCTGAAGGAAGATTGTGGGGTCATCAGCTGGGTCATCAGCCCTGGCACACCCCTCTTTGGAAAGGTGAGTCCTGGCCACCTTTAGGTTTCCTGAGTAGCATGGATGCTGGATCTGGCTCTGGGGGAGGCTGCAGGTGGGTCTCCAAACAGAGAGCAGACCCATCTGGAATAAAAACATTCTGGGAAGCTGCAAAATATACAGGACCTAAAAGTGAACTATAGGAACACCATGGGGCAAGTTAGCAAGGTTTGGCTCCCTGTGACTGGGGAGGAGAGCTTTGCTAACTGGGGCTGGTTACTAAAGTGTGCAGCACCCAAGAGTCAAGTTTGGCCCTGTTTGATTTTATCTGTAATTCATTTTCTAAACAAACATACAACCTTCACTTTTCAGACCTGCTATGACCCATTTCACCCTCCAATGAACCACGATTTCTTGTTTTCTAAACGATTTTTGCATTGTGTTTGGCAACAGCCCTGTTTTCATCACCTAGAAACTAAACACTCAGAACAGAAACACTCCAGCAGGCTCGTGTGTCATCACCTGCATACCTTGGGCAATAAATTTAGGAAAATTGTACCGGTTAAACATCTGCTTTTGATGTTTTGACCTTCTTTAAAAAAAAAACACACACCACAGGTGAAAGGTACCGTTGAATACATTCTCAGTTGGTTTGTGCTGGCAGATGCTGGTCAGCAGAAGACAAGCTTCCAAACCAGCTTTGAGAGAAACTGACAGAAAGCTTTCAGGTATTCTGTGGAAACTAAACATAAAATTTAGTTCCAACACTAAGTGACAAGAACAACACAGAGCACTAGCAGAAGGCATATGTGTTCTTGCAGTCCAGCTTAAATCTCCAAAAACAGCACCCTGTGGGACCAGAGAAGAGCTTATATGGCATACTCACCCCTTGCACACAGGGATTTTTTTTCCCCATGACACATTGAACTGTTTAGCTGTTCTTAAGATGCCATGTTTTGCATTTTTTCCATGTATGTATCAAAAATTTGGCAGGATATGTCCAGCACAGAATGGCAATGTCTACCATTGCTGGCTACACTACTTCTGACTAACTGGGACAACAGTTCAAGTAGCAAAACCAACTGGTCACAGCTCCCTGGAACTACCCAGGGCTGCCAAGGAAGATGCATCCTCATGCACAGACTGAGATACAGCAGCCCTGAGCCTGAAAGCAGCCACCCACTGTATCATAATTTTGGTTTAGTGTGGAGGTTTTTGTGCTCAGTGGCAGCAGGGCCACCAGAAGCCACTCAGTGTCTGAGGACTGTCCCAGTCAGGAAAAACACTAGGGAAAAAACACAGTCCTGACTGGTGTCACCTGCTTTCCCCCAGGGAAGGAGGACATCCCACTACCTGTCAAGTGCAATGGGAAGGCAGTGAGAAGTGGGCAGAGTGCCTGTGCTCTGCTCCCCATCCCACAGATTTCCCTAACCCAGAAACCTTCATAAGCACCTCCGGGACCTGGGTACATCTCTTCAATATTGTTCAATAAAATATTTCAGCTTTTAATCCCTTTCTTCTGCCATTGAGAAAGCAGAAGTGATTGTGAGACAGATAAAATATCTGCAGGTCACAGTTCACTCTACAGCTGATGAGGACTTTGGGTAGAGTTCAGTTATCCTTTTTCTGGTTTGTGTGTGTGACCACATCACTGAGGAACACATCATAAGCTCTTTGGGGCTGTACAGTGTAGAAGACAATTAGTGTGTATCTCTGCATGAAATCTCTGTGAAACTGCAAAGGAAAGAAAATGGCAGATTGAAATGCTCCTTGTGTCTCTTGGAAATTCAAGGCAGTGAATTTCTCTAAATGCCAGTGGATCAGGTGTGCTTCAGATACCCACAGTAGAACAGGAAATATACCCCATTGCAAACTTCTCCCTCTGCATGTTAAAGCCCAAAATCATCTTGAAGTGTAATTTATATGGGACACAACACTATCAATGTCACCACTATGCCCCAAATTCTTTGTCTAAAGCCGTTCTTCTATTTTATCCTATTTTTCTCCTCAAGCTTTCTTAGCTCCTTTATCATCTCTGAGAAACTATGATTTTCACATACTTCATTCAGAGAGATCTTCCACACTTGCAAAAAACCTGCGAGGGGCTGTGGCACAGTGCTATCCACAGCACATGATGAACGGAACCTCCCAAACACCTGGAGGGATGTCAGACTTTATTTATTTCATTTTCCTTCTGCTTTTCTCTAATTTTGCATTCCCTTATGGAGCATGTTCTCCTGGCCTTCCCAGCACATCATTTCTCTCCCAGTGCTTTGACACCCTTACACTGACCAGCCCGAGCTGCCCTTCTCTAGCAATCACCAGGCAGAAGGACCACAGTGTCAAGCTTTTCATTGCCCCAGAATTAGCATAAAAAACTGGCACATTGTCTGTGACTGCAGGCAAATGTGACCTTTTCAGAGGCTGGCTTTATTTACTTATTCCGTTGGGGAATAAAAAGGAAAAAAAAAAAAAAGTCATAAAAGAAGTAGTGTGCTGTCTTCCAGACTCACTGACAATAATCATTAGAATATCTCTGACTAGCAATGTTTCTTGATTGAACAGTAACTAAGAACTGTACTCACAGCCTGGGACACAGGCTGAGCCCATGACAAGACCATCATTTCCAGTTCTAGTTCCTCTGCACTTTCACTTAGTTGTTAAAGTGCCAGACAGAAGTGCCCCAATGGCTATACAGTGCCCACATGCTGGCACTCAGGATAACTCAGGAGTACTCACGACCCTGTTTGCCATTGGAGTTATATATCCTATAATCTCATCTGTTGTTTAGTGTGATATCCCAAAGCACACGGGTGGGCACTCATGGCAATTTTTGCCTGCTCCAGTGAGCTCTCCCTCTTTGGCCCTGAGAACCAGTTTCCTTGGCAGAGCCTCCACAAGGCTCGGTGCCAGCTCCACTCACCAAGTCATTCCACAAGTCCCTGAGGGCACTCAGGAGGGGCTGGAGCCTCCTGTCTTTCCCTTCTTGGTTCCCTGAAGCTTTCACTCAGGCAGGATGATGGGGTCCCATGTGCTCATCACCCCCTTCCCTCTGTCTCTGTGCAAGACCTCTGTATCTGCAGAGCTAAATACTAATGAGTATGGGAGAATTCCACAGCTTCCAAATTAATTAGAACAAAACTCCCACCAGAAGCCTCAATCAGTTCTGCTCTCCTTGTTTCACAGAGGAGGGGGTTCCAGTGTACCTCTCTCCAGACCACTCTTGGGTTTCTCCTCAGCATGGGGCATACTCCTGTCTATCCAGGTGAATAAATCCCTGCATCAGACACCTCTTGCTGCATGCAGTCTAAGCTGATGGAGAGACAAAAACTCTGACACAAGGTTAATGGTAGCCCACCTGAGCAAGTCTTTCTTTTCAGCACTGAAAAGTAATTGAGTGTCTTTGCCTGGCTCAGTGTCAGTCCCAATTGTCAACAGAGACTGCCACTGCTAATTGTGTAAAAATAAGGGGTAAGCATAAGAGATCAGTCATAATTTCTGCAATATTTCCTCCCGGTTTAATAACTTCATTTAATTAGAACTCATATGTAGCAACCATGGAAGGTAAAATTAAATATAAGTTCTGAAACACCTGAGATTGCAGGAATTTCACCGTCTGATATTCTTGTTAACAAAAATGACTTTGAAGCTGAAGGTTTGACCCAGGAGTCTCCTTCTATACCACACAGCTCAAGACCAACCACCAAAGGACCAGCACATGGACACAAAGAAGCTTGTGTGGCTGATGCACGAACTGGTGACTATGTAGGGATGGGGGAAGACATGACTACCTTCTAACTGAGGACATGCCCCAGCACCTGAGTGCCTAGCTGCAGCAAAGCTGCATTTTTTACAAGTGTAGTTTTTCTTGTTTGGATCTGGGATGAGGGGTGATTTCACCACCCAGCCCTGAGTCCAGGGTGAGAGGTGCTGTGTACCTCAGCAGGCTGGTGAGGACATGAAGCTGCCTCATGTAACGCTGGGTAATGAGCCCATCTCCAGTGTGAGGTGGAGATTTGGAGTGAGAGCTGCAGCTGAAAGCAGGCTGAAATTGTAACATTGTGATCTGTCCTATCAGCCTAGTTACTTCATTTTTTGGTATCAGAGCAAATTTACCTTCACCCACTTGATCGGTA
Organism: Heliangelus exortis; assembly: GCF_036169615.1. NCBI lineage: Eukaryota > Metazoa > Chordata > Aves > Apodiformes > Trochilidae > Heliangelus > Heliangelus exortis. The sequence continues at coordinate 70,458,449 of NC_092424.1, read as the reverse complement.
AAGAACAGAACAACCTAAGCAACCTGGTCTAGGGCAAGGTGTCCCTGCCCATGCAGGGGTCTTGGAACCAGAGGATCTTTAAGGCCCTTTCCCACCCAAGTCACCCTATGACTCTAAAAGATCTGTTTTCTGACTTTTTTTAGCACCACCCAAAAAGCTCATGCTCTGGGAGGGAAGGATATATGCACAGACTTAACTTTGGTGCAACTCCAGCAAACCCATGAGGAACAAAATACATCAGTGTGTATCAAATAAACACATCCAGGAGAAAGAGCAAGGAGTTATAAACATCCCCAGACACTCAAAGCTGTGAGGTGCCTCCTGAGTTGTGGGCCAGCAGTGCCAGATGCACCCATGTAAGTATTAGGATGCCTCTGGAGCATTTCTTCTCACCACGAGGTTTTCTCTGTGCACTTGCCTGACTACCATCTCCTCTGTCCAACAGGAAAAAGAAAATGCTCTGTGGTGCACAGGGGGGGCTGGCTGGGAGGACAGCATGGCTGAAAAGGAAGGAGCATCTTTTTTATCTCACTGCTCTCCTGAAGCTGAGATAGCCAAAGGGACAACAACCACAGCCGAGGTTTGGCCACCCAGTCCAGTCCCAGTCCCAGTCCCAGTCCCAGTCCCAGTCCCAGTCCCAGCTCTCACTGGCAAGCCAAGGGCAGGGTTTCCTGTCCTGGCCCCACAGCAATACATGAACCCATGCAAGTAAAGTGACAGCCTGGACCCAGGCAGCTGTAGAAAGGGCAAGTTTGTCTCTCTTAGAGACAGTGTGGCTCCACCTCACTTGTACTTGTGGATTTTCAGCTTCAGCATCATGGGTTCCCTCTAACCTTCATTGTGAAACTCAGTCAAAGCCACCCCCCTTCACCTTGGCATTGCTGGGAAGCCAGAGAGAAGCCCCAGTGCTCAGCTCAAAACCAAGCACACAGTTGTAAATAAATGAAGCAAATATATGCTCTGCTTAGCTCAGCCATTCTGCTGGGGATGGAGCAGAACTGAGTGGCAGGTTGGTGACAAAAAAACTCTCACCCAAGACAGGCTGAGGGCACCTGACTTCAGCCCTTACCACAGACCTTTCCTGCCCTGGTTGTGCAAAGGGTTTTGAGCCCAGCTGAAGGTACACCAGGGCTTGCACTCACCAGGTACACCCCTGTCTTTTGCTCAGATGGAAGAAGCAAAAAACAGACATGCAGGGGGAGAGCAAAGCAGGTTTCTCCCTACAGCACACCTTGTCTGTGCCTGCAGCCTCAGTAGCCAGGCAAGGGCAGTCAAGTGGCCCCCAGGGGCTGCAGGCAGCCAGCAGCAATGCCCCTGGCAATGAGGGGGGATGTCTTTTTGGTTTGGGGAAAGGAGACTTAATATTCCCCATGCACGTGTAGGGCCCAGCCACTGACTTGCACAAACACAGCCTCCTGGACAAGAGAGTAAATGGCAGGAGGGCCAAGCCCTATGAAACCAGAAGGGTCTCTGGGACCCCTTCCTGAAAGCCTTCAGGTAAGATGCAGGAAATGCCTCTCCCAGCTGCACCAGGAGCGACAAAGAAGCCCATTTTCCCCAGCTCTTGCCTCCTACCTAGCAGAGCTCCTCACATTCCCAGCCAGGACACTGCCCCAGCAAGGACTCAGACCTGCAAAATTTTTCTCCTTTGTGCCCTTCTGCATCCTGAGGGACTTCAGTCACCTCTGAGTGCGTGCCAGCTCAGATGTGACACAGCTCCCTACACGAGCAGCGCTCTTCCATCCTGCATTTTAAGGAAAGCTCATGGAATATCAGCATCAGAATGGTGTTTCAGATTGCTAGGCATCCTTTTGAATAACTGAACGGCAGTGAGTAATATGTATTTACATACATTATGGTCTATTCCCCAAATGGAAGGTGATTTGTGTAAATAACTTCCATTAATGTTAAAGGGAGTCATTCACATAAATCCTCGGCACATTAATGGCCGACTAGCCTCCTCTGTGTAGTATTTCATGTTGCTGCATTCACTGAGCACAATATAAACCTGGCCGACTTAATATGCAAATAAATTCAAGTATTTACTGAGCCATAAGAGACAGTTACTAAGCACATCTCTCATTCATCGTTTATAGGGAAATAGATGGAGGCTGCCAGATGAAATCAGGAGATAAATGCCATAAACATTTTTTTAAGGCAACAGGGAAAAGGGTACTGAGTCTCCTCACATACATAAATAATGACCATAAACAGTTTCTCAAAGGCAGCATCTCTTCTACTTATTTCTACACTCTATGTGTGTGTCTACTGCACATCTGCACCAAAGCTCTATTTTTTGCACTGCTGTTCTCTGCTGGTGATACTGGAGTCTCTCCTGTCACCCTGGGACAGAGCACGGTCCTGTACCATACCCATGTGCTCACCTTGAAGAGATGGGACACCCACTGCAACTCCCTCTTTTTCTAGCACCAAAGTGTGAGCACTTCTTCTCATGGCACCTGGCACAGGGAAGGGGAGGGAGAGCTTTTGTGCCATTTCTTCACATGGATTGCTGTCCTGTTAAGCTTCACTAGACATTTGCAAGAAAAGAGCCCTCACCAGTTCTGAGCTTTTCTGTGGCAGGGGAAAGATGTCTTCTATGGTAAATAAACCTTAAAAATTCATAAGAGACAGTATTACTGAAGTTCTCCTTCAGTTCCCAGTGTAGGATTTTTTAGGTGCCATGCCAAATGAAGGTGTCCTCCACAAGACATTTCTTCCTAGAGATAACAAATGAGGTAACACTGGTTCAGTTGTTTATTCTTCCAGATGGAAATAAATGGCAAATTCTCTACCACACAGTTCAGCAGGATGGTTCCTATGGACATACATGCTCACAGAAATATATAGACATATATGGATTAAAAGGGCCTTGCCCATCATCAGAATCCCCAGCACTCTGTCAGGCTGCCTCCCTGTTGAATGCTGTGGAGCTCTTCCATAGTCTTTCCAGCATTCCTGTGTCAACTCTGGGCTGGTATATCTGTCCTGGCTTGAGGGCACAGCAGTGGGGGTGCACAGAGCCAGCTTTGAGCCAAGATGGAGAAGCCAGCCTGCCTGCTATGCTTGCCTGGCTTCCTGGCAGGATAGCATGGGATGGCCAGGCCTGGAGGGAGCTCAGCCCCAGACAAAAATGGTAGCAGAGACAAAAAATACCAAGTAATCTCTGTCCTTAGTGAGGAATCCCCTCTTGTAATGTTGCCCTTTGGGTTTGCCCTCAGCTCAGACCCCAGAGTTCCCCTTGCCCCTCTTCAGTGACTACTTCTACTTTCAAAACCTCCTCTGTCCAAATACTCTCTCCAGCAAGTTTTGAAGTATCTTCCTGAATCTTTTCTTTCCCCTCTGAGACACATCTCTTTCCCCACAGCTCCTGCAGGTACAGATGGCTGCAAACATCCAACACATACTTTGGAAAAATCAGATAGTTTTACACCCCAAATCTATAAATAGGCCCCCTCCACCCCAAAACTGCTTGCACCTCTCCTGGTTTTGTTGTGCCCCTCAGCTGCCTCTCAAGAACAGCCCCAGCACCCAACAAATGGGACCAAGGATGGTGCCTTGCTCCCAGATTTACTCTCTCCTGTTTTGGTAGACTTGCAGTGTTTGAGCAACACATTCCCTCTGACCATGAGTTTATAGAGAACCTCAATAACTGCTGTAGCCTCTCGGAATGACAACACTCATACTTCTCAATAAATCTGTCCCTGTCACAAGGTCTTGGGTTAAGAGCTTACCTGTCTGTGGTGCCCTCCCTGGCAGGCAGGCAGAAAAAAATCCCTGGGTGCTGATGCTGCTTAGAGGTGTTCAGGTCACCAAGGAACTTCTGCATGATGAGGATGTGGTGGCTCCTTCCTGCTAGCAGGAGGGGGAATAATGCCCACTGCCACCAAGATGCCCTGGTACACAGCTGCCTGCAAGCCAGCCTGCCTGGCCTGGAGACATCTCAGGGGAGCATCTCTCTCCAGGGACCTGTTTTGGGAGGACTTTCCTTGTAGGAAAGGTTCACTGCAGCCCCAGGGAAACTGGCTCTTGGGAGGCTGCCCTGCGAGGCCTGGGGTGTGGGAACAACATGGCCTCACCTGTCATTAAATATAAATAAGTTTTGAAAGAAAAAGCACTGATGATTAGCCTCTATATTGAAAACTCAGATGTATGACACCTGCAGGAGGGTGGGGTGAAAGAAGAAAGAATCTTACACCTTTCCTGCACTTCCCACCAAATAAACCATGCCACATCTTGTGGTAACTCCTTCATCTTGTTGACACACAAACAGAAGCAAGGAGAAATGGAGGGAAGCATCAGAAAAAGGTGTTTACAAAACAGAAAGGTGCAGCACTTCTCATGGTCTGATTTCTTGACAAAAGGTATGTGCACACATGCTGCTTATGCCCAAGAAACATTTCAAAGATAAATATAGCTGATTTTTTACAAGTTACTTATGCTTCTTGAGATCATAAAAGCATAGAATGGTTTGGGTTGGAAGGGACCACAAAGATCACCTATTTCCAACCCCCCTGCATGGTCAGGGACACCTCCCATTAGACCAGGCTGCTCAAAGCCCCATCCAACCTGGCCTTGAACACTTCCAGGGAGGGGGCAGCCTGTCTTCAGGCAGCCTCTGCCAGTGTCTCACCACCCTCAAATTGAAGAATTTCTTCCTAATGTCTAACCTAAATCTCCCCTCTTCAAGTTTTAAACAATTTCCCCTTGTCCTCTCACTACACACCAGTGCAAAAAGCCCTACCCCAGCCTTCTTGTAGGCCCCTTCCAGATATTGGAAGGTTGCTATAAGGTCACCTCAGAGACCTTTTCTCCAGGCTGAACAACTCCAACCCCAACTTCTTTAGCCTGTCCTCATAGGGGAGGTGCTCCAGCCCTCTGATCATTTTAGTGGCTCTCCTCTGGACATATTCCAGGAGCTCTATGTCCTTCTGATGCTGTGGACTCCAGAAATGGACACAGTTCTCCAGGTGGGGTCTTACAAGAGCAGAGTAAAGGGGGAGAATCCTCTCCCTTGACTGTCTGCCTATGCTTCTTTTGATGCAGCCCAAGACCCATCTGGCTTTCTGAGCTGCAAGTGCACATTGAAGGCTTCTGCTAAGCTTCTGGTCAACCATCACCCCCAAGTCCTTATCCTCAGTCTTGAACACTTCCAGGGAGGGGGGCAGCCAGGACTTCTCTGTGCAGCCTGTGCCAGTGTCTCACCACCTTCACAGTGAAGAATTTCTTCTTAATATTTAATCTACCCTCTTCCAGCTTAAAATCAGTCCCCCTTGTCCTATCAAAATGCATCATGGATGATCTTGTGTGGAACCTCCTAGCACTGCACATCCCATGGGATTAATCCTCTACATCTCTCTCTGGGGAGGCAAGGAGTGCACAGGAGATAGCAGAGCTCCAGGAGCTCAGTTGCTGCTACTCCCCAGCACCCTATGCTGAGGTGGGAGCCTGCACACAGAGCCAGGCACTGCTTTGGGTGCAGTACCAGTTACAAACGTGGAGCGAAGCGTGTCTGTACTGGTGAGCCAGCTGCCCATCTCCTGAGCTGGGACCTGGGAGCTGCGGAGTAAGGGCAAGGAGGTGTACGGTGCCCTCCTGCTTGGGGAGGGTCAATGGAAGAGGGAGACCTTGGGTTTTCCCCTGTTCTGTGCCAAATGGGTGCCCAGGGTCCGTGTGTGCCACCAGCATGCAGGAGGGAGCAGAGCCTCTGCGAGGAGTATGACAACCAAAGAGCACCTGGAGCAATTTCGGGCACAACCCTGAAGGCTGAGTTTTAGTCACACCTGTCACAAATCAAGAAAATGCCAGGGAATACTCCTGGGAGCCCCGGGTATATGAAAATACCTGAAGCAACAAGAGCAGCAGCTGGCCCCGTGTGTGCTGCTGTCAGTCTGACATTTCAAATGCCAAGAGCATTCTGGCATCCCCACACGTGTCAGGTAAGAGGAGCAAGAAACCAGAGGCATATTCCTGGCCCCACAGCTGACCAGGGGTGGAAGGAAAACCCTGTCCTTTGCATCCCACTCCCAAACTGAACAGAGCAGCAAACTCAAACAGGCAGAGAGCAAAAGGCTGGCATTTATAGCACCATTTCTCCTGTATGATGAGAATCACCTTTAAAGGTGGGGTCAGGATAAACTGCAGGGTAACAGCAAACTGTTCATTTCAAGAGGAATTATTCATCCTTCAGCAGAACATAATTACATATCCAGACTCTCTCTGGGCAATTCTTTAGACAGACCAAATTTACACTGGTTCCTAAAGGGAGCAGTCAATCTTAGCGAACGACTTACAGTTTCCTCATCTTTACAAGGCTTTATTAAAAAAAAAAAAGAAAGAATATCAGAAGTTTATATCTTTAATTAGTAAATTTTAACCCCACCTTCACTACACATCACCCTTTCTTTTGTCAATTTCTTCATTCTCATCAACAGAAAAACTTGGTGCAAAGATGCTACCTTAGATTATAAATTAGTTTCAATTTTATTAGTCAATAGCAAATGTAGCCAGTAGCTTTAATTCACCCAGATATCATGCTTCTGTTTGGCAGAGCAGTGTGTAATCCCCAGACAAACAATTTTTAATTAGGGTTTTTTAATATACAGCAAAATAAGGAGAGAATTTTGCTTCCTTTTCACAGGAAACTTGTTCCTCATGGGGAAACTTGTTATGACAGAATTAATACACATAATACATTTCTCCCTTCAAGGTGGGCCCAGATTATTTTCTTTTTTTTTTGCATAAGTAAACCAATTATTGTTCATTCTCATCAAGGAGAGCCCAGTGACAACTGTTACCTGCTGTATTTACTGTATCAGCCCTTAATGGTCAGCTGGAGAACTCATCTGGAAGTGTTTTATGCAAATAAAACTGCCTTCTCCTTTGCACCATTTTAAAGCTACAGGGAAAGAAGTAGGATAGGATTTTAGGAACTGGGGTGTTTTTCCTCTTCATTATGTTTTTCTTTAAAAAAACACTATGATGCCATGGTGTGTATTTTATGAAAGTGAACCCCTTGAATAGGATTTTGCTGATTTTAGTGTTATCAAAAATAATCATTTGCTTTGTTAAATTTCTAACAGAAATCATTGCTATCTTACTCTCATCTACTATTTCCTGAAGGTCTTCCTTACCTGAGCCATGTTTTTATGCCTTTTATTCATTTGCCTGGGTGTCAGGGCTTTCCTGGCTCCCATTCCCATCCTGTGAGTTGCAAACCACCCCACACTCTGCTTTCTTACTTCATCCTACAATCTGTGCCCTAACTTGATTACTTGATTTTCCTTTTTTTTTTTTTTTTTTTTTTGGTAAATTAAAAGGCATCAGAGAGATATCTCTGTCAGTTTACATCTCAGCCTCTTGAAGCTCATGGTGTCACCCCCATACCATGATGTTTCTCTTTTAGTCTTTTTTTCTTTCTAAGATGTATCAAATAAGCCCCAAATTATTATGTCAAGCACAGAGCTAAGGGAATGGTTTAGGGAAATTCATCCTACTGCAATTTCTTCTTTCTGCAGGTTCTGCAGCCACCATTAAGCACCTGTACAGTCATGTGTTCCCAGCAGGTGAGAAACCTCAGGGCAAGACACTGATTGCTCAAGAAAGAATCTTGCCTCTTCTTACCCTCTCTTTGCCACAAAATATAGGAAAGTACTTGAGTTAAGCATTTCTAATAAACAAAACAACAAGGTTAGTGTGCTACATTAGCAAAGCATTTATCAGTGCTCTTAATTATCCACCCTTCAAAGTTTCTGAGCTAATTTAGCACATGTACTGTTTCTGATATTTTTTTCTGTTCCTATTCCACACTGCACCATTAAGCAGCTCACGCCTCTGCCAGCCTTTCTGATCTGAAGAACACACGATTAATCTAAGCAACTTTTATGATGAGGCAGGGGGTCTCTGCCTTATTGGGAAAATCAGTGTGTCCTCTGAGTTAAAATATTTAGTCACCTGCACCTGGGAAGGACTGGGAGACACCTCATCTAAATAAGATCACAAAACCTGAACTTGCTGTCTCCAAGCTCTATCCTCAGCTGCTGTCAGATGAGGATGGAGCCAAGGAAGCTGTGCTGATTTACACCACCAGCTGATTGAGCCTGGTGTGCTCAGCTGGCAGCACAGAGTGGTGAAGGATGCTCTAAGTACTCCTGTAGCAGAGAGACACTTTTTAGACTCCAGCCCTGCTCCCACAAGAAATAATATTTCCCCACTTTCCAAATCTTTGCTACTTAATGCCCCTTTATGCGCTTTATGCTTCCCATTCTGCATTTGTGCAGTTTGAAAATCCCTTGGTCCATCCTTGAGCAAAGTGATTTCAGCAGCCTCTGGGAACAAACCCAGGATTAAACATCAATTCAGAGAATTCAAATAACTTTCCTTCTGCAGCTCACCAGATTAACTTGGTACCCCTGCTGCAAACCTCGCATGCACCAAAACCAAAACCAACTCCTTCCTGCCAGATCTCTGCTGCCAAATGAGCCCCAGTCAAAGAAACCAGCACTCACAGCTCTTCACCAGCTATGGGAAGGGGAACAGGACCCGGATCTCAAAGGCTGAGTTACTCACGGAACCACGCTGGGCTTCACCGTCTGTCAGCAAGCGGTGGGCTGCGGGCTGGGGAGGTGATGGAGGCTTGAGGGGCTGCGGGGGGACTGGCAGGGCTATCCGGGTGCTCGCATGCACCTCATCCCCCTGCTCTGTCCTCTCTTGAAGCTGCCTTCAGAACACCTGTAAGATGAACATAAACAACTCTGCTGAAGTGTGCTCCTCGGCATCTCTCGTAAGCTAAATGCCTCTTAGTCTCAAAGGAAAAAAAAAAAGGCAGCATCACTCCCTTTGGTTTTCTGTTAAGGGAAAAAATTCAACTTAGTATCTGGTTTGAAGATCCGAGGAGATTATAATCAAACTCATTCCTCTATGAACTATACCGGTATAATTACTGCCTGCTATGTCTGTTGCAATATAAGTTGCTTTTAAAATGGAAGAGGCATTTACCTGGCAGGAAAAAAATAAATAAAAGAAAAAGAAAAAGAAAAAAACCACCACAAAAAAGCTGCTTGGATTCAGGTCTGGAAAAGCCTGAAGCTGCTCTGCATGCAGAGTGCTCTGTGGTCAGAAGTCTTAAGTCAACTAGTGCACAGAGACAGACACACAGACACACAGACACACAGACATAAACACACAGCTAGGATGCTGCGTGGCACCATCCAGCAGCAGTGTCAGATCTGCAGCCCCTCTCCTCACACAAACTGCTGCCAGGGCTGAGTGAGGGGGATGCTTTGGTGCAGCGAGTCCCCAGCTGAGGAGCTGCAAAGTTACGGCACAGACCTGCAGAATGAGAACTGCTCCAGCAAGGCTCAATGACAAACACCAGGCAGAGAAGAAGAAGCATGCTTTCCCCTTACCTATCGCATGGGTTACAACACTGAGCAGTGCCTTTAGAGAGCCTGGGCACTGAGACCCAAAGGGCAGAGGACTTTCAGCACAGTCACACAGACCCCGGCAAAAGGCATCTTCTCGTTGTCTCTTAGCACACTGTAAGTCTCCAGCAGCTCAGCTCTCCAGCTGCAAACATCTCATTAGACTAATGCATTCAGCACAGGCAGAAAACTCGATTTACCATAGCTACAGCAATGAATTTCCATTATGATGACAGCTTCAACCACATCATGTCCGGAAAAGCAGCCAACCACTGCCTTTTAAAGAACACACACATTTTACACGCAGAAAACGAGGCCTGTGCGTCGGGTTTTCTTTCTCTCTGCAGCTACACTGAATTAAAAAAACTGCCGTACCTTTTGATTTCAGAAATTCTACAAGCTGAAAGGTAAAGTCACTTGGATTCCTTTTTTAAAAATTATTTTTATTTTTATTTTATTTATTTGCACCAAATAGCAGTGTCTTTTGCAATACCGGGCATGGGGCTGAGACGAGCAGAAGGGGTGTTTGCAACATTTCTGGTTTTCACTACCCCTCCTCTGTTGCCATGGAAACCGGACTGTAGCATCAGCCCTTTGTCCCGCTCCTGCAGCAGCCTGCCTGGCCCGATGCTGAGCTTATGTGATGCCACAGACAGGAAGGACCAGTCACTTTGATTTGGGTGATTTACATGGAAACCAGGGGAATTCTGCTTGGGGTCTTTCTGACACAGTGAGACTACATGTGCATGTGCATCGTTGCTTACAAACACACACATGCAGCTGTACACCAGCACGCTGAGTTGGCAGTGTGGAAATATTACAGGTATGGCCAGGCAATGATGTCTGTAATTTGCAGAAATATCAGTTATCACAGCCACGCCATGGCACTGGGGTTTTTTACTGCATTTCCCATCCCTGATGACAGAAGGCATCAGGTCTTCCCTTGTTTAGCTCAGCACAAAAAAAAAAAAAAAAATAAAAAATCTGCAATACGTACAATAAATAATGACAATAATAATCCTGCCACCCTCCATTGACTGTGCTACATCAAATTATCCCAGCAAAGGGCTTTGTCATAGTTGTTCATCAGTGTTGCACAGCTCCCCACTGCCCACTTCACATGCTCACAAATATTGTTACTCAGTATTTATTGCAAGACAAAATTTTGCTTGCATTACGATAAGCTTGACAGACATTGTAGGTGTATGAAAAAATGCATTAGCTGCACAGAATTGGAACAAGTGTTTTCTAAGTCTTCCACTGCTAGTATATGAAACCCATGATACTTGCAAACGCACTGGTTAAGGAAATACACAAGCACTCCTCAGCCCAGAAATCATCCTGGAAAAGTCCTGTAATCCCCTAATCCCCTTTTTCTCCTCTTTCTCCCCCCCCCCCCTTTTTTTTGTGTGTGTGTTTGACAAAATCAAAATCAGTGACTGGCCAGCACTCAGGGATTCCCATCCCAGAATAAAATGGAGAGAAGAGGGAACTAGAGCCCTGTGCAAACTTATTTTAAGTTCCTGGTAGGATACATGAGGAAAAGTATCAGTGATTAAGAAAAATCATTGTAGGATCTTTTAAAAAGCCTGTCTTCTCTTATAAACCTTGTTTAAAATTTCAAGCATGAGTCTTAGCCATCCCTGTCATTTCACATCACCCCAAGCAGATGCATTGCTGCTCTGGCTTGTCACACCCAGTGCTGTTGGTTGTGTCACACCACGGTACCGGTGTCACCAAATACAGGTGGGCACAGCTCAGAGGCATCAACTGCTGCCTCTCACACACACAAAAAAATGGTATTCATACAATACAGCATGAGCAAAGTGTTGGGGGAGGATTGGAATTTTTTCTGTTTCATTGCTGCTGTTGTCAGTGCCCTGTGTAATTTTGCAGGCCTCAGACAATCCAAATCCCCCTTGCTCTGGGAGCACGTTTTGCTCACTGAAGGATTGCAGAGTTCTTCAGACTGTGCTCCTCACAGGGTTTATTTTACAACCTCAAATTTAAAGTTTAATTTAAAGGGTCTGGAATTTTGCTTTAAGACATACAGCCAGTCTGTAGGGCAGCTTAACTTACAGCCAAAAGCTAGAAGGGGTGAGATAGCATCAGGGGAATGGTTTGAAGCATTTACATCTGGTGTGAAGTCAAATGCAAGAGTCATTTCCAGAACTTAGACGCAACAAGATGGAGATGGAGCAAAGGGAGATGAGCCAGAGGTAGGGACAAGGGTAAGGTTTTGCCCCAGCTATTTGAGCCATGGGTCACCATCAATCTCCAATTATTTTTTTAAATCAATATTTTATTTTTCATTGTGTCCTCCATGCCCCTCTGTGCTCTTTTAACCAGGGTCCTGGTATTGGTCTTTCACCAATTTTGTACTGGTCCTTTTTCAGCCCTTCACTCTGCTGCTTGCCCTCACAACTTCTTCTGAACAGACCCCAGAGATGGGGATGAAGCTTTTGGGGCTGACTGTGGCACAGGGAGGGGTGGGGGTCAGGTCTTTAATGACCAGGCAGGAGGCAACCCAATGCCCAGGGTTTGGACATGACTTCCTCAGTGCTGGATTAGTCCCTGGCTTGCCTGATTTCCTTCATGCAAGGGCTTTTCTTTCCTGCTTCCAGACTAGCTGGGTATGTTTCTGTGTCATGGATAAAAATTTTACCCTACTTTTACCCTTAGCCACCCAAAATCACATCTGAAATTCTAGAAGCCACACCAAAACCCTGCCCCTTGTCTGCTGTGGGCACCTGCTTGATAGTGACAGTAGCTGGGGTCATGGTCGCCCATCACCATCCATGTGGATATGGGCAACAGGTACAGAACAGCCCTGATGCCCAGGGTAATCTCTGTCACCCCTGAAATGCCCTCAAAGAGGGCCTGATCAACCATCTCCTGGACCTGCCAGGTCATTTTGGACCAAGTACTGACCTGGCCATGGCCTGGCCTTTTTCAGTGAGGGATGAGCATCCTGGAGCTGGCCACCCATGCAGGAGCATGCTGGATCACATCTCATGCCATCATATGTACCTCCCCTGGTGTTGGTTCCTCAGCACACCCATCCCTGCAGCACTGCACCAGGTGGGATAGCACACAGCACTCCACCAACAACCTTAATAAACTCCCACAGACTATCATTTTATTTCAAGCATTACCCAATAATTTAAAACAATTCAGTTCTTTAAACAATTACATTCAATTACCTTCAGACTTCCATTAAATCAGAAAGCATTCAGGGTAAGTGAGAAAGGAAATTGAATATCCCAGAACAAGCTAAGAGTGTGCAGCCCTACTTGCTATTTGGGCAGAAGATGAGCAAAATGGCAGGGGTGGGAGGGAGGCTTGGGGCACTTCTTTCTGCCACGAGCAAGTGCTTGGCTCTAGGGGTGACATTCACCCCATCAGTCACCAGTGCACAGGGGTGGCAGCAGCAGCTCTTTTGGGGCAGATGCCTGCCCAGGTTGTGCCCTCTGTGCAATTTTTTTCCCTGCATCTTTCTTTATTAGGCATTTCAATTTAACAAGATTTTCACCTATAAATCTTTCCAGATGCTGAATTAATCTCGTGACACCCGCCCCGACCCTCTTCAACCCCCGCCATGCTTGCATAGATACAGGAGGTTAAGTTATGATGGGGTCCGGTTTAAGGGAATTAATTTAAACAATTACCTTAATTACAAGAGTGGTATCATCTTTCAAGCAAGCGGGTCTCCAGGGAGGACAGCTGCTGAGAAGTCATTTAGATGTGTGAGCCTTTGAAAACAGGGGTGAGAGGGGCTGTGACTCCATCTCTGGCTGTTATCACTCCCCACTCGCATCCTGGCTCTTTCCCACTCTTCCAGTGGAGGGGGAAAAGTGGGATGGCAGCCGGGGGGCAAGCAAGAAATCCCCAAGCTGCCAGGGCCCCAAAGCACCCGTCAGACACTCCCTGCCCATCCTGTCCCTGAATGTCACCTTAGGCACATTGCTAAAGTTGAGTAAAGCCACCAAGACTTCCTGATGCGTGCCAGCAATTTGCTCAGGAAGCCCGTGCCAGAGGCAAAGGGAAACTTCCATATAAAAGCCTGGCAGCAGCCTGGATGGGCAAGGGATAGCAGGGCTTCCCATGGGTTCCCATCTCACCCAGACACCCCCCGGAGCAGCCTGTGCCCACTGGACACCCCACAGCCCTCTTAGTCCCTGGGACAGGATCCAAACCAGCTCTGCCTCCTCCACCCCCTGGCACAGCAGCTCCTGCAAGGTCACCCTGCCACCTCCCCACCCCGACTCACTGTCAGCTTGAGGACATGATTATTTCCCAAATCACTAAACATCAGGAGCGGCTTTGTAATTTGCTTGGTTCTTTATTACATTTATTGATTTTAAAATATTTTAACGGCTCGTTTATTGCTGTGTTAAAGAGCTCAGAAAAGCAATAAAGTCATGCAGCATCCTTAGTGATAAAAGAAAGAGTCCTGTGAGCTTCAGAAATCATATCTTCTTGCTTCTCTTCCGAGCTTCCTCCAAGCCAAAAACTGAGAGTGATAGCACCCAAAAGGCCAAGTGCCTGGGAAAAATTCCGGCACCTAAAGTGGGCAGGTAAAATAAGGGGCAATAAACCATTACCAGAAGTCTGGAACACTAAAGCAGCCTGCTGCAGCAAAGAAACAAAGAAATCTTATTCATCCCCCTTGGTTAAGGTGCTTGGCACACATGATATATTTTTTTGGTAGGTTAATTTATATGACTGAACTGTCTGGCCATAGGCTGTCTCTGTCTGTCCAGTGTCAGCAGTGATGCAAAATAGCGATGCAAAAATGTGATTCACCTCTAGGCCCAGCACAAGGAGTTTGTGTTAATGTCAGTAATGCCACACTAAGTTGCTTACCTGCAAATATTTCCTAATGAGACTGCTTTGTGACCCGGAGCATGTCAGTCTGCTGGGGCAGAGATGGACTGGCAAGGCTGCTGTGCTCCTGTCCCCCACCTGCACCTTGCGCCTCTTGTAGATGCACAGTGCTGCCCTAATGCAGCATCCACATCCCTTGTAGAGGTGGGTCTGGCACCAGCATAGGGAAAAGCTGTAGGGTGCATGGAAAGGAGCCCTGCTCTTCCCTTCATCCCCTGGTCCCAGTTCCAGCCTTATGCATGTCAACCTCTGGGATAACAGCCTCACCATTCAACACCTGGGTGCAGCTGGAGGTTTCATGCTCAGTGGCAGTGACCCAGCAAACCCTCCTGTGAAGGGGGACAAGTGGCAAAGGGAGGGACCCACAGGGATGTGGTGTCAGCCTTGGGTCTCTGCATTGGCAGACATCACTGTATGGCTGGCAGAGCTCCTGCTGGCTCCTGATTCAGCATCTCTGGAGATTGTTCCCAGGAGGACGGACACGCTGGAGGAGCATGGCATGGCCCAGCCATGTCTCCACTCAGCACTAACTCAGCATATGATGGCTGAGTTAGAGAGAGGCTTCCTACAGGAATGCTGAGGTGGGCAGCAACTGATGCACTCCATTCTACAGAAAGATGAAGGAGCAGCCAGGATTATTTTTTGAGTAACTTTTTGCTGCTAATTACATGAGAACTGCCTGACAAGTGTGAGGCATTGAAAGGCTGAATTAGAAACTCCTTGCACACCAGAACTGTTATTGGTGAGGTGACACACATTACAAACACTGTTTTTTTCTTGTAAGAACCACAATACACAGAGAGTTTTCATTCAGCCAGTATAATTCCCACCCCTTCTCTCCTCCCTCAAGTACTGTAATTGCCACAAGGCATAACCAGCACTGTGCCCCTCTGGGACATCCAGGGCAGACCCAGGGGTGGCCTTGCAGCAGAGCAGAGATGGTGGCACGAAAGGTGATGGTCCTTGAAGCAATGCCTGTGGGGCAGAGACAGCAGTTTGGGTGCAATTTGGGTGCACATCTTACAGAAACTCCCAGAGTCCCAGAGGCTTGCACATTGCTTTTCCAGGGACAGATTCAATCGTCCTTCTACCACTGTGGAAAGCAAAATTATTTAAACAACGTTTAGGGTGCTTTTCGTAAAAGAACATGTTTCCTAAGTGGGGATTTTCCTGATTCTGGGAAATTTCCAGGAGCTGATTCATCAGCATCTTAGCTCTAAGTTTTGGCTTTTGTGTAGTGACGGATTGTGAACTGAGAAGTGTTATCACTTGACAAATACAAGGCATCAAATTTAACAAATATAAAATCATAGAGCAGTAATAAATTCAATGAATTGCTCAATTAAATGAAAACATAAGCAGTGATCTAAACATTTCCTACTTTGAGTATCTTTCTCATATAACTTGGCTTACACAGCCCAACTTTCTACAGTGGAAATAACTGGATCTGGGCAGTAATTTAAAAAGAAAAAAAAAAAAAAAAAAAAAAAAAAAAAAAAGAAAGAAAAAAAGGAGAAGAAAAAAAAAAACCCAACACCAAAACCAAACCAAACAACACAAAAGAAGAAATAAACAGATGAGGGATTTTGCTACTGGGATTACTCTGCAGGTTTTACATTCATTTCCAGCCCATGGCCTCCCTGGGCACTCACTCGATTAAACACCTATAGCCCAGCAGCAGCTGGCAGCTCCCAGCCCAGCAGCAGAAGACTTTGGCCAGCAGACCCTGTTTCTCCACCAGGTATCACCAGATTTCATCAGTCTGCTTCAGTTCAGTGTTATCAATGGTGCAAATGGCCACCCTCTGCTTCCCTGCATGCCGGTCCCGGCCTTACAGACACAAAGCCGGAGCTGCTGAGCTTGCTGCAGGGATGCGACTAGAAGAGAAGCATCAGAGAGCTGTTGCCTGGCTGTCTGGTACCCCAAATGGGGCTCTCCACATCCCCTGCAGCCCCCACCCCAGCAGCCACCGCAGCGCACGCTGTGCCCTCCTGTGGGCGCTTCCCATTAGATCAGGACACGATCGCATCCTCCTCTCTGCCCTCAGCTTTGGAAAACATCTGTCGTACTAGAAAAGCAGATGTTATTCCCACCCTCCAAAAAATACAGCGCTCCTGAGAGCGTCTTAGCACAGAAATCGTGGAGGAAATCGTGCTGAAAGGCTGGGCAGGGTGGGGACACCGGCTGAGGCGTGTCACACCCGAGGAGGCTGAAAGCCAAAAAAAGCCACTACCAGCCGGGGATTCAGCCCCGAAAATCTGGCCTCCAAACATCAATGACCACAGCAAGGAGGAAAAAAAAGCTTCCACCGCAGGTGGTCCTCAGCAGCCCCACAGAAAGCTTCTCCTCCCCAGGCTGAGCTCGCACAGCAGAGAGGAACAGAGGAGGTGCAATGGTGCCACCTCCTGACTCCTGCCAGGGTCGCTGGCTGGGGAGGGTTCCGCTGCCGCCCTCAAGATAAACTCACCAGAGAGAAAGCCACTGACAGCGGTTTCATACAGTAAAGTTTTATACAAATGTCCAAATCCAGTAGCTTTGATTTTTCTGCATAGCGAAAAGAGCAGTAAAGATAGATGTCTCTGCATACACCGCGTTGTTTGCATACTGCTCTTCCTTAATTCAATAGAAAAGATAAAACCAGGCGCTATCCAAATTCACTGTAATTATCTCCTTTTTTTTTTCCACTTGGCAAGTACTATTTTTAGTCAATACGCATGCATAGTCATACTATAGCATAGCTATTTTTTTTAAATTACATATGCCAGCATAGTTTATAGATTTTAATTACCCAGGAAGTTGGATAGCCATCAGCAGTCGGGAGCTGTGTGTTGTTTGCATACAAACTCAGTCAAGAAACTTTCCCAGATGGCATCTGCTTGTACAACTGGGGAGGGATAGACCTTCTCCAGCAGCCAAACCCTGGTACAATTTAGGGCCTGCTGAATGCTACTTGGGATCCCATGGCACAAACATCACAGCTCTAGAGCACAAGTTTACAAGGAGGGGCTGAGGGAACTGGAGTTGTTGAGCCTGGAGAAAAGGAGGCCGAGGGGAGACTTTATTGTTCTCTACAGCTACCTGAAAGGAGATTGTAGCAAGGTGGGGGTTGGTCTCCTCACCTGAGTAACAAGTAATAGGACAAGAGGAAATGGCCTCACATTGTGCTTTGGGACATGGCTTAGTGGTGGCCTTGGCAGTGCTGAGTTAATGGTTGGACTCAATGATCTTCTCCAAAATGATTCTGTGATTCTGTTCTATGATTTTTCACTCTGAAGAGAAAAGGGGGGGCTGCGTGGAAGAGGGTATTCCAGTGATGAGTGTGGATTTAGGGACATGCAGCACTCCACTTTCCAAAACTGTGATGGATGGACACATGGGACAGGCATCCCTTTTCTGTCAGTGTAGCAAAATGCCACATCCAACACTGACAGCAGAGGCCAATTTCTGTCCAGGAGGCACCATGCATATGCTCAAGCTGATGTCAATACAGAGATTTCTCTCCATAAACACATGGGAGATGAGTGATTGCTGTGAGAGACATGAAGAGCCCCAAAACACAGCCAGTGGGCACATTGCCATTGAGTAGAGCTCAGGGAGCAGGGCTGTCCTGCTGCCAGAGGGAAATGCAGCTGCACATCCACCTAGGCACATGTGGCACCTACACACACATTCACTGCCCTAACAAACAGATACCAGATACAACTCTTGGCCATAAAAAAAAAAAAAAAAAAAAAAAAAAAAAAAAAAAAAAAAAATCTATATTATCAGAGATCAGAAATGTATCACCACATCATCATATATCATCATTCTCCTAGCTTCCAGGGATGATTTGTGTCTGTGTTTTGTTTTACTAGTGAAGGGGGAAATACTTTAGTACAGTTGAAGCCCAGAGCACCCCAAAGTCATGTGAAATCTGTTGTCCTTTGTCCACATGTAATTCTGCAATGATTTGCTAGATCCTGTCACAGGTGAGTAATTAGTTGACCTAGCAAAAGAGGTATAAACCTTGGCAAGTGGCCTCCACTCTGTGCCAGAGATGGGACAAATTTTCTTACCAGTGGTGGAATTACTGCCAAGAGGAAAAAGGAAAAGGAAAAAACCAAACAGAAATAAAAACCATGCTTCTCAGTTGTTGTCTGAGCTACCTCAGTTTAGCACAGGCTAAACTGCAGAAGTCATATGGTGGTTATAATAAATCAATTAATTTTAGTGGTGATTTTTTTTTAAGTAAAAGGCTTGATTTTAGGGGTTTCCTTATGTTTTCTCTACTCTGCTCTTTTTATAGTTCCATCACTTTGGGGGCTAACATGATGTGCATACCAAAAAGCCTTGCTTGTGTCTAACAACCTGAATTATTTTATGATTGCCTAGTCTACATCCTCGCATCTACAGAGACCTGGATTACAAAGGTTGCTGTCAGCCTCTGCATTGCTGCATTGTAATATTTAACACTGAGCACTTCCATAAAAATTCAAAGCGGGGTGGTGATTAATTGCTGTCATTCCTGCAAGTCTCCCCAGCTCACTTTTGACCAAGAGGGCCATGCTTCCCTTTTATGAGACGCCAGGGTTTGAACAGTGTCACTCTATTTTTGGGTTTAATTGGCTTTTAGCAGGGAGTGCAGAAGATGCTGTGCTGGGCAGGGCTGCCTGGGCAGTGTGTGGGCAGCTCGTGCTGACCTGAGGCTGCTGCCTGGTACTGAAGCCCTAGGGACATCTCACAGGCATCACTCCAGGCATCTCCAGCAATGACCTTCTAAAGGAAAAGGTTAGAGGTGCACTGAGCAGGGATAGCTGCAGCATCAATGATGCAAGAAGGGAAGAGACCGGAGAAACTAAGTTGCTTTCATCCTGATTATTTCCTTTTTAAGCCTTCTGCTTCTACTGAGCTCATCATGAAGATGCTCTCCCTGCATCCTGCACCACCCATCCCTCTCTTGCCTGTAATACTCAGTTTATCTCATTGCTTCCATAGTGCTCAACACAGCATCCTGTCTGTTGCTGTGTGCCTGGCAAAGCCAGATCTGTTCTTCATGCCCCTAAAACATCCTGGCACCCTGCCTTGGGATCAAGGGGGAGAGGGTCTCTGAGGAGATGGGGTGGGACAAGCAGGTGACATGCATCCCCACTGTGAGGTCTAGCCCCACCCAGCTGCCCTGCCTCATCACCTCCAAATCTTGAAAGCTTGCTGAGAGGTGGGCCAGATGTTTTTAGGCAGTTTTTACTATGAAACGAAGAGCCTGTGTATAGAACTCTCCATATTTTGAATCACCAGTAACTTTAATATATACATTATATATTAAGTGCGAATTTGAATGTTAAATATGGGGAAGGTTTTAATCATCTGAATGAACTATTCAGCCCAGATTGCAATGAAGGAGGGGAAAAAAAAAAAAAAAAAAAAAAGAAAAAAAAAAAAGGACTAAATACACCTAACAAATCTCCATCAGGAGGGAACCACAAAAAGATACAACCAACATAAAACCTTATGTGAGGAAGTTAACTGCAAAGAGTAAATCCTCATAATTTTAGAAAGAAGTACCTGCATGCAGCAGTCCCTTCTGGCACAGGATGTTTAAGAAAAGCTTAAGTGTAGATGAGGTTTCTCAGAGTGCCTCATGATGGGAAGCTGCCACCCGGGTGCTGTGCGTGGGATGAAGGGAGCAGCTGGCTCTCCTGCATCTGAATTGATTTGGAGGAACTTGCACAGCAGGGTGACCCGGGTGAACCAACAGCTGGGTGCAAAATAAAGCAAGAACTACCACATTTCAGCTGTCCATTTCAAGCAACCAAAGTGGCTGTCACCTGGGCCTCCAAATCTCACCACCCTGTCATGGACGGTGTCTATTTTACAGCCATTATAACCTAATCCCAGCTAATGTGATTTACACATAGTAATTAATGGAGCTTCAGCTGCAAGGAAATTGGTCATTCAGTTTGAGTTTAATTTATTGCACATGCATACATTAGAAAGCACAAATTCTATCACTGTGATCTGGGCATGGAGAAATGTTGTGTGCTGGGAAGGAAAAAATAAAACACCCAATAGACAATACCCCACTGGGCTTCCACACCTCCTGCTCGTGAAGCATCTCCACAATGGGAGGATATAAAATAAATAAATCCAGGCATCTCAGTGTAGATGCTTGAAGGTACAAAGTCTAAGTCCTCACTGTCACTGCTATCCCATTTCCCTGCTGTGGGAAACATCACTCTGGCATGCTGGTGAGCATGGCCTCCTTCTGATCCCTGCAAATGTTTGGGGGATGTATCCATCAGGGAGAGCAGGGTGGGTTCATGGAGAACAATGGTAGAGGCTACAATGGCTACAAAACCTGCTGTATCTGTGGCATAGATGTGAACAACTGCAGTGATGGAAAACTGTGCCTAAAAGCCAGGACAGCCCCTCACAGCAAGGACAGCATTTCGTCCTCAGCTATCTTAAGTCAAAGGTAGTCTCATGCCAGCCTGGCCTTTGGAGTGTGTGATAACCACGCCTTAGCAAAGCCAAAAACAACCTGGGTGATCCTTGCTGGATCCCAGTATGGGACTGGGAAATACCTGAGTGGCATTGAAGGTCTTCTGGCTCAGGGACTGCCCTGCAAATGTCCAGCTGTGCTGGGGGTTCTCCTCAGAATGCCTCCAGCTTTGTGCCATGAAAAGTGTAGCTATGTTGTGTGCATAAAAAGGAAAGCACTCACATTTTACTTTGAAATAAAAGTGGACAAATTAAAAACAAATGCTCAGCGTGGTCCATGCAGTGAACCTTTGTGCCATTAAAAGCCACACATGAAATGTAACAGCAACGTCTTCCCTGTTTAATTATTACAGCATAGATGTGGAAGGCTTATATACAGTGAAAGGTTGAAAATGCTTCCTGATTCAGCACAGGCTTGAAATTAAATTCTAGGTAGAGTGTATGCAATTTGGCTTAAAAATACAATCATTAGCTTTACAATTTATCATGCTAATTAAATTTATTGATAGGTTTCATTGCTGGCAACAGGTCTGTTATTTAGCTGAATGGCAAATATGAACAATTTTTGGTAGAAAATTACTTCTACCAACTGAATAGTGTCTGTGTGGGCTCAAATTGCATCTTAAAAAAAACATTCATAGGAAAGAAAGTAATTGCAAGCCACAAGCATCACCCAGATGTATAGTGTGTATAAATTTGGTGTTCAGTCTGAAGTTCAATACTGAGCACAGATCACCCTAAGTGATCTCATCTATTTGTTCCCTGACTTGCCACAGCCCAAACACAGCCCAGCCAACAGAGCACCTGCTTACCTCCCTGAATAGGAAGGAGGTTAAACACAAGCCCAACCTCTCATCAGGCATTTGGTGCTCTGCCAAGCCTTCAACAAACCCTAAGAAAAGAAATCACCATCACACTGAACAGATAGATGTAAAAGATGGTGCTGCTACCTTTATATGTCCCTGCCCAGAATGGACAACTGCAAGGCACCCCAGGTACCCCATAAGTCAGCTCTTCATAGAATCATAGAATCATCATGGTCAGAAAGGACCTTGAAGATCGTTGAGTCCAATTGTCCATCCTACACCACCTTAATCACTAAATCAGCTCTTCAATGTATGGTTATCCACACAGTGGAACCACCTAAAGAATCTCTCTTTGCAGAGTTTTAAATACAGTTGAACTGAAGGCACCTTCACAACGTACACCTTCAGCAAATACTTTTCAAAAAACTACAGCCAAGCAACGCTTGCAGCTCGAAATGGACTCACAAACACCCCAATTTCTGCTACAAACGGAACCCCTGCCTTTCTATGCCAGGCTTTTATTTTTAAAAAATTAAAGAATAACTTAAACAATTCCAATATCAAAGTGTTTTCCCTTCATCAGTTTTTAAACGAAGATGTACCAAGGAGTTTGGGGTGGGGGAACCCCCCAACAGATAAACAGATATAAAAACCAGGGAGAACGCAGGAGCAACAGGAGGGTTTGTTTGAAAAACATAGCCATAGAGAAAAGTAACCTCGATCTCTGGCACTCCCCTCCACAAAGGGGGGACACAAGCCCAAACCCGCCGCTCCGGGCGGGCCGGGTACCCCCGCGGGGGACCCCGCTGGGTGCTGCCGAACTCCGCGTCCCTGCCGCCCCCTGCCGGAACCCGGCGGAACGACACCCGCTGGGCCGCCGCCGCCGCTCCTCCGGCCCACAGCGGGTTTGCGATTTGGAGAGGGGTTATTTGTGGTTTGTTTGGGGGATATTTTTTTATTTGGTTAGTTGTTTTGGGGGGGATTGTTTCCTCGTTTTTTTTCGTTTCTTTTACGCAAGCGTAATTTTCTAGTCATCATCATTTTGGGGGGTGGGAGTGTTAAATCACTTTACCCAAACAAAACAAAATATCCTTTCTGTAAGTTATAGAATTGTCAAATCCTTTTGGTTGGAAAAGACCCTTAAGATCACCAAGTCCAGCTGTTAACTTAGCACACTGCCAAGGCCACTACTAAACCATGTCCCTAAGCACCACAGCTACATGTCTTTTAAATACCTCCAGGGATGGGGACTCCACCACCTCCCTGGGCAGCCTTTCCAGTGCCTGACAAGCCTTTCAGTAAAGCAGTTCTTCCCAATATCCAATTCTGAACGTCCCCTGGCACAATTTGAGGCCATTTCCTCTTGCTTCATCAGCTGTTACTTGGGAGAAGAGACCAATTCCCTACCTCATTACAACCTCCTTTCAGGTACGTCTCCCCTCAGCCTCCTTTTCTCCAGAATAAACCACCTCAGTTCCCTTTTACCAAAACATATCCACTTCAAATTCATCACTTATTTTAACATGCAGTGTTTATCTACCCCACATGGTATCTACCCAGTTCATGGTACTGCTACTACTTGTTCCAAGTCACCCCACATCAACAGATAAGTTGGGGCAGGAGGAGCGAAGCTGATTGCTCTCCACCATCTCCCTGCCCATTCTAGGCAAGTCCATTTATTTTTTCCCCTTGGAAGTGGCTTCTGCAAGCCCTGAAAGGATTAACAATACCACTGCTTGGGTGGAGAGTGTGGCTGTGCATTTGCCTACTCTGAACAAGAGGCTAGAAAAAGAGTGTGACAGCAGAAGGGCAGAAGTCAGTCTGTTCACACTGAAATGACACGAGATGCTGCTAAATCATATCTGGGCCACTATTGCACAGGGGCTGCAGTTTTATCTCTAGAACTTCCATATTTCAGAGTTTCAGAAGAGTTAGATATGAAGTCAATTAAATTTATTTCTAAAGCCTACTCAAAAGCAAGACATATATACCAGTGAAGGTAAAATATTGCTTCTACCTCTTATTCAAAAACAGCTACCAGACCTTTCAGTGACAGTTCAAATTATCCTGAAAAAAAGTGGTCATTGATGGTCACACCAGACTGCAGACCAACCAACAGCTCAGTAGTTGTGCCATTCACAGCTGATGCACCTTCTCAGCCCCATTTTTCCATATCTAGGAAGGTGGTGTGAAACAGTGCAAAATTATATAGCTGGTATTTTTAGGAAAATATCAGCATGCTGCCTGCACATAATGATTTACAATACTACTGCATGATTTACAATACTACTGCAGTTCTTCCCTCACATCTTTGATGAGGTTACCTTGACTTGCAGACTCCCAACTGAAGCAGCATTAAGATTTTGCCTTTGATGGCTCAACAGAATTATCCTTGGTTTGGATTTCAAGTGTAATCCCAGCAGCCAGCTTCAAGTGTACAGACCAAGGAAATTATTTTTCTCTCTTCTTAAATCACTTCTATATATTCACATCTTGCAAGTACATACCTTTTACTTTTATTAGTAAAAATTAGGGATCAGTAGTAAGAGCACAATCCCCCCACACCCCTCCATACTCTTATTACCAAGTATATCAAACTATAGCCATTTCCCAACTTCTGCCAACCACAGCAGTTCCCAGCAAGTTGTGCCTGCAGAACAATGTCAGTTTAGCATTCATTTTGAATACTTGATAAAGAGAAGCACTTCTCTCATCAGCATCATATTTGGCTTGAAAGCCTATGGAATGTAACTAGGGCTTTTTAATTGTTATTTCTGTACTGTATTTTGCAAATAGAAATTGGAATTAGAAGGCCTCAAGTGTACAAGTAATTTAATTTAAACTTATTCATTCTTGAACACCTGACAGACACATTGTTTATGCTTTACAAGAACTTATTCTGCACAATATGCACTTTAGAAATACTTTGAAAGATACCATAATCTCACTTAGAACATTTTCAAGTTTTATTTGCAACTATTGCAATTACAAAGAATATAACAATGTAAATTTGCATTTAAAGTGACAACCCTTTCTAATCAACAAGGTCACAAATTAGTGTGCAACTATTCTGGCTTTGGGCAATTTTCAGAGGATAGAAATTTTCCTTGCACGATAATTTGTCCCATTATACAGTATTTTATTTTCATAGTTCAGTACATAGGAACAGAAGTACATCTGTTCCTACTTGGATAACACTCATGTATTTCTGAAATACAGAAATACAACTTTAATTAAATACAACTTTAATTATTTACTTTCATTTAGTTTATTGAGAGGAAGAAAAATCTATTTGTAGCTTTTGTCAAGTCATGCAATACACTAACAGCCCCAGTTTCTCTCCTCCCTTTATTTATTCTCTAATTAGACTTATGTGTGGGTTTTTAAACAGGGGTTGGGATAGAACCACTGTCTTGTTCGCAGCCCTGCAGGAGACTAGGGAGAAAAAAAAAATCAGAGATGCACACTATTACAAATGCAAACAGCCATCAAATTGTCCAGTTTATTGATGGGAATTCAAAATTGATACAAAACATGCCCTCTTTGCATGTTGTACTTTTCCCTTAAAATGTTTCCAACAGTGTCAGGTAGATTCAGAGTTAAGAATATCCTTCGGCTTTCAGCATGTACCTTTCATAAAGGTATTATACAAAAGCCACCAACTTACATACCGCATGGTCCCAAAATTGCTTTCAGACATTTTGTTTATCAAAAGACTCAGATCTTTTGCTGATCTGATGAAATAAAGGCTTAAAAATGTTTTAAGCCATCAATAAGTATCCTATGGCAGATTCAAGAAAGTTTATGATTTCCATTATCATCATCATCTTGGGCATAAAAAGGCAACAGTCCTAAAAAAAGCAGCCCTCCAGAATATATGGAATGTGGCAATGGGTATGATGCCAATTTATAATGATCAAGTTAAGTAAAACAGATTTTTAAAGCTATGAATGACGTGAGCAGTATCACAGCAAAATATTCAATGAATACCACAGAATCAATCAAGTTTGAAAGTTGAGCAGATGTTTCAATCAACATAGACTTGTAATGTCAAATATACCAAAACGTTTTCTAAAAGAAATTCCTAATGCAGAAAAATTGATTTAGAGTTTGCTCCTAGCTAATAGTACCCTTTATTTAAATCGGACCCTAAAATGATCAGACAATACATAGCCCACACTTTCAGACATTTATAATAAAAAAATCTTTTATTTTCACTTGAAACAAATGCACCATCCTGCACTTGAAGGCCATAATGAGCCATAAGCATATTCCAAGGTGTATCAATGGCAACAGATTTGTTTCACCTCCACTGAGAAGTTACATAATGCACTCTTAACTGGTAAAGAAAATTTAAATTCAGCCTTCTCAAAGCTTCTGTACTGTGTTTCTTGGTTATTGTACAGTTCTACAGTCAGACCAAGACTTTGCAGTATGTGCAGATACTGTAGTCAATCAACAGTATTGTTTAATCAACATCTTCCTCCTCCTCCTCTTCCTCCTCAAAACTGTCTTCAAAGCCCTCGCTGTCCTCCTGGTCCTCATCACCTTCTATTGCTGTATCCCACTGTGGATGATTTTCTGGCACTGGTTTTGCTTCATGAACTTCCAGCTGTAATTGGATAAAAAAAATAAAAGGAGGAAAAGAAAACCTTAAGAACAATGCATGCCAATTTAAGAATGCCCAAAATAAACAACACATCACACAACATTGACAGAAAAAAACCAAGAAAAAAAAAAAAACCCAAAACCAAAACCAAACCAACAATTGCTTCCAGAAAGCAGGTATGATACTGGATGTATCTGGGCCTAAGGGCAGGGAAATATCATGGCAGACTTCAAGGTATACAGCCAGGGAAAACCATACTGCAGAAACTGAATAAATATGAGAAAATGTGTATTAAAATAATGCATGCACCAGAATGCATCACAAACCTTTAGTCCCATTTATTCCATCATAAAATTGCCACTATTGGCATCAGGCAGAAACAGTCACTCCTTGCTGCTGTTTTAAAGTGAAGACAGCTTGAATTCTTAGAGATAACAGAATTTTGGGGGTTTTAATAGCCACATGAAGTAGCTTTCAGTATAATACAAATATGTAATATAATTATACATCACCTTCAATGGTTTTATCTGGTCCAATCCCATATATGAATCCGATCTTAAATAAACTGTGTACTGATAGTTTCCAGGCTTGCCTGGTGCTGGGAACTTCAGCTCTACCTGCAAAACCAAATCCAAACCAAATTCTTACTCCTTTCTAGTGACACACTAGAACAAGTACCTGAGCAGAGTCATAAATACTGATACAGAATAATTTGCCATGTTTTTTTTTCTTACAAGTGACACTTCTTTGAAAGTATCTGCAAAGTAAAATACCTGCAGTAAGTGGGCACAATACCTTCCCACTAAAGATAAATAAACACCACGTCACATTTTTTATTCTGAATTAGACCACGAAATTGTACATTAAGCACACAATTTCACTCCCTCATCTCCTAAATCTCAAAAACCCAAACAGGTTAAAATATTTAGTCTGCTGAATTCTAGTTTAACTCTACTGTTACTTGAAATTAAATATAAAATTTAGTTTGGAAGAACAAAATAGCTCAAATCTCCATTTTTCAGAAAAGCAATAACAGACAAAGGTTACAGTCTCAGAAAGGTTCATATGAGCCAAAGCCAATTAATTTGTCACAGTCTAAGCTTTACAGAAAAAGAACATTTAGTATTTCTCACACATATGAATAACTTTCAGAATTATCATTGTGTATGAATACTGGTTTTCATCAGCTTTTGTTATCAAGGGGAAGAAAAATATCATATTCTGCAAAGAAACTTGAAAGTCATCTTCAATTATCTTTCCTTTCTCCATTATTAATTTTCACAGTTAAAAGGCTCTTTGACTTTTATCAAGAGAGTAAAAATTTGTTTTCCATCTTGAGAGATAAGTATGAAAAAATTAAAATCTCAAAGTATGTGCATACCATCAGATACTACAAGAGTTTTGCAATAGCCCAAAAGAAAATTGAGTACTTTACCTCTTCTTTGTCTTTTAATGTACAAACATGATATGGCATACATATTAGCATCTGCTCCTTCCGGTCTGCAATATACAGCCACCACCATTCTTGTTTTTCCTTTCATAAAAGAAAAACAAAACAAAACAGGATTATTGAAGTAATATAAAATTATGCCCCTCTATGTAGTAACAGGTAATTAGGATTCACTGGTCCTTACAATCCATACAAGGTTTGTGCTTGGATTTTTTGTTTTATTGGTTGTGGTTTTGGTTTTTTGTTTGTTTTTTTAATTCTTGGATGCATATGAATAAACTAAGTATATACTGCACATGGAAAGCAGACAGTTTATCACAAGTAATTGATGGTCTCCAAAGGCATAATTCTATACTTTCAGCCTAAGCTACCGTTTGAGACAAGAAAACATTCTGAAAAATCATGTCCACTGAGCTTTAAGAAGCAACTTCATGCAACACAATACTACCAAAGTTCTTCAACAGAAATACAGCCTGGATAAAGAGGTCAGGACATAAAGCAAGGAATGCCAGAAGACAGATTAAGTACTCTTCCCAGTAAACAATCTTTTTCAGGGAAGTACATTTTCCTCCACTTCTTATCTCCCCCTCCAAAAATTGGGAATCTCCTGAAAGCTGGAATTTTGACATACTGAGATTTTGCTTCAAGGAAGCAGGAACCACAGGCAGCACTGGCGTATTTGTAGAGGATACCCAACAATTGTTTTTAAAATTTTTAAAATTGTTTTTAATTGTTTTTAAAAAGAGCCTGGATGTGGCACTCAGTGCCATGGGCTGGGAACCACGGGGGGAGTGGATCAAGGGTTGGACTTGATGATCTCAGAGGTCCTTTCCAACCCAGATAATTCTGTGATTCTGTGTAATTGTTGCCTGGTACCTGCAGATCTCAAAGGTCTTGCTGCTGCAAGCACAGTTTCTGAACTAAATGAAATTAAATGAGAGTAGTTCTCCATGAAAGACCACAGCACTGCACAAAAATAATGGTTTATCCCTCCACTGGAGTAAGATACTGTGGTGCAGTGCAGCAGCACAGACACAACCATTCTAAAATCATAGAATCATAGAATTGGCTGGGTTGGAAGGGACCTCAGAGATCATCAAGTCCAACCCTTGATCCACTCCCGCTGCAGTTCCCAGACCATGGCACTGAGTGCCACATCCAGGCTCTTTTTAAATAGCTCCAGGGATGGAGAATCCACCACTTCCCGGGGCAGCCCATTCCAATGCTTGATCACCCTCTCTGTAAAGAAATTCTTTCTAATGTCCAACCTAAACCTCCCCTGGCACAACTTGAGACCGTGCCCTCTTGTCTTGCTGAGAGTTGCCTGGGAAAAGAGACCAACCCCCCCTGGCTACCCCCTCCTTTCAGGGAGTTGTAGAGAGTGATGAGGTCTCCCCTGAGCCTCCTCTTCTCCAGGCTGAACACCCCCAGCTCCCTCAGCCTCTCCTCATAGGATCTCTACAACATCAGCTGCTCTTCATTTAACCATTATTCATTTGTGGTCAACCCTCGGGCACACATCTTAAGAAAAATCCACTTTGTTTTATTAGAAGCTGAAACCTTTCTATTGCAAAGAAGTCAGTTTAGTAATGCAAAATCAAGTTCCTGTTCCTTCACCTTCTTAAATCTTTACTGAGGAGTGGGAGATTACTTCATATTTATGAAGTATTTCAGTAGATAGGTAATAATCCTAACAGCATAATCTTACCTTAGGGAAAAAAACAACCCACACCTTTTAGACAATCTAAATGTAAAATTGCTGAACTCTGTTCCAAAGCAATTTTTACCCACCCCTGATGGCCTGGTAATTGATAATATTTCTAATGGACTGGAGCCTGAAAGAATGCATTTTATGACAAGCTACAAGTCAAGCTCCAAACCAGGAGGCAAATCTTTACATATTTACACCAACAACAATCAGGTGGTTGCTTCAGTGATGCATGAAAGTGGTTTTATTTTGTTCCATTTTTAATCTCACACCTTTAGAAGGACTGAATGAAAGGAACTTTGATGAAAAACTGCTAAGGCTACCTTCTGAGAGCAAGTATATTAGGCTCAGCTACAAAAATCCATAAATTCTGGAAATGCAGAGATACACAGAAATACACCACCACTGAGCCCCATCCAAATTTCACAGGTGGGAAGTAAATTTTGCTAATATGTAGAATTTGAGGAATTATCATCTCTACTGAAAGAGTCAAGGAGCCAGCAGTTCTGGCGTGGGATTTTTTTTTTGTGGGTTTTGTTTTGTGAAGCACTTCATAACCCAACATTTGGTGATCCAAAATTTAAATAATGCAGGCTGAAAAACTGCAAGAGCTAAATTAACTCCTTTTTTGTTTTGAAGTGACTAATGGTTATGCTAATAGCAATTATCACCACCTCACTCAACTATTCAGCTAGCAAACCACAGATTTACAATGGCAAGACACACCAGTAACCAAAACACCCTGGGCTGTTGACTGTTGACTCCCAGAGCAGAAGAGTGTAAAATTGACTCAGTATGTTAATGATCATTTTACAAGTGTATAAAGGTAAAAGCAACTGCATGACAGTAAAGCAACAGCATTCCTTCATGTGTTTACAACTGGCAGAGAGAACAAAAAAAAGCTGCTCATACACTATTTAAGACCAGAATTTGCAGAATTATATGAAGTTCTTTTTAAAACTACTCTATGTAATTTTCTCTCTGAAAAACTGAAGGCATAAGTTATTTTATCTGGAAGATTCAACAATAAATATACTGTCAATCTGCCTGACAGCTGTAGCACAGAAAAATCTTACGCAGTCAAGGTGTTTATTTCCTAGCCAAGGGGCCTCTAGGAACAGAAGGATAAACAGTTTAAGCAGTACAGATGAACAAGAATTACAGAAGGTAGGTCCATTACAAAAATGGCTACTCATCCTTTTAGCCCTACTGTCAATCTGGCCATGGAAAAGTGATCTGCATTTATATCAATACATTATTTTTGATGTTACCAAAATACTGTGCTGACTCGATATATATTGTGTACGTTTCCAGTGCTCTCAATGGCAAGGAATTTTATTTATTTTTTTTTTAAACAAAGACCAAAATTGTCAACTGGATTTTCACAAGAACTGGGAAAAGTAACAGCCAGGGGGCAAAAGAAATACTAGAACAAACAACACATTCATCTAATGCTCAAAGGAATCTACAGAGTAAACTCTTTGGAAGTAAAGCTGCTGACCCCCATAGTACCACTGCTTTTTTATGTAGAGGACAACTGTACAAGGGTGTCATTTTCCTCTCTCTTATTGGGTGGAATTTAAAGTTTATGCCTGTGAGAATCTGGCAAGCTAACAGGCGAGCAGGCAAAATGCCCTCTAACAGATGGGTGCAAGGCTTGGCATGCCAGGGAACCAGTATGTTCATGAAATTGGAACACCAGGGCCAGTTTCTACCTAAAAATGTCAGAACTACAATCTGTGCTGTTTCTGGATTTACAGATACAGAAGCAGAAGATAATTATTTAGGAACCTGCACAGATTAAAGATGCATCTTTGGCAGAGTAATCAAGTGCTCAAAAACTTAGAATAAACAGTGTTAAGGCTTCCTCCTGAAAAAAAGTGTATTAAGCTTGGCTACACTCACACATGTAGATTCTGGAAATAACAGAGATTCACACAGCTATAGCATTTGATTCTTAACTCTGCATCTCTGAACTGGACATGACCGCAATACACATAATAATCTAAATAATAGATTAATAAAATCACCCAAAAAGTATGATAGATTTTGTTCTCCAGAAGTTGAAAATCAGCTCTATCAGAGCATGCTCCAACTGCAGTCACAGCACGAAGTACAGCTGCACTCAACTTTTGGGAGATCATCAAAGACTGGTTGGAAAACTATACAACTGCAGTACCATGAAGTAATACATGTATATCTTTCAGGCTCAAGCATTCAGTTCAGCCCTAGTTTGTTTTGGTTTTTTTTTAGCATAGTACTGTACTTAGGTTTTATCATAAAGCCCATCAGCAGCTTGGTTACAGACAGCTGAAGCCGCTTTTTACAGAGTAAATATGAGCAAAATCTCCCAATGAGCCCTCAATGCAGTAAAAATAAAATACAAATAGTCAGCACCCCTGTGGCACTGGGCATAGCACATCCTCACTGTCTGAGCTTAGACTGATGACCAAAGCCAGCTGCCTTCACAGCAAGGAGATATTAAGACCCTGCTGCATATCTGACATGATCTAAAGCAGGCATAAGAGCAGAGTGCCAGAACACCTTTATTTGTTTTGCTGCTGTGCTGCTGGCAGCTGCACTGAGAGACAGAGGGGTACCTAACAGTGCCAGGAAAATCCAGGACTAAGACCAGACATTAAAAAAAGTAGTTGCCACAAGGGCACACAACTCTCAGCTAAGGCCTTCAGGAAAACAACTTCCTTGACTAATTAGTCTGGCTTATCTAGTCTGGCTCCTTAGCAACAGGTTTTTCTTCCCACACTTTACTTTCTCATGATGGCAAAACTAGGTAAAACCAGCAGGAAGAGTATGGGGACAACAGTGTGTTTTGCAGACAGAACAAGCTGTACAGGGTATAAACATAAAGCGCCTTGGGACTGAAAACAGGGAACAAATATACACAGTGTCTTCCTTTTTTTCTCATGTTTTCCTGTGCCTCCCCATGTCAGGTGTCTCCTTTAATCCACCAAAGGAAACATAAGCCATGTATCTTGCCTCCCTGTTCTTGGGGTGAGAAAACAGAGCTCCTAGATTAGTTCCCTAGTCAGAAAGCAGGTAAGCAAAAGAAAACCTCAGTAACACTGGCCTGGGAAGAAAGTCTGCCCAAATACCCCTTCCTCCTGGCTCCAATTCAGTCGCCTCCCACAGACCTAACTTATTACCTGGAAAATGAAAGTCATGCTTTTAAAAATCCCATCTTCTCCAAAGTCTCATTGCTGTAATGGGGTTTCAGACACCTACTCAGTGCTTAGCTGTTTGTATAAATAACTATTTACAGGAACAACAATATTGGAATATACATATCCCTTTCTCTGATATCCATCCACACCTGATCTTGTATTTTTGAGCTTCATACAGAAGACAATTCTACCACTGGCTTCCACCATTTACAGACTACACTGTGGCAGAAAGGTTTTCCAACCCTACCCTTCTTCCACAGCTGCAAGATGTGTTGCCACCACACTGCTGCATTGAGACTTGAAGTCAAGCAGCAAGCCTGAACACTCTGCTGATCCAAATAGCCCTCAAACTCTCCTGTCATGGCTGTGAATGCAGGAGGGATCAGAACCTTCCCTGTTCACAGGTGCTTGGAGCTAGATTAAGAGCAACTAACATTCTGTCCCTAACTCTGAACTAGAGGCACTGCTGTGATGTCCCATAGGTTATTAAAAAAAAAAAGGGGGGGTGGGGGGGGGGGGGGGAGGGAGGAGAGGGAAGGACTACAATTAGATGCCCATTTATATGAAAGGTTTAATTCTGAATCTACCTACATGTAGCAGACCAGCAGGAAAAAAGCTATCAAAAAGGAACCTTTAAATTCTATATAAGTTTGCAAGTCTCTGGGAACTGCACAGGAAGAATAATACTTTACAATTTTTTTTTAAGTATCTGAAGGAGTTTAAAGGAATTTTAAAAGTAAGACTTTTTTAAAATGAAGATTAGTATTTTTTTTTCAAGTGTTAGACATTTAAAAGCCCAGTATTTATAACAGAACTCATTTCACAACTGTAACATTTTCTCTTACCAACCTCAGGAAAAAAAAGACTGTAAACGGGATGCGTTATCTTCGACTTTGTTTCAAGAAGGGCTCGTTCTTTTCTCTGTATACTTTGCTGTAATTCTTGCCACTCCTGTCAAAGATAAGCTTAATAAGTTACAGTGCCCTGGCCAACTTTTGCATTAAAAATAAATAAATAAATAGATAAATAAATTTTAGCCCATGGAAATGATAAATATGACAAAATTTTGTGCTACACTTCTACACTTCATGTTTTAAAAAGCAATGGCATGTACAGACTACATTATTCAGTATGATTAAAAGCAAAAAAAAATTAAGCAATAGTAAAACTAGAGAGATCATTAATGTAAATATTTTAAAAAAATGAAAAAAACCTTGCACACATTCTTCAAAACTCAATTCTACAGCACTGCCTATGAACACTCACTGCCTGAGCTGTAGAGACCTGACAACAAGTCTGATTATTCCTTTCCCATCAGAATCTTATTCTCACCCCGGAGGGGACTTCCAGCTGACACTCTCAAGTCTTCCACTGTAAGACCTGTGATGCAGAAATCATCTACCACCACAATGCTTCATTGTCAATTACAAGTCTGAATTATTAACTTACTACTTAACAGTTTCAAGAGTTTAATAAGCACACATACAAATGCTTTCAACTACTGCATCCCTATAGCATGCATTATGCAGCATGCAACAGCTACTGCATGTAAAAAAAAAAAGTTCAAAGAGCTTTCTTTCATGTAAACTGCAGCAGCTAGTAATCAAATGAAGCTGGAAGAAACATTATAATCTCTCCCTTAAGTTAAGCTATTTTGTTTGTTTCATTTTTTTCTGTCTATGCTGCAAAGACCCTTCCCTCCTCTCTCTGAAACAGCCTTGCAATGACAAGGCTTTTATGCTGGAATGAGGTCTGAAAACCTCTGAAGAACTGGTATTACTCTTTTCATCCTACTGTTGCCTAGCCTGAGGGGATGCTAGAGGATTAAAATGCATTTTCTATCAAACCCAGCAGCAACATTACCCTTCAAGAAAAAGCAAGGCTTACAGCTTCATCATCTTTGTTTTGCTTCTCATCTTGTTCTCTGTCAGAGTCTCTGTCACTTCCATCATCTTTTTCACTTTGAGAGTCTCTGTTTGTCTCTTCTTCGTCAGATTCACTACCTTTATCAGAGACCTCCTCTTCTTCTTCCTTTGCAACTACTTCCTAAAAGGAAAGAAAAAAGAAACAAAACAAAAACCTCTGAGATTGTTTGCATTATTTTAATATGCAGCATTCACAGCATCTATCCCAATGTCATAGCTCTTGCTCCCTATTTTGATCTACACATTTCTTGTGCCACAGAGTATGTCTACAGTGAAGAATTTTACCTCATGTGCTAAGAGGAACAGGGAAGCAATTTTCCTTCCCCAGATGGCATGGGGAGACACAAATTAGGAGAAAACAGTAATTGATTCTAGGGTTGCATTTCAAAAAGTTCTAAGAAAATTAGAAAGAATATAAGAAAGTACTTAAAATATAGCCCATGAGGGGGAGAAAACACTATGCAGTGGGAGCATCAAGATACTAAAGCTACTTAATTTACCAGAAGAAAGTATTACTTCAATTTTTTCCTTCAATGGAAAAGTAGAAGGTACAGAACAATCTACCTCCCAGAAGGCAGGCTAACAAGAACTTCTAAGAAGGGACTACGAAACCAAACTTCTAAAGCAGGTGGGCATAACTTTAAGCAGGCCACTGGAAAGATCACTGTGGTGGTCTTCTGATTATTTTACCAGTCATTTTTAAATGTAAAAGAAAAAAACCACAATTTCAGGAGATATGCTTCAGAAAAGCATACAATGAGATGTAACAGATACAAAAAAACCCCGTCAGATGAGGAGTAATAAATTGAACACCCCCACCAGATGAGGAGTAATAAATTGAACAAAATACTGAAACTATCAATGAATCTATGAGCTACCCCATTAGCTTGTTTTTGCTTCTGTTGTTTTGATGGCTGCAATGAAGGTGGCACAGGTTTCTTTTTTAATGGCTTCTTCTTCTTTGATTTTGAAGCTTTCTTCGTTCCTTTATTCTTTTGCTGCCATCCTTTGCTCTTAACTTTGCTGGCATCTCCTTGCTGTAGGAAAGCAGTATTTAAAATATTTATTCTGTTCATGAAATTGCAGGCATTCATTGTACATTAAGCATTTTAAGCTGACAACTAAACTTAGAAAGCACAGCTCAAGAGACACTTCAGGAGGCATTTCTTAAAAAAAAAAAAAAAAAAATGCTTGAGAAGCTCACAATTAGCATCTCAAGATCTGAAATAAAGTTCTCTTTAGCTAGAGGAATATTCATTCTTCACTTACCCCATCTTCTGTTGGTTGCTCTTCTGCTGCACATATAGACTGTTCCTTTTCAAACACTTCCTGGTTAGAGAAAGATGTGAAAACTATTAATGCCTCTCCGTAGAAAAAGAGCAAATTATTATTTCAGATTTGAACTCAAACTAAATGACCTTAATCTGGTCTGAAGGTTTTACTCATTATGACAAATTCTTTTATCAGTGACAAACACAACAAGGGATTAAAAGACCAAAATGAAACGCTACTTTGGATACTTGGTCAAGGATTTTTCTATCACCAGCATGATAAAGAAATTTAGTAAAAACATGACATCTTGTTCCAAAGAATCTACTTGTTTTATAAAGCACAGAAATCCCATATCACAAAAGGAAGCAGTAGTAAAATGCAAATTCTGCTCCAGCTGCCAGAGCATTAAAAACTCAACAGCTGCACTGCTACTCAGGGACACAAGACAACAAATCAAACCAGAAATATGAAACGTTAAGACAAAACACAATGTTAGTATTATGCAGACTAGAACGTCCCTAAGCAAATGGAATTTTTTCATGCATTTCTTCAAAACATACTATGTGCCATTAAAAAAAAATTCATAAGTCATATGGAGTTTTCTTAGCAAATACGAGATTCCACCACAAAAAATTTTAAAAGTATATAGAAGATTAGTTCTAGTTTTCAGGTCATGTTTCTTAATGCCAGATTGCTTAGTGGACTTCACACAAAAAAAAATTATAAATCAGTTTTTCTGTCAGATTTTAGTTAACTTCTAAGTACAGTTCAATATGCTCACATTTTTCTAATTTCTTAAATTTTTAAGATCCAGAATACTCATCTGGTGTTTTTACTTTCTACCTACTGCATCCTCAGTTATCATTGAAATAACACATTCTGAAATTCCATGGCATAAACGGTGTACAGACTGCTTTCTGCTGAACTGGCTTCAATGGCTGGTCTGACCCTCAACTCTAATACTATGCTTGTATGCCTTAGAGGCATAATTCAGAATTTCTATTTAGACAATTACATGAATAGTACAGATGTAAAAAATTGACCCTGTAGGCCTGGTGAGGTAAAAGTTTATTCAGTTTCTGTGCTGTAAGGTTTTTTTTTTTAAGTTGTTGCTATCTTTTAAGCTAAAAAGCAAACTACTAGGCTGTCTTACTATTTAGGTCATGCCACATCACTATCCATTCAGCAGACCACTTTATTCACATGGCACTGGTGCACTTTCTTCATATTAAGTTATGCATATTCTGCTAGACTGAGTTTCTTTCATAAAAGTGTCTAAAACACCCAAGAGATTCGTAACATTATGAGCCCACATACAGTGAAATCAAACACTGTCCTACAGACTTGAGTGGATACTTTATTCTAGTGAAAGAACTAAGCTTGTGCATGTCTCTTTTCAGGTTATTTACAAACCTCAGAGCAGTATCACTTGCCACTCTTTTACTGTTCCCTAGACAACTGCAATGGGTCAGATGGAACTTTGGTTTGATTCCAGGAAAACTTTCTCATTCAGAAACAAAAACATAAGGGAGGATTAAGAGCACAAGTTCTCAGTTTCAAATCTTAATTTCACAGTTATATTTACAAAAGATTGTGTCATCCTGCAAGGAAGAAATGCCTGTTTATTAGCACATATTTGCAGTTGGCTTGAAAGAACACATATTTGTAATACTTACTGCCATGGTCTGTCTTGTTAGTGTGACCAGAACAGTGACAAGAGAACCTACTGTAATATTGTTGCTGTCTTCATCATCCAAAACTGGTGTAAAAAGAAAAGCAACACATCTATTAAACTTCTTTAAAGCCTTTTTTTTTTTCCATTAAA
This sequence comes from Heliangelus exortis, assembly GCF_036169615.1. Taxonomy (NCBI): domain Eukaryota; kingdom Metazoa; phylum Chordata; class Aves; order Apodiformes; family Trochilidae; genus Heliangelus; species Heliangelus exortis. The sequence continues at coordinate 70,420,886 of NC_092424.1, read as the reverse complement.
CATTGTTTCTGCTATGTCTAAATGTAAGCAATACAAATGTCAGACTTTTAAAAAAAAACTTCAATATACTATTTAATAAGTCTCTTACAGTCTCAAACACAGTATCAGGATGAGGGCTGGTAATTCAGTGAACTATAAACCAGCAACACTGAGTCTGAAATTTTAATTGCATGAAAGTTAGAAAATTCAAAGTTACAGCTGCTGTGGGAACTGTAACTCTGTAATGTTGTGCATTATATATTAAAGCATAAAACTTCAGAAACATGAAATACCACACATGACCAAAGGGATACTGTTATATTTGTTCCGGGAATAGTAACTTTGATTTTCCTGACTTTCATATGATTAACAACTCAATTTCAATGCCACATTAACAATCATGCATTTAATTCTTCTTTTAAGTATGAGGCAAAGAAAAATAAAAGAACAGCAATGATTACTTTAACTAAAACATCAAACATAAAACCCACAGAAAAGCCACTGAGGAGTTTATACCTCCAAGCTATGACGTGGAGAATGCCCCAGGTGGGGGAGGAAAAGAATTAGATCCTAGTGTAGAGGTTTTATTTATCACCTCTATGGCCTCCTGTGAGAAACCACTTTTACTATTCACTAGTTTTACACAAATATTTTATATAACAGTAATACTGAGCTAACCAGAAAAACATATGCATTGTTGAATCCTCCATTCCACACCTGAGTACAGCTGTGTAACAAAAAAGGGTTGCTTGCCAAGTTGTGGGAAGGTACTCTAAAACTGAATTTTAAGCAGAATAACAGGACTGTGTAAAATCCTGTGCTACAATAAGATGAAGTCTTCTGTTTGTTTGAAAAAACACACATAAACAACGTTTAGAAACACCAAGATTACCAGACATTCACTTCCTTAATGGGTACCTTCACCAACATTTGCTTCTCACAGAAGACTATGCAGAAGTGAAATTACAAACTAGGCTACTCAGAACGTAACAGATTTTTAATTTGATCATTGTAACCTCAGTGACAATATAAATTAAAAACAAGTCTTAGAACAACATTTCAAAAATCATACATTTACTGCTTTGCACTCCTTTACAAAGGAAAGGAGATGGCAGAACCATTTCATTTTCTACTGAAAGGCTGCCTAACAGGAACTGCTGTACCTGCCCTTCAGAGAGGAAGAGCATTATACATTCATTGAAATAGCAGTATACCAAAAAGATAGCTAAGCACAGCATGCAGAAATTCTACCAGATAGAATAAAAAGTATATAAAAAGTATACAAGGATTATCACAAAGGAACCCATGAATATTTAGTCATTGGAGTCTCCAATTCAAAATCTCACAAAGGACTCTCCATGCTGGAATAAGGCGAGCATAAATTCTTGAATAAGCACAACTTTTTAAGACAGCTAATAAAAGTGGTATTTCAAGCAGAATTCCACATTGCTCATGAAATATTAAATCAACAGATAAAATATCAGCTAAGCTCCTGGAGGAGAAACTACCACTGGCCTGGGAATCTGTGAAATGTTTCAATGTATTTTATCTCCTCTGACTATAAATCTCATGTATATGAGCCTACCATTCAAAAAAGTGTGTCATTTCCAAGCCACACCAAAAACAGTGAGTTGGGTTTCACCATTCTCCAAAAGTTTACTGCCAACAGACTATCAAAATGTCAGAAGAGCAACATATATGGAACAAAAGGACCTCCCACTCACCCTGTGGTTTTATATCCATAGTGACATATGGAAAACTGCCAAGGACAGCCATAACTTCATCATATTTCTTATCTTCTAGGAAGTGCAGTAAATTGCGACGATCAGAACCTTTTAAGCTCACCAAATCCTGAATACTTTTTATTTTATACTGAATTAAAAAAAAAAAAAGAAACAAATAAAATGAGGAGTCATGTGGTTGCAAAGCACACAGTCCACAACTCTTGATAATATCTCACTTGTGTCCCCACATTACTAACACATAAAAACCATCTGATTTGTTCTTATTAAAAAAACAGCATTCATGTTTTGAGAGACAATCAAAGTGCTTGCATTCAGACCTACTCAATGCCACTGCTAAATAAGTACTACCTACTAAAAACATACACAGTATTGTGTTCCTTAGTATGTAAACACCTTAGTTTTATAAGAAACCTATCCAGTTTCTATCATTCCAGCCAATTTTTCATCAAGTTGAGCCAAGAAATCTTATTAATCAGGTTCTTTATTTAGAGTACTTCAGTGCTCTGACATGTATATTAGCAGGAGCAACTAGGTAGAAATTGTTTTTTTTTTCTTTCATAATGAACTGCAAACAAATCTAAACCCACTCCTTTTAAGACTTTCAGAGCAGAGTGAAAAGGATAAAACACACACAGTTTTGTCCAAAGACTTGACTACCTCACATGATAAATGTATGTATTTTATTAAAAACATCATGCACCAAGGTAGAATGATCATATCTCCAGTCTAGCAAACTATTTTTTGAGAGCTCAGTGCATGGGAATCCTGTACAAACAAGCCTAATACATTGTTCTCTTCCGTCTTTCAGGGAGAGGACAAGTGGGATTATGAGATAGCCAAATTCTTGATTTTTGTACTTAGCTACTCTGCACATGTCAAAAAACATATCTAAAATGTGGTTGGTTTTTTTTTTGTATGCTCCCTGTAGTTTATGGGTGGATTAAGACAAGTGCTTGATGACACCTGTAAGAGAATTATTCTTTTATTTTGTCCAAAGGAAAAGACTATTTGATGAACAAGCATCTTTAAAAGGGATTAATAATGCAGTACTTACGAATATTTATCTTCACACTAAACCAGAAACATTAAAAAATCACCTTAAGACTGTAATTAAAGCTAACCAAAACTTTCAAAAGATAAAAAGAATATTTTTAAGACTGATCCAAATTAACGATTGTAATAAAGCTATCAAAAAGTCAACAACTTCTGATATAAAATAATTGCTTGTTTCTAACCAGGCATTCCAAGAAGATACACTACAAACAGAACTCAGACAAGACTATTCCTTTTTGCCCTTAAATTATACAGATTCCAACACCTACCCAACTACAACTCCATAGGAGTAGCTTTTTAAAGCATATCCTTTCATACATAAAGGATCACAAAATCTGAAATACTTTCCAAAGTAATTGGTTCTTTTTCTGCTTTATCAACTCCTCTGTGCTATCTTCCAAAATATATTCTCTATCAAATTAGAATAAGAATGGTGTAAAACCAAACAAGGATAAAAAAAATCCCAGTAGGATCTTCCAGCTTTATTCTGCAAAAATGTTGTATTGAATAGAAAATAGTATTCTGAAATAAGAAGGAAATTGTTTCTTCTGTTTGGGAGGTTAATGTAGACTGATTATTAGATATTTTTACAGTCCTAAGATCCCTGATCTCAGATCCAACCTCCTGACATGGACTTTAAAAAAACACAGATGTAGGAAGTGCATTTTTATTTCCTTAGTTATTTCAGGACCTTGCTTCCTCATAGACAAATAGGTAAAAGAAGTAACAGAAAATGTCTTAAGATGTTGGCAAGTAGCAGTCATAATTTTGTACCTTTTTATGATTGGAGACACGCCTGAGGTTGTCCTCTTCAATGTGGGGCAGCTGCAGAAGGGGAGACTTGAACTGCTGAAGTCCCTGGACAGTCATCTGGGAAAGCTTCATGCAATTTTCCAAAGATCCCAAAGATGGAGCACGGAACTCCCTTTCTTGGGGAGAATGAAACAGATGACATAATTTTTAATTTTTTTCTTCGTACACTTTTACAGTGCATACTTCTGTTACAGACTACAGAAAACCTTGCTTTCAGTCAAGCAAAAGAGACATCTTCAAACACCCAACATAATTAAAAAGTCAACCTTTTTGCTCTCATTGCAGTCACACATCTCAGCAGACATTTTCTTCCCTCTCTTTAGGTTATCACAGCTGAACACTAAGAAAGGGAAAGATTGCTAACACTGTCTCAGGGAACAAAAGCACAATGCATCCATGTAGTTCTTATAGACAAAAATGCTACCACTTAAGTTTTTGGGGATTTTTTTATTAAAAAAAAAAGCAGCATCAAAAGCAACTTGTTTTAAATTTGTATAACATCTGTGTGTATAATGTGTTTACCCCTGCTTTTTAAGCATAACAGTTTATCAGTAGACATTAATCTTCAGGAATACAATGCATTATTTGTAAGATTTTCATCCTGCTACAATTTCAAAGGCATGGCTCTTATAAACTAAACCTTAAAGCTATAAGGGATGTTTAAGCAAACTATTTTACTATTTTTATTTATCTATTTGACTTTTCCTTTAGAAATTTCCTGTAATTCCTTTAACATTTTAAAGTATAAAGAGGTACACACTCTGTAATTAAAATAATTAAAAGATAGACAAGAAAAAGTTCTAATTGGACCAGAGCAAGAGAAAAAAGAGGACATTTAATACTCATCATCACATTTGCAAAGAAATGAAAAAGCAAAGCAGATAGGTTTATCCATAGTGCTATTTAACTTTGTTAGAAAATGGTCCATTTATAAATAAGTCTTCTCAAAACCCTGTTTAGAAAACCCATTTCAGAATTCTCCTGCAGCTCAAGAGCTGTTGTGAGTCCATAACTGGCCATGTTCTCGTTGCTCTATATATACTTTACCTTGAGCCAAGAGGAATTTAAGCTACTTAATTTTTTTTCAGAACTCTTATGTGTCACATGAAAGAACTGAAGGCAATTTTCAGTATATTACAGAAAGCACCTGTAAGTTATGATGCCTGTAATTTTATTGAAGAAGCAGGATATGTATTTTCCCTATACTTTAAAAGCTTTCTCAAAAATAAAAATATCAGTCTGATTGCCTTAGCTGAGCTGCTGTATATATATTCTGTATGTAAATATATATATGTATTATTCCAAATACCTGTGTGTGTACACACAAATATACTCAAATATGTATCCAAGTATTTGGTGTGGATGTATTTCCTGGCACCAGTATATTTGTGGAACTACAACAGGGGCATGGAGGTAATTTCAATAGATGGATTAGACAAATTGCCAAAAGGAATATGCCCACATTGTGTAATCAAGCTTACAAACCTATCAAGGCAATTACAGATGTGGAATTTTACTCCAGGTTTACTGGTGCAGGTTTACTGACACCTGGGTGAGAAGGCAGACAGGCTACAACCTGCAGCTGATCAAAAAGGCTGGCCATACATTGTGATAAAAAGTTAATTTTAAAACATTTAACAGACAAAATATGGCAAAGTAATAAATCTGACACACCACCCCCCAAAACCAAAAAATCCAAACCACATATTTGGTGTCTTCAGCATGTTTTCTCCTTTCTCTACACTACAATCTTGATGTAAATTTGTAAGCAGCTACTGTGGCATGTTAAAAGTACCTGAAAGATCACTCAGTCACCTCTTTCCACCTTCCCCTCTCTCCATTCAAATGTCCTGTTTCTTCATGAATGACACCAAGTTATAATTAAAGTATCCATTCAAGTTACACACCAGAACTTTAACCCAATATATTAATAAACACTGAAGAGTATGGGCAATGCAAAGAGAAAAATAACACATCACTGGGACTATTCAGCTAGACATATTGGTAAGTAACATATCTGTGACTCCTAACTTAAAAAAAAAAAAAAGTAATTGAAAGACCGATCTCCCAATTGAATAGCACAGAATTTACTTTCCATCTTTCCTATCTTACACAGCCCCTGTAATTTTTTTTGGCTGCTCCTAAGGAAAGTGACAGGGTTTTTTAAATTAAAAAAACCCACACTGCAAAGCAAGTTAATAAAAGAATCCTAAATATTCTCTGACAAACAGGCTTTTGCAGGAAATTCACTGCAAAATTAAAAAAAAAAAAAAAATTGAAACCACAGAGCACTAGTCAGAGTAGAAATTCTTCTCTTTCCTAAAGCATTGACTTATCATCCATATGACAGTAGAAAAATATTTTAACAAAGTTGGAGAATATAATTTTGAAGGACTTTTTAGTGCCTGAGAATGGATTTGAGGACAGCATAACTTTTCACAACACCCACTGGCCCCACCATTAAAGTGATGCTACTACAGCACATATTTTGACAGCTTCTGCTTCTCAAAGTGTACGAGACAAAGCAACCTTTACTCTAAGGTCATAAAATCATTGAAAAAACACAACATTAAAGAATCCAATCATAAATTTAAATGCAAATCATAGTTGCTTGTGAAGGAGCAGTGTACACCTTGGTCAAACTACATCATCTACATTAAACTGCAGCATCCAACCTGAATGAAGAAATGTACTTGGACTGGATAGCTGAACTGATATTCAGCTTTTCATAGAATCATAGAATCATAGAATAGGCTGGGTTGGAAGGGACCTCAGAGATCATCGAGTCCAACCCTTGAACAACTACCGCCACAGTCACTAGACCATGGCACTGAATGCCATATTGAGTCGCTTTTTAAATGTCTCCAGGGACGAAGAGTCCACCACCTCCCCAGGCAGCCCGTTCCAATGTCTGATCACCCTTTCTGTGAAAAAATTCTTTCTAATATCCAACCTAAACCTCCCCCGGCACAATTTAAGACCATGCCCTCTTGTCTTACTGAGAGTTGCCTGGGAAAAGAGACCAACCCCCCCTGGCTACCCCCTCCTTTCAGGGAGTTGTAGAGAGCAATGAGGTCTCCCCTGAGCCTCCTCTTCTCCAGGCTGAACAGCCCCAGCTCCCTCAGCCTCTCCTCATAGGATCTGTGCTCGAGTCCCTTCACCAGCCTGGTTGCCCTCCTTTGGACCTGCTCCAGGACCTCGATATCCTTCTTGAACTGAGGGGCCCAGAACTGGACACAGGACTCGAGGTGTGGCCTCACCAGCACAGAGTACAGGGGTAGAATCCCTTCCCTGGTCCTGCTGGCCACGCTGTTCCTGATACAGGCCAGGATGCCATTGGCCTTCTTGGCCACCTGGGCACACTGCTGGCTCATGTTCAGTTTCTTGTTAATGCAGACTCCCAGGTCCCTTTCTGCCTGGCTGCTCTCCAACCACTCTGTCCCCAGTCTGTAGCGCTGCATGGGGTTGTTGTGGCCAAAATGCACACAGTTACTTGAGCTCATGCCATGTTCTTCATAGCAAATACCTTGCCTTTAGTAGGCAACTCTCTACTTACAATAAGGATGATCTCAAAGAAGCCATCAAGATAATTTTGACCTGCTGGCTATCAACTACCAGTGAAGTCTCACCAAACAATATATGCAAGGAAGGATGCCACAGAGCAAATTTCAGGGATTTAAGAAGAAAGTCCCCCAGACTATGCAGAAATCAGGCAAGAGAGTATGAGACTTTATAACCAAAGGCAGCTCACAATTGTTACATTTTCCACCAGGCTGGGAAAAAACCTACTGGTAAGTGGACTGAAATGAAAATACTATTTTGGTTTTATGAAATCAAATTTAAACTGTTCCCTTCAAATAACAAATCCAAGTAATAACAAGCCTAAACTCACTGGCAAAGAAAGATAGCTCTGTTAAAAATTACGAAGTGACCATGATTAAATTATTTTTATGTCAACCCTAAACTAATTTTTTCATGACAGATTTGTCTCTAATGGGGTTTGTTAAGAAAGGCAGTAAAAATAAAAAGCCCTAAATATTACATTTCAATTCAATTGTCATTTCTATGGCAATTACAGCAAGGTACCTGTCCCTACAAGTTCAGAATAAAAACTACACCACATGCTAAACAGCACAGTAACCTGAAACAGAGAACATGAGAAATATAAAAAGAAATTATGCCAAAAAAACAAGTGACACTCATGAAAAGTGAGGAAGAACTTTAAAAATGCATATAAAAAGACAGATAATCAAAGGTTTAATTTATCTCATATTAGGTTCTTTGCTGCCAAAAAAGGACTAGATCTTTAAGAAAAGGTTTTCAATTGCATTTAAGAAACCTTTAGTTGTAGAAATTATAACCTGAACACACATACTTAAAATTTCAGAGTAGGGCTTGGCAGCAGTGACAGCATTTCTATCCTCAAAATAGAGAGCTCAAACAAAAACATAATTGCAATTAAGAGCAAAAGTGCATTTAGGCATTTCTAAATATCACAGCTCAAGTTTCCTACAAGGAACAAAGACTTGATGAAGAATGGCAAGGAAGAATCATATTTACTAGCTTTAATTACACAGTTTCTTCTCTTACCTTCACGGCTTCGAGCCATTATTATTAGTTGGCAGATCACATTAATCATTTCCTGAAGTAATGCAGGACTCTTTTTCAGGATAAACTGCTGATCTGCAAGACATAACTGGTTGCAATTATGCTGCACTTCTATTAGTTAAAAAAAAAAAAAAAAAAAAAAAAAAAGAGTTTACATGAACTGAACATTTAATGGTGGAGTCTTCATTTTTATTCATTCTTGTATTATTGAAAATACCACTTTATTCTCACTGACACATCCGTCTGTAACATTCCCTAACAAAACAAGGCCAGGTAACTGCTAAGGGGAAACACAAACTTTATATACCAAACAAGGAGCTTCTACACCAAAATAATTACTTATTAGATCCATGTAACAATAACAACAGGATGACACACACAACTTACCAATCTTTCTAAAAGAGTAAACATGGGCTTAAAAAAGGGATTTTTAATTTTAAGTGAAACACCAGCCTGTACTGCTTTTACAAAAGCAGTATTTCTAAAGTACAAACAAAAAATAACTAAGTAGCCAGGAAGATGAGAGATTATTAGTGACATAAACCTGCCAGTTTTTCTTTTGAAAAAAGCTGGAAAATTTGAACCGAAGCATCTTCACTGTTTTGTTGTGTTTGCTTCTTAATTTGTATTAAAATACAAAACATCTCAAGTTTGCTAGTCAGCCTAAGAACCCATGAGATTCATAGTTGAAATTTACAACTGCATTTAGAAATATTTTGTTTTGCATATTTACAAGCATGAAAAACTGCAAAACACAAACTGAAGCTCACATGTAACTGATATTTAAAATTCTCATCTTGTTATCCTTGCTTCATACAGTGGGCTAAAAACACTCCAAAAAGAATCATGCATGGAAATGCTAGAGTAATATTAAGGTTATCTTGGATTTCTTTACTCTGAAAAACAAATATACTTCACATGTTTAACTTCTTATTCTAGTACAAGGAAAAAAAAAAATCTGTTACACATGTAGCCAGAACACATTAAAAAGTAGGATATTAAAGGGCTGTCAAGAGAAGGAGCAAATGCTAAGCAAATGTCATTCAAGTTGAAAAACTAAGTACACTGCATAGAGATTACTGATCCATGTAACTCTTCAATGGACAAGAACTATGAATACTGCAGTATGCAACATATTTTCTTAGGGGACAAGCCATTACCTTCTTCAAGAACCTCAGGAACTTTCATCCTGGCAAGATGAGTCAACAGCAGAACTCTGGCTTTCAGGCTGTAGGGGCAGGTGAGTGGAGGCTCATTCTTCTTTAAATTTATGCCACCAATTTCTCTTATTAGCTAAAATGAAGCAGTTAAGAAGCTATTTTGGTGCAAAAGAGAACTAAATACAGCAGGACAACAGTTTACAAGGAAAAAAGCTACAGAGTCACAAAAACAAACCTTTAGGTAACTTTTCCCTGGATAGTTCTGTACAGATTAGCATTAGCCATTTGTAATCATAATCTAGTTCCAAAAAACATCTTTAAATGTTTTGCTTCTGTGTGGGATGAGGAGCAAATTAATGATTTGTACACAAGAAACTTGCTTTGAATAGCACTGAGTAAACTTGTATTGATGGATAAATATTTCAGAAGTCTGGCTTTATTTTGACACATCACTAGATTCAACCATATGTCTAAGGCATTTATTTATATGGAACTCAACAGGCACTAGCAGCAGCATCACCATGAGATCTTTCACACATCTAATACCTAGTCAAGCTGCTCAGAAATTGTCTCAGGTATCTCAGGAAGGGTGGTTATAAGCCTGAACTCCCTGGTAAGCTGGAGACCAAGTACTTTAATATGTATCAATGGCATCACTTTGAACAAAGCATGGTGTTCCTTATTCAGCATAACTTCCCTCAATCCTGACTAGACCAAGATGTGCAGTTCAAACAGGTCTCTCACACCTGAATTTTGTTGAAGGCCCTGGATAGAGAAGCTGCAAAGCTGACAATCAGAAGCTCATAGTTTCTAAGAAGCCATACATGGCCCAGAAGCTTCACTTTTTAGGTCAACAAGTCACCTGAGGAGAAACTGAGGTTCCAAAATCTCCATCCACAAAGGGAAGTTAAGATATTAACAGCCAGGCTACACTGACCTTTGACTAATCTTTCCCCACACTTGAAAAAATTCTAACAAGAAGTTCCTTATAAGCACATCCTGATGTAACACTAGGTCATGGTTACTAAAATTCTGATACAAAAACTTTTTATAAAAAGTATTGATACTGGGTTTAGGATAAAACAGTGAAATAAAAATGGCAACAATGATCATGGCCCATAAAGCAGGATATGGTAGGAGAAATTATAATCAATACCCTTATATATTGATGCTTCAGAGACATGTACTGCCATGTGCTCAGAGAAAAAAAAAAAAAACACAAAAGACCCTGATTACTGAAGCTTTAGAAATGGAACAAAAGCCAATAGTATAAAATGCAAGCTCAAACTCTTGCACACTAACAAGAACTGCACCTCAAAGGTGGGAGCTTGTCACCTGGAAAAAAGTATGCTAGACAAAAGAAATCCCAGAAACTTAGCAATCCCACACTAGTTGTATTAAACCACCATATAAAGCAGTTATACCGAAAGTTATAGTATACTGCAGTTATTTTAAGCAGTATACTGAAAGTTACTCCCTGCAGAAATACAGAAACAGTAGTGCCACTGACTAAGGCACTGCTAAGACCTAGCATGGAATACTGTGGACAATTCTGAGCAGAGAAAGTAAAAAATGCTATAAAATTTAGGAATACATCAACTGGGAAGAGTACCCCATTCAGCACATAGCAATATCAGGGAAATGAGAAGCCTTTTCCCAAAAGATGAAAAACGGTATGAAAGACAACAGCCTTTCTGGTATAGCAAATTAAAGACAAAAAGAGAACAAATGGGCTCTTACTTCTGTCTGTAAATGCATTAAGGATATATACAGCAAGAATCATTTAGACTCAAGAACAATTATGACAAAAACATGGATATAAATTGGTCACAAACAAGACTCCTAACCACTAGAACAGCAAGTTCTGGAACAGCCTCTCAGTAGGATATGGTTACAGGAAGCCTGACTGCCTTTTAAATGAAGAATGATTAAATCTAAAGGGCTTGCACAATGCTAATGTTTGTAACAGCACAGGAGAACTCATGATCAAGGTGATCTTTACCAGTGTTAGGACCACAAGCACAATGCCTACTGAATAACCTCACCTAAGTACAACTTCACCTCCTTTTGAAGTCCACAAGATGATAAGGAATTTGTAACAGAGACAAAAGACAAGTATACAGGTATCTCAGTCTATTTTCTTTATGTTTAGGACTTGAAAATTCAACAGTGTGCATGCAAAGCTTATGTCTGTCAGTCTACTTCCCCTTCATTTTGCAAACTCAAAACATTTTCTTTGGAGCATTTCATACATTGTGCTTTGAATTTCTTAAAACCAAAGTGTCAGTTACTGTTAAATAAGACTTCCTAAAACTCTGCTAGCAGCAACAATTTGCCACAGTTGGGAAGACTTAATAGAAATGAAAATAAAAGGCAACCAGAGGGAAACTGATATTCCTGGAGAATCTTTTCGATATTTAAAGAGATTAATTCAGATATCAGATAATAATTTTATTTCAGAATTAACATATTATGCAGATATGATAATGATTTAAAAGAACATTATCAAACAGGGATCACCTTATATGAACACCCAAAATGTATATGAACTGACACTCTAATTCTGTACTTAATTCACCCCTCCTCAAAACATATTTCACTTAATTTAAGCATTACCAACAATAAAATTATCTTGTATTTAAAAAAATTAAACGAAGTCTAGCGTCTAAATCCTATTTCTGAAGAGAAACATTTGCATCTCAACAAAACTAATGCATTAAAAACTTTAAATCTGTCAGCTGGTCACCTAGAATCACCATCTTCTTCCCTTGAAGGGGTCAGTTATTATTAAACATCTCTTGATGTAACTTACCTGTGGTATCTGAATGTTGTCTGCTGGTCTGCTTGTAGCATCTTTATTGTACTGAGGATCAAATTCCGATGCCCCTGCTAAAACCATGATAAGACCTGCAGAGACAATTGGAGGCAGAGAAAATGTCAGCAACATCCAGTGCCACAGAGTGATTTCTTCTGACCCTTGAGCTATAAAAACTTAATTCCCACTCTTCCAACAACCATGAATGCCTATGTCTCTATTTAGTGGAGCAGTTAATACTGCCACAGAAGAACCTGTAGGTGGCACAAAAGAGAGAGATGGCTCAAGGCTTATTTTTTTTTAGGTTTTTTTAGGAGTGGCAGACCTGACTGCTCACAGCAATCTGGCTACTTCTGTATGCTCACAGAATCATTCCTCTTATTGATTCAGTAACTTCAGGTTACTTTTTTAACCAATCTATAGGAGACACACGGCAAGCCTCAAACCTGTGGTTCTGAGCAAGGTTCAAAATGAAATAATTTACTGTTGACAACAAACCTGAAGAAAGAGAAGACAAGGTTTTCAGTAAACTCTAAACTAAAGTAGTCTCACCTACTTTGCTTCCATTCCTTTCTCACCTAGCTGTTTGGAGAATGGGAAAAAGTACATGAGCATGCCAGGTAGAGAACATAAAGTGGTCTGAATTAATCCCATACACACGAATTCATGTGTGCTGAGTTCCTTCTCTCCCAAATATTTAAATCTTCTTACAGATTACTGTTCACTTGCAGAAAGTGAACATATTTCCCTACTTTTATCTATATAACCTCAGATTATTTGCAAAGCATTTTGGTTTGGTAGGGAAAGGATGTAACAAGGGCGGATGACACCACCAATTTTCCAGCAAATGTAAAGCTGAACAACAGTGCAATTTGAAAAGTGAGAGAATGTATTAATGAACCCTTTTTAGGTGGGGGTTGGGTTTGGCTTTGTTTTTTTTCAAATTCTGCTTTACAATTGCTATGAATATGCAGTCTAGTAAAATCCAATGTAGAACTATTACCATGATAATTCTACAGACCTGTGTCCTCCTTCAAACTGAAAGGTCTAACTGTACCAACACAAAGCACCCCCAAAAAAAGTTTTATTCCTTTAAAGTGGGCAGACAAGAAAAATAAGCATAGCAATTGCTACAAATGAGTAACCGAGTAATATGAAATTGACAGAGAGCAAAATTTTAAAACAGAAATTTAGCTGTAGCATAAAAACAACAAACAGAGAACTGGAAACAGTATTTCATTCTATGGTGATATAAAAATTTTATGACAAACCCTAGAAAATTCCCAAAGCTCATTTTGTTACACTAACAGCAGAAAACATACAGATAGTTGCTGTGCTCCTAATGGCCATGTAGCAGCTCAGGACTACAAGTAGGTCAGCATGTTTTTCTGAACATATAATATCCCTTTTCCTTGCTTTTTTTTTTAATGTATAAATAAGACAGACAGAAATATAGATCTATATAATTCCCTCTCTCAAATACTTCAGGCTTCTTCTAGAATACTCTTCACCTGTAACAAAATCAAGTTTTTAGAAACACTCTAGAAGAACCAGAAACATTACTTTAACCTAGCGACAGTTTCTCAAGCAGAAAAATTTTAACATCAGATTAACATTTCCAGATGAAATCCATCAGCATTTCAAGATGCCTTTTACTTACGTTTCATGTCCATGTTCCGTGTTTTATAGACAAAATATGTATATATTTGAGTTGTCCTAATGAGAATCTGGTCTCCACTATATCGTATTGATCGGTACCACCAGGAACCCTGAAACATTTAACAGGTACAACATGATATCAGCTACAGGGAAGCATGACAGACTCATGGAATGGTTTGTTTCTTGGAAAGGTCCTTAGGATCACCCTGTTGCAACCCCTCCTGCATGAGCTATGCTGAATCAATTCATGTCTGTTCACAAGAAGGTAACTCAGCCCAACTGATTTGATCTATGTTAGGGTCAGCTGAGTTTCAGAAAGGAGAAGGAAACAGAAGAATCTTTGCCAACATACATTTTTAAAGCATACCAACATATTAATCTGAGAAAATCTATGCTACAGATTTTTTTTATTATCTCAAGCCTAAAAAATTCCTCCCGCAAACACATAAGCACACACAAACTCACTGCTTTGTCTGGTTTTGGTGTAGTTTTATTGAATTCACTAAATAATCAATCCTCTGGATTTGCCACTTTCTATATACCTGGTAACTTCTTACTGTGCAATGCAGCATTCAAACCAAATTCAGCTGAGGCTGACCAAGAATGAAGGAAGAGCCTTCTTTCATTATAAGAAATTTTGCAAAAAGCTATTTGAGTCACCTAATCAGAAAATGCTTTGAAGGTGAACCTGGAGGTGGCCCTGTACCCTTGCTGCCAGTTTTCAGAATTAAGCCATATGCCTTCAGGTTGACAGAAAAAAATCTTCCAAACTTTCAGAAACACTGCAGTAATTCCCTCATTAGCATTACACCAGTGACTTCAAATTATGGAACTCACTGTACAGTGATTGTACTCTAATAGATTTTTAGAAAAATGCTGTGCTGGGTCATAAAAGGCAATGTGTTCATTAAACTCCTGGTAAGCAAAGCTTACCAACATAGGAGAAAACATTTGAGATACATAAGAGGAATTAAAAAGTTTATCACAAGTGGAATGTAACAAGCAGAACAGTAGTATGTGATGATTACTACTATTAATTTAATAGGCAATAGTGTAAATTTCCCTACTACAGCAAATAATATGCAATTTACTTAATTATTTTTTAAAATAAATTAGGTTTGATTCTTTCACAAATAGATGAACCTTGACACAAAACAGTATACAACTTTTTTAAAAGTTTTGCTGCAAAAAAAATCAATTATAATTTGCTACCAATCCAATTTTTGTCTAAGTATAGATACTGGAAGAAAAATATAACTATACCCATTCTGAATCTTTAGTAAAGAAGCTCCCCAAATGCTTTCACAGATACAGCTCATCTCTCTTACCTAATGTACAGAACAGTTTCTAGGTCAGTGGAAACAACTATGTATCAGTATTTTCCTTTTTTGTGTATGTGGATTCAAAGGGTGGAACCAGCCTTACTTTATTTGAGATGCCTATCTCAGATACACAATGACTACATGTAGTTAACTTCGGCTTCTTTATTGATTCATAAAAGAGAAACAGGCCCATTAAAGGCATGAATCATCTTGTATGTCTACTTCAGAATGAAATGATAAAATAAATTGCTCCATAAAAATTACTACTCCTCTTCACTGACTATAAAAGAAATTTACAGTGACAACTCTGAATGCAGAAGTCTACATCTGGTATAGGGACAAGTAGAGGCAGATTTTTTTTTTCCTCTGCTCAGTGCATTTCTTCTTAACTGCAGAAAGGATAAATCAAATCAATATATAGTATATATAGTATAAATCAATGAAAGTACATGTATACAAAAAAAAAAAAAAAAGCATCAAAACCAAAGAAACCTAAAAGATAAGATGGGGAAAAGATGTAGATATTGTACACTTGATTTTAGGCTTATTCAACGAGTTGAAATTGCCACATCTAATTTTCTACATGAAATATTCAGTTATTCAGAAAGACTCTCAAAGAAAAGGGATAATGCCTGGCTAAGCCTCTGCACACAGGGATGCAAGCAGTTCCCAAGACCTCAAGACACTTTCTCAAATTAAAATCTTCCCAGAGCATGATGGCTTCTCAATTTTCTGAGACTTTCTTCATGCCATACCCCAAATGCACGATGACTGGATAAGGGACATTGTTCAAAAGCAGTCTGGTAGGGAAAGCCCAAGCCCTGAAATACCACTGACTTAGCAATTGATTCCTCACACAAAGAAATCTCAAGGGCACACAGAAGGGTGTACAGAAGATCAATTAAAACTGAAGTTATGAAAACTAAGAGAGACAGGAGAAATCAAAGCAATAACCTGTTCCATGTGCAGTAATCATTCCAGTCCCACCAGTCAGACATCTCAGTCTTTGCTCTACAGTAACACCACCAAATATACTCAACTTCATCATATAATACTAATTTTCATGTGGTGAATGACAGAAGGTACAAAACAAATTATGTATTTCAGTCTCTTGCTTTATCTAATACCTTCTCTACAGCCCTCTCTCTATTATGGCACTGAATAGCTTTGAAAATTCTACAGCAGCTAAACTTTTCCCATAGTAAAAGAAAACCACCACCTTTTATTTTGTTTGTTTGTTTTGTTTTAAAGAAGCTTGTTCACTCTTCTCCACAAAAGGCAGGAGTGAACAACTCTACTTATGTCTAAAGACAGCTCCTTTTACAGTTTGGTTACAGAGGACAGAATATTAATCAGGTAATACTTACCACAACAACTGGAAGAATAACCATAAATGCCAACCCATATACAAGCAAAACCTAGAGAAAAATGATGAAATATATGTTAGACACTTCAGTTACTAAATACCACTCTTGTGTAATCTTTATTCTAAAATACAGTCAAGTAGTATCACCACAAGCCTACTACAAATTAATGCAAGATTATTGCATCACACCTGCTATTACTTCTGAAGAACAACTTAAAAGTAATGTAATCATGTAATCAGTAGGCTAGTATTTAAATAGAGTATCAGTTCACTGACAGCAATCTTATAAATCATCCATGAATTTCTCTGGTGGGTTTCTTTAATTGAAGAGTTGGCAGCTAAACTATAATGCAGTGGACAGAGATGGTTACTGCATTAAGAAGCAGGAAAGCCAAATATCTTACAGCAACAAATGCAACAGAAAGGACATTTAGACACTGTGTGGTTACTGCATTGCTAGAAAACCAAACGGAACTACAGAAATCCAGCAAGCAAACAGCCCTATGTGTGCCTCTTTGCAGCAGCAAACACGCCTGCTTCGTAGCAGAGGGTGCAGCCTCATTACCATTGCAAGGAGATCCTTACAAGCATATTAATACTTTACTCTCAAAGATTAGATTTAAGCTACTCTAACATTTTTGACTCCTAAAATTTGCTTCGAACAAATGCATCTGGACCAAAGTCTTATCTGGATCAAATACTATGTGTTTTGACTAAATTGTGCAACATTAAGCACAAACATTTTAAGGTGAATAATTAAAAGCTCATCTTAAAATCCTGACCAAAGCAAGCTGACTCACCAAAATTGAATTTTTCTGATCCACAATCCAAGCTGGCAAAGCTATACCAAAGCTTGTAGCTGCAAGAGGAAAGAAAAGAAATTCACTATAAAATATTAAGGAATTGTTTTAAAGTCACATTATGTCTAAACAAACAAACCAAACACCCCCCCCAAAAAACCACACACACAAAAAAAAAAAACAAACAACAAAACCACCAGCCCATAAAAAATCCTTATGCTTATCACTTCAATAAACAAAATTCTAACACATGTAGCAAAATCAAAACCCAAATTAGAAATACTCAAGTATGCAACAAAATAACAAGGCTTAAATGCAACATCTGTACACTATAAAGATTTCAGTTTAACATATTGCAGTGAAATAGATATGTAAGATTTATTAGTATATAAAAGAGAAAGCTTTCATAGATGGAAATACTTATGAGCTTTGCCCTAAGAGTTTTCAGTTTAAATACATTTAGTTCAGTAAATACACAAACTGAAAAAAAACTGAGCAAATGAATTCTGCAGAAAGTTTAGTTTTGTAAATTTAGGAAAGTGTTCTAAATTGTAAATTGTAAAAATAAAACCCTCTGCCAATTCAAATTTCTGTGTGATTGATAAGAAAGAGAAAGAAACACTTCCTTTCAAAAGGAGTTAGGCTGCAGATAATAGAAGACATGATACTTTAACATCTACACTACACAGATCTGAGTACAGAATAGCATAAGATAGATTGTTTTCAGGCACCAACAGTAATAAATTGAACTTTGCAAATACTACCTATTCCAATACTAAAAGTTCCAGGGATCCAAGAAAATTTAAAAAAAAACACATTACAAATTTCTAGGGCCTCATTTAAAAAAAAAACAAAAAACAAACAAAAAAAACCCCCCAATGCTTTCCTCAGTACTAGCAGGTGTCAATGAGTAGTACTGACTTAAAGTCAGACCAGGATCCTTTATGTACTTACATACTGTCCTGATACTGTCTCCAACAGGTTGTGCAGCCATCAATTCAACCAACCAGTTGTTAAGCACAAGCCTATTGTTATTTCTATGCAGTTAAATTGGAAACTACTGCTTGTTGAAACTCAAACATGTGAGCAACCTGACTACAGCTCAGGCTTTAAGGAGTTCAACAGAGTAGCATCCAGTGCATTTACCACAACAAATTACAGGAAATCCACAGCTCTGGAGAAAAGTCTAGAGACTCTTCCCTACTAAAAACATGATGTATCTTTTTCTGGTGATGTTTATTTCAATTTCCCACAGTATTTTTGACCTTTGGGACTGTATCTTCAAACTGTTCCAGCATCAGAGGCAGTTCAGTACCAAAGCTTGCTCTGTTCTGGTCTGAGAATTTCCTTGACCCCACCCACGTTTGGTTTGCTGAGCTGAAGCATTATTAGCAAATAGCAATGCAAATTAGTCTGCTAAAACTGCTTTACATCATTAAAAGCATCCTTCACCTCTCTAGGTCCCCTCTCACCTGCTTTTAAACACTCCAAATGATTTTGCACATTTAGTCTTCTACTTTCAGTAAATGATCAAGCCATGACAACAAGATCTTCTTGTTTGCCTGCCTCTAACCCCTTGCTGCTTCAACTGGATAGAGAGGAACACTGCTTGCTGCTCCTTTGTGCTGGTACACAGGGTGGGATGTACCTCATCTAACCTGGTTAGACATGTCTAACACCAGATGTGTTTCATTTCACCTCAGAATATACCTCTATAAGAGACTGTCTCCATGCTTGGACTACACTGAAGTAAAAAATTAGGGTACACAGCTTGAATACAGATTTTTGCACTACAGGTGTACAAATGAAAAGGTGAATTTCACTAAATTAGAAAGCTCTCACACTTCAATGTGGAACAAATGAGGTTACAGAATAGAGGATGGGAGAGAGAAAATTGCAGGCCTCTTCCCACCCTTCAGAGGAAGCAACTATGATACCTCTAGAAGCAAAAGCAGAGAACCATAAGCTGAGCCAATGTTTCAGAAGAAAAGGAAGCTTCACACTGTCCCGGTTTGGGCCAGGATAAAGTGATTTTCTGTCTTGTACTTTTGCTTTCAGCTAAGTCTCTTGTAAGTAGTTGCACTTGCTGAAATTAACAGCAAGTTTCTCAGACAGTGTCTGCTTCTTAGACTGGTAACACTCAATGTTTATAGTTACAGCCAGAGTCTGGTGTGCAGAGCCAAGGACACTGCTCAGCTCTGAGGAAAACTTTCACCCTCCAGAAGGCATAAAGAGGTCCCACCTGCAGCCCTCCTTTGGGGAGGAATGGACAAGACAGATGCCAGAATTGACCAAGCAGAGTATTCCATCCCATATACGTCACACTCAGTATAAATTTGAGGGATCACGAGGGCCAAGCCACGCTTCCAGCTTCCGGCTGCCTCCCTTCCTGCCTTTCCTGCTTCCCTTCCTTCACCCGGCATCCTGGAAGGATCCCATCCGTTTGCCTGCCTGTGCTCCTGATCCGTGCCAGCCCATATCTGTGTGTTCCTGCCTCCAGTTCCCAACTGCTGCCGACTCCAGGAGTCCAGCATGGACTTTCCCAGGGCTGCCCTGCAGCCTCGGTGGTGATGTGAGAGCTATTGGGGGAAAAGGGGGGAAGGAACATGGTATCCATTTTCCTGTATATTTGTATATATTTAGTAATTTTTCCTATTTATCATTACTGTTTCATTAAAGTTGTGTAGTTTAGTTTCCAACCCATAAGTCTCTCTCCCTTATTCTCTCTCCTTTCTTTATCAGGAAGGAGAGAGAGATTAATAGAGAGCATCTGTCACTCGGTTTAATTGCTGGGCCAAAGAATGGTTTCATTTCACTCTTCAGGTTTCACTCTTAAGTCCTTTAAGTTTGTGAAAGCAAACTGAGCCAACTGCACAAGGATCTTCATACCTTTATAGTTGCAGCTTTTGGCTAAATTTTCTTTTAAAGTCAGCTTCAGGTCCCTTCAAAGACATTGCCTAGCTTGAAATCCTATCCCTTGGCAGCACTGAGTTAATAGCTTGTTCATATACCAGACCAAAATTGTTCGTAATAGCAAATTGTTCATATACCAGACCAAAATTTACAGTGCCATTTTGCTGATATTGTGGTAGCATTTCTGATTTATATTTTGCACCAAGAGGGACAGAGTCCTCCTAGTTGTTTGGTGAGGAAAAGAGAATTAGGAGGTGACTTGCTATGCTGTAAAACTGAGTTAAACTGAGTTAAAACTGAGTTAAAGAAACTGAGACACCACTTTAATCCAACAGAAATGCCTTTGACAGACTAGGCATAATTTAGCTGGCACAGTTATTTTGAAGGGAGAGGGAAGACTGCTCCCTTGAAACACTGGGTCAGGCACTGGGTTGTTTTTTTTTCTCCCCTTTTTATTTAATTTCTCATGTTGGATTTATGTTCCCACGCATGAATATAATTCAGAATTTCCAGCCGAAATGTTCCCTCATGTAACTTCACAATTAAGTTAAAAATTCCATTAATTACCTCCAAGGTGGCCTCAGCTCATTACACAGAGATACATAGCATAACTTAGTCCTGCAAACTGCAGGGCATCAAGAAGCAGAGATCCATGGAGGCCTGTCTTAACAGGTTTCCTTTTTTAGCATGTAATAACTATCAGAAACAGCTAGAAATATACAATACTCTTCTTCACAACAAGTCCACTTGCGGTTACAAAGATGTTTCACAAGTGACTCACACAACTGCAAATAAGAGGGGGAAAAATCTATTAACTTTCAGTCTTAAATTGTTTTCGTTTGAATCATCTACTTTAAAACTTGAGTAGCTCATAGTCAGGATTATTTTCATGTGGCTACCTGCACAGGAACAACCTACCAGGAAAGTAGCACAAAGCTACATTCAAATAGTACTTCATCTCTAATCACATGGAAGACAAGGTTATCAGGAGTGGACAGAATGGATTCACTGAAGGGAAATCATATTTGACAAATCTGATATCCTTCTCTGATGGTGTGACTGAATGGATAGATGCAGGGAGAGCAGTGGATGCTGTCTACCTTGATTTCAGCAAGGCTTTCAACAGTGTCTCCCATAACATCCCTGTATGTAAGAGTGGATGGCAAGGTGGACAAAGTGCCAACAACATAATTCAGAGGGTTGTGATCAATGGCGCAGAGTCCATTTGCAGACCTGTAACTTTTGGTGTTCCCCAGGGGTCAGGACTGAGTCCAGTCTTGCTCAACATCTTCACCAACAACTTGGATGAGGGGACAGAATGTATTCCCTGAAAGTTTGCTGATGATATGAAGCTGGAAGGATTGGCTGGAACACTGGAAGGCTCTGCAGCCATTCACCAGAGCTGGACAGATTAGAGACCTGGGCAAAGGGGAACCTAATGATGTTCAACAAGAGTAAGTGTAGAGTCCTGCACCTGGGGAGGAATAACACCCATGCACCAGTATAGGTTAGAGGTTGACCTGCTGGAAAGCAGCTCCATGGAGATGGACTTTGGAGTCTTGGTGGACAATGAGTTATCCATGGGACAGCAAGGTGTCCTTATGGCCAAGAAGGCCAATAGTGTCTGGGAGTGCATTAAGAAGAGTGTGTCCAGAAGGTCAAGGGAGGTTCTCCTCTCCCTCTATCCCACCCTAGTGAGACCACATCTAGAGTATTGTGTCCAGTTCTGGGCTCCCCAGTTCAAGAGGGACAGGTATACCGGAGAGAGTCCAACAGTGGGCTACAAGGATGATCAGGGGCCTGGAAGATGTGTCTTATGTGGAAAGGCTGAGACCTGGGGCTGTTCAGTCTGGAAAAGACAAGAGTGAGAGGGGATCTAATAATGATTACAAATATTTGAAAGGTGGGTGCCAAAAAGAAGGGTCCAGTCTCTTTCCAGGCGTGCCCTGTAATAGGATGAGGGGCAGTGGACATAAACTGGAACACAGAAAGTTCCACCTCAATTTGAGGAAAAACAATCCAGAGAGGTTGGAGTCTCCTTCTCTAGAGGCTTTCAAGACCCATCTGGACACATTTCTGTGTGACCTGCCCTAGGTGATCCTGCTTTGGCAGGGGGGTTGGACTTGATGATCTCTAGAGGCCCCTTCCAAATCTCACCATTCTATGATTCTTCCAGCAAATGGAAAGCAGATGTGTGTTCAGTATTGAAATCATGCATATCCTCACATCTCTTCAAAGTATATTTACTGCATTATGTCTAGTTTTTAATTTTTCAATATATTTATAGTATCTGATCATAAATACTATGAAAGGCTTAAAATTGACAGGTTTCTGATGAGTATTATTCTATTTTTCACTTACACTTCTCTTTAATACTGGTAAGTCTCTCTAAATAGTTATTGAGGCTGACTAATGAAAAAAACACCTCTCTTTATCCCTAATAAGAAGTTTGAGAAATGTGAAAGCAAACTCTTTTCTGCCTTTCCCTCCCACAATCATCCCAGAGCCAGTTTCACAAGCAAAGAACTCATTGGATGCATTTCTTAAAAAAATATATAGAACAACTTTTGCTTATGAAGATCTGAGTGCTTCTCAAATGGTCAGATATTACAAAGCTCTAAGTACAGAAATTACAGGACTTCTGTTACTCATAACTGTTACCTTGTGGTCCATCTGGATTACCAAATTCTTCCCAATTTTTTCTTGATTCTTCATCAGTTAAGCTAGTTTCAAGAAGAGATATTATGTTAATACAGAAGTAAAGAAATTCTCTAAATCATTAATGTACAGAAACTCTTAAATGTGGTGCTTATACTATTCCCCAGAGATGGTTTTGCAAGCTAAATAGCTTCTGCTATTGTTTGTATAAAATCTGATATGAAACAAAACTGTTGTATTACTTCATGATACACAGATTAATTCTTTTAGCCCACTGACAGCAAAAGAAATCAGACACAAAAGGTGCACCCTTGTACAGAAGATGGAAAAATCTATAAGAATGACTGTATACCCACCAGCAAAAAGCACTTTTCAATGCAAGGTTACAGTACAGATCTTGAAAGACAGAAGGCTGAAACTGTTGGGTTTTTTTGGAAGAAAGGTGAATATGCAAGATGAGTTGATAAAGCAGAAGTTATCCATATGGGCTTTTAATTCTCTTATTTTAGACTTTCAGCTTTTTGTGGTTTGTGGGTTTTTTTCAGTTGCTTGTTTTGTGGTTTGGTATTTTGTTTTGTTTTTTGCTTTGTTTTATTTTGTTTTGTTTTTCCTCAGGAAGTTCCCAGTTTCATATTTAGGAAGAGAGAAATAGATTAAGACACCACCTCCTAAATCTTAAAGTTCGTATGCCTGTTCTGTAACAACAGCTTCTTGGCAGCAATATACCACCTCAAACAGGATCCCTGTTACTAGAAGGAAGAATACTGCTTCAGGAAACACCACCAGTATTCTGTCCCTATACAGAATACTGTCTTAGGGAAGAAACCCAGTGATTGAGTCAGATGTCCTAGTCATTTCTAAGTCTCACATTTGTTAAGAAGCAGACTCACTGCACAGGTGGCTTTTATGATCCTTCAAGACACTATGACTAAGGAACTTCACTGTGGCAGAGGCACACAGCCCCTGCACTAGCACTTGAAGTATCAAACTGTACCAGCAAGCATTTGAGTGCTAAATTACAAAGCAAAGTAGCACGATGTTCCAGGAGTTCAAAAAGCAATACCAGAATATCATACTGAAGAGACCTTCACAGTGATGCATATGTGTTCAAGCAGCAAAGTAGGATTTCAAAACTGCCCAAGTGAGCATGGTGTCAGATCTCCTCACCTTCCCCCAAACAGGGCTCTCAGTCAGCAAGATCAATCACACAGACAAGTTACTTAAAAGCAGAAATTACCATCTTGGCAGGTTCTCTGGTGATGTGCCTGACCCAACAAACCCCTACAAAGGAAGAAGGCTCAGAGGGGATGGGCAAAGACCACACTGTGAAACTCAGACTGACTACAGTGACTCCCCAGAGCTGCTGCAAAGAAGTTGTCTCTGTCCAAATACAAAGGGGACCAGAGCATGGCTTTTCTTTTTGATAAGCACCTATCAAGCTGAGTGGATCAACTCGTGATGTAAACATTTCTCCTTGAGTACATTACAAAGGTATGAATGTCTCCTCCAGTTTGCAAGACCAGCAAGGGAAAAGTGCATACCTGGCTCAGCTCAACACAGAGTATAAAAACTAGGCAACTGGCAGAATAATTTTGAAGAAAGCAATGGCTTCAACCCACATGAAAGCAATGGGTTCAACCCACACATGCCTTCCCAGCACCTGAGGATGCCCAGCATCATGACAAGGTTAATAAAGAGACCCTTAATGGGAGTCATGTTGGTATTGTGATAGAACTGTGTATCAAAATTGCTGCATTTGCAAAGTCTAGCTTAGAAAATATACTAAAAACACAATACAAATATATCACTCCACTAAATCAGAAACCATGTAACATCAGCTGTCTTCAGATAAGCAAACTTGATATTAAAGACTACATGCCTCATGCATTGAATATCTAGGAGACCCTGGTCATTGGACTCTGATGATATTTTACAGTAGAAAAGAATGAAGGTGTATTGACATTCCATATCTGAATAGCATCACAAAACCCAAATTGACAAATTCTTCATTATGGAAAAATTCAATAAAAAGGGAACTCTTAACCAAATTCTAATATTACACATCATCACTCAGATGGTATAAGCAGAGGTAAAGAAAAAGAATTTTCCAGAGAAACAGAGGATTCAAGCATTCAGCTTTTAAGAATTACATAGGTAACATGAAACAGTCACCAAGTGAAATATCAGGACTGCAAGACAAGTGCAAACGAAAATGAATGTGGGGGAGCTGAGAAAACCAAGTCAGAAACAGAATGAAACATCTTTGTTGCCAGATGGGAACAAAGATAAAAGACTGTCTCTTCCTCTTTGGTTTTATCACCAAGTGAAATGAACAGTGTATTTCTTTTCTAAAGCAACATTTCAGAGTATCTTCAGCAGAGCTGGATGGTTAAAAACCACAACACCCATCTTGTTTCTGACATCAGCTTGGAGATTTAATATGTATTGCACTGCAAACAGTTTTCCCAGCCAATATGGAAGTTCAATACAAAGACCTAGCACCTCACAGCATCCTGACAGTTGCTAAACAATTACAGCTATCCTTCCTACCTCGTATAGAACAAGTACACACTAACTGAGACATGTTTTGACGTTCATTACAAACCCAAACACATTTTCCCTGGCTGCTTAGGTAATCCCTGCCATTACCCTAGAGGCTTTCCTTTCCATAATATCAAGTTTCCTTTCCATAATATCCCATTTTCTGTAAGCAGAAAAAAAAAAACAAACAAAAAACTTACGCTGCATAGGCCTTAGCAATCCTCATGAACATAACTTCATCTCCTCCTTTATCTGGATGGTATTTTAACGATAGTGCACGGTACTGTTTCTTAATTTCTGATATACTTGCTCCCTTTAAAAAGAAAATTTTGAGTTATTAATATATACCTTAAGTCAAATCCATTCTTCTCTATGATTCCAAAGTGCATTGTGCAGTATTGGTCTGCACCATTTACTGAACTAAAGAATTATGTTCTAATACGGTACGATAATGAAACTACATATGCATTTCATACAAATATTGTTGTAAAAACATTTAGAAAAAAATAATAATTGTATTTTTAAAACAAGTCAGAAATCACAGTCTAAAAAAAAGAGATTCAGATGGCTGAGTATAGGGTTTTTTTTTCTGGATTATCTTGTTTATCCATCCATAGGAGAAAAAAAAAAATGCATGGCTGCTTTATCTGTTTGACAAATCTTTTCTTTCCTAAACATATTCATGAATACGATGAACTCTCATTTGTAATGGTGTTCTATTTATGCAAAGAGTTCATAGATCAAGTATGATGGTTCACTTGCAGATATAGGCAGAAATAAATCTGTCAGTCACCAGGATCAGCAGATTGCCCTGTCATTTAAGAATGCCTTTGACTAGAATCGTCTTACCTATATATTATTTCAAACTCCTTGAACAAAGGCAATACATTACCCGTGCCTGACAAAGAGATCCATTTTTACTCTACTACAGCATGCTGTTAAATGTCACCAACACAACTCCCTGTGCATTAACTTTCAGGTTGGACTGTGAACTTCACTACTCAAGAAAACCTACAAAACTTCATAGTAAGCACAGATAAAGTTTTTCTAGTATGCTATCTGTCAAGTTCCACAGAACCATTACCATAGGTCTTTTCAACATCATGTGGCAGAAAAGCCAAGCATGCTGATCTTAACTGCATAATAAAAACACAAGAAGTTTTTTAAAGATAATGGTACTGTTTAAAAAAAAAATTAAATCAGAAATTAAGCTACCCTGAAGCTTCATTTGCTGTACTTTTATCTCTCTTTATGCAGTATCTATCATATTCCAACACTATTTCTCAACACCATGCCTGTCTCGTTTAATTCACAGGATGAATTTATTCCGTAATAAATTAGACTTCAAGTAAAACCAGCCATTTCAAGACTACATGCAGAATGCCAGATGAGTAGCAGAAGCTGGAAAATGAATAACTAACTAACTAAATAAATCATGTTTCTAGAGAAGAAGCGGTGGGTTTTATTGGCTCATATGAATGCTGCCCACCATAACAAACAAAAAAAAACCCCTAATTATCTCTCTCTCTCTGCAACAGAGGATGTATGTGATCCCTGACAATTTTTTGTTTACTCATTTTCAAAAGCCAGGCTACAGAGGTTAGGTCTGTCTTACAGAAATGCTCAGCAGCCTAGAACAGTTGGTGTCACTCAGCACTCTACTTGGAACACAGAGCTTCCCTACATTAACTATGTAAAAAAACCAAACCAAACCAAAATTACAGTCCTGACTGCCTGTCTTAAAGAATCCAATATTATAATCAGAGTTGAGCTTTATCTTTCTGCCTTGGATCTCACCTGTAAAATGGCAGTAAGGACACCTGTTCAATAAATAAGTAATAACATCTGGGTACCTTATGTATTACAGAATTTAAGTGATGTGCTCCAAGAAGAGCCATTCTTTTTTCAAAACAAAGTGATGATATTTTATATAACACAAGGAGCATGCACATTGTCCATTCTGTGGTTCTCCTCTATTAAAAAAAAAAGCCCCATTACAAGCTGATAAGCTAACATAAGATTGAAAAAAGAAACCTAAAAACCCCACACAACAAACAACATCCTGCTCATGGTATGTATGCAAATAAGCCAAAGAATTACTGTGCAGCCAAATTTGAGTGACTGCAATCCTCTTTGTACTAAATTCTTGGGGATTTTTTTTGTTTCTTTGGGCTTTTGTTTTGTTTTTTAATAGCAGCATTTCCATTATCCAGCAACACTTCAACAACTGTGCCACTTCCACATTAGCAAAGCTGGCAACAATTCTAAGGGTTCCACTTGAATTGTAAAAGAAGAAAGTTGTTAATTTTCATGTATTCTGAACTAGAATTCTTTCAAAGGGATTTAATAGACATAGTCTGCTAATACAGAAGTACAATAAACAAATACTCTCTGGAATCTTGGAATCTATTTTGAGCCCTTCTTCAACTTATCTTTCTTCATGCCCAACTCTTCATTCCCCTTGTAACATCTCTGGCTTTAATTCAGCTCATGCTCATCTTTCTATCAGTTCTTGGAACATTCAAGGATTCATTTATTTGCCTGGCTAAGTTGCATGTGTCTTGAGCATGTATATGAATTTTCACCAATAACCATTAAGTAACAATTCACTACATATGTACCTGTTTCCCCTCAGGGCTGTTACTTGCAGAAATCTGCCAGAGATGACAAAAGAAAATCCTCTGATGACCTCATCCCTAGCCTGATTTGTTTAACCAAACTTAACCCAGAAAACACGAACATTTAAACCACATGGTTCCAACAGATACCATTCAACAGTAAAAATTTATCTTTTCCTGTGCGTCAGTGAGAGAACACAGGGCAGCAATCAGTCACTCAGAGAGGCACTGAGCAGAGGCTGAATTTGAGTAACTTGCCCCTGCACAGAACAGGAGCACCTTGTTCTATCCATCTAGCTAGAAACAGGCTGGGGTCATGCATCTGCTACAAAGGCTCTCAGGAAAAAGCAGCACCAGTGATGCCCATCCTCATGCCAACAAGCCACGGCACTAATGGCAAGTGATGTGAAGAGATTTGTTCATGTTCATATACATATTAAGCTCCCCCACACTAATGATAAACATCAAGTCTGATCAAAATCCAAGTTCTTTCATATTACTCTGCTGAGCTGTATCCACTGCCTATTTCCTTAGGTGGGAGATTAAAATATACCTCAGACTTCTCTACTGTTATTCAAAGAAGGAGTTTTGTATCATGAAATAATTACAATAAACAGAGAGTTTCCTTGAGGTATTGTGGTTAAAAAGAAGAAAAGAGTTTAAGAGATGTCTAGAAGGTCTGTTTGTCACCCTGGGATATGTAACTTTTTATGTCCATCCTGAATCAGAGCTTAAATATAAATAAAGCAGTGCATCTGTTTTCTAGATAAACACTATGTCTTTTTTTTTCCAGTTTAATAAACCAACTAGCTGGTATCATTATTTAGAGTCTGCTGTTTAGATTCACAAAAGCAACTGAGATTCAAGGTAACCTTTACTACATCTATTGCCAACTCTTCATTTACAGGAGAAATATTGCCACACAATAGCTATAAAGCAAACAAATCTGCATCCCTGTTTATAGCATTTAGCCAGCAAAAACCCTAAATATGGTTGTTCAGAGGATTTCCACAGGGCGAACAAGGCAGAATGACTTTCTTTTATTTCCTCTCTCTAAAACAAGGAAACAATATCATGGTAAGATTCAAAATAGATTTTTTTTTTCACTATATTAGAAAAGCCATTAAAATTTTAAAGGAGTTAGAAAATATAAATTAGTACAGATACAAGCAATGAATTTTTAACAACTGACTTTACAATAAGCAGCAGCAATTTTCAGACGCCAAAAAAAGAAATCCACTTGATACATTCACAGAAGTTAACTTGTTTAAAAAATAAATCTTATATTTGACATCTAGGTGTAGACTATACAGTAATAGTAGTACAGACTACTGAAAGATGTCATTACTTACAGGATCCAAATGTAAAACTTCATAGGGGTTGTATTCTTGATACTCTCGGTCTGTTTTGGAAACTTTGTATGCAAGAAACAAAAATAATGCCCAGCCAGCAAGGAGAACTATTTTCCTGTTTGGAAGGAAGCATTTTTTAAATGTACAAATCCTCTTGTATATCCTCTAGTATAATTCTACAAATAACAAAGACATTTGATATCAGTTGTCAAGCCAAAATACTAAATTAGCAGGAAACATTAAAGCCATTTTAAAGCAGGTATGAGAATTTCATTTATAACACTGTCTTTGACACAGGTAAGAGCTACTCTGACTTCTAACCAATTTCTGTCAACAAAGACTCCTTCCATTCTTTAACTCTCTGTTCTCATCAGGTACACAATAGTAGTTCCTGTTTTAAAATAATGAGTTTAAAGAGATCCTAGACAAAGTCATTTTTAAAAAAAAAAGCAAAGCTGAAACAGATGGCCTAACAGACAGTAAAGTATTTTGAGGGTAGGAATAATAAACAAAGAACTAAAGGAGATAAAGCCATCAACTTTAAACATACAAATTGTTACTACTGTATGTCTGAATGTATACGTTTACATATAAAATATTTAACTCAATTGACACTGCTAGCACCACTAATTTTAGTGAGAGAAAATTATCTTTTAGAACAAATAAATGCACTGTTTACTTATTTACTAGTGCTGAGATTCACTGGTTTCAGATATTTTATAAAGGACAAAGAGCCATCTTCATTTCAGGCTCTACTAGACAATAATGATTAACTATTAATTATTCAAACATAGCAGACTGCAAATATCTCATCTGTGACACAGAGGACCTTATATAATAACTAATTACATTTTTCTCGTAATCAAAGCAGATGGATTTTTTTTTTACAAAAATAAAAAATGTAAGACTCAGCTCTAATGGAAAGTCATGCAAATCAAATGTACTTACTTTACTGTAGGAATGATGTTTTGTTGTGGTTTCAACAGTCGCAAACGGTACCACAAGCATCTTCCATAGACATTTCTTATATTCTTTAATCGAATTTGCTCTACAAAAAATGAAGAAAAATACTGTGATTAACCAATCTGACAAAAAGCACCACAAACATGCTCACTTCATCCTGGAGCAGGTAGTACAAGGTCAGTTGAAGGA
The DNA here is from genome assembly GCF_036169615.1 of Heliangelus exortis. NCBI lineage: Eukaryota > Metazoa > Chordata > Aves > Apodiformes > Trochilidae > Heliangelus > Heliangelus exortis. Next base: position 70,390,332 of record NC_092424.1, on the reverse strand, counting down.
CTAACAAAAGGTTCAGCAATACTGGAGGAATGTTTTTAATCTATTTAAGTGACACTGCACATCCATAAAAATAAGAACCTGGTCAGATTACTCTCTGCTACCTAAAAGGAATCTATTGTATTCTCCCCATGCCACATACCAACCACTATGAACCCAGCAACACTTTTGAACCCAGCCTTCCCCTGGTTACTCTACACCTCTAAATTTTACTTCTGCCATTTTATACTCAATGCCAACAAGTTTCTCATTTCAGTATGGGGCAAAACAGTGTTTGCATACAACTTCAGCATGCAGCTAGAGCAAGAGCTACTTCATTCAAAATACGATGAAATTCCTCCTCTTTGTAACATCTGTTTTTTATAAGGTCCCTTCATTTAGGTTCTTCCTGTTGAAGGGGGAAAGGAAGGAAGAGTAAGATAATAGGCTATCTGTAAGCCATGTAAGCTCAGTGACACGGGTCCTTGGCAAGAGACCAAAAAGATTTCCTCCCATGTCCTTTCAGGATAGGATGGGGCTGGAATCACAAAATCATAGAATCTTAGGGGTTGGAAGGGACCTTGAAAGATCATTGAGTCCAACCCCCCTGCCAGAGCAGGGTGACCCAGCATAGGTCCCACAGGAACACATCCAGGATGCCATTGGCTTTCTTGGCTACAAGGGCACATTGCTGGCTCATGGTCACCCTTCTGCCCACCAGAACCCCCAACACCATGACACTGCATGGAAGCTCTCTCTGTTAAGAGTTCTAGTTGTATTTCAGAATCAATCAAGACATAGGTCTCAGTCAAAGAAATCTTTTTACCCTGGGAAGCACGGTAGGAAGTAAATAGCATGTACAGAGTTACTTTATAACATAGAGTTTCTATGTTTACATAGACTTGAAACATGTTTATCTTTTACCTTTCTGAAATGACAAGGTCACTTCAATTACCTTGCCTGCAAAAAAGACCACCTGGACCTTTTCAGGCTAAAGAAACAAGACAAAAGAAAAAAATAAATTCCCGTTTCAACACATTTAGATATTGCTGGTAAACAAAGTCACTAGAATAACCAATTTAAATGAAGTTTGTGAATTATGTAAATGCAGGAATTATATTAACTTTGATCCAAAACACATGTCAATCACATCCTACACAGCCTTAAATCTCAACTTTGCACTTCTAACAAAGTGATGCCCTCACCTTAACTAAAACAGCAGTTAAGATACATGGAAATGGTTTAGTTTAGCAAATTTGTAAAATGTGATTCTGGAAAACAGTGATGACTTTCTTTTAGGTATTTCTGAACATACTTGGAGGTAGGATACAGCACTCTGTGATCTAATGCCCAAAAATGTCTAAGCATGCATGCAATTCAGATAAAACATCTGGAACTTCAAACTGCACTCACTAAACTGAGGTGACCAGTTTAGTCACCATGACCATAAAACATAAACATAACCATAAATAACAACACTGTACACTGGATCAGCCACAAGTTCAGATTTAACCTGAACCAGATGTGAGCATAGGATGGTAGTTCAAACTCTGACTGATCTTGCAGAAGTACAGAGTAGGAACACAGATGATATATGGCCCCCCACAAACTAGTAAAGCAAACAATTATTAAAGTTTGCAGAGACAAGGTACCAGAACCAGAAAAAGTCTATCAGCTTATTCTCAACTACTTAGTTCTAAAAAGTATATTTTCCCCTGTCATGTGGGATGAGGTCAAGATATTGGGACGAAGTAATTTGGGCCTGGGAAGGAGGGAGGGCTGGGGTAGAAGTATTTAAGCTCTGTTTTTTGTTTTCTCTTTGCACTGTTTTGATTAATAATAAATTGATTTTTTTTTTCCCAAGTCTGTTTTGCCTGTGACCATAATTGGTGAGTGGAACCCTCCTAGTGCTTTGTCATGATCCAAGAGGTTTTAGATGGATTTCCTCCTCACCATCCCAAAATGGTGGAAGGGGAGTGAGCAGCCACATGGTCCTTTGTTATCAGCCAGGCTCAAACAGCCACGAGATCCCCAAAATGGAATATGACATTAAAAAGCTTGATGGGACTCCTTGGGAAGATCAGATAAGTAGTCCCACTAATGCCAAGGAGGAAGAGATGAAAACAAGGGAAGATAACTCAGCACCTTGCATCTGATCCAACTCAAAAAGGATTTCAAAATAAGCTTTGAAACTTGTCTCACTATTTCAGGCAACAGATAAACCACAAAATTACTTTGTAGTTCTCCCGATTTGCAACAATTCTTCACATGCCTGAAACAGGTACTAAACACAAAACCTTAACAAAAAGGATATGACTAATACTTGGTTAAGCAATTGCCCACTTAACTTCACTTGTGTAAGGCTTTAGAAAGCACTCTGTAGGAAAAATTTAGAAGGCAATGAAACCAAAGTTAAAATGCAAGACTGACTCCAAATTAATTTGGCATTTCCTCTTCACATTTTTTTTTCTTCAAAGACAAAAAAATTGTGGAGGATCTCTTGGTTCAGAACTGAATCCACCACACCTGGAAGAGAGCTAATGGTTACTTAAAATTAAACTATATTTTAAAATGCAAAACTAAAAGACGTTATCAGTACACAGAACTGGCATTTCAAAAAAAAGCTGATGGTATTAAGACAGACAATTGAATTATGAGAACTAAAGAGCTCTGCTACAGAAATAGGGAAGAAAATATTCTGGGGTTTTTAAATAGTCTCTGGACAACTATAACACATAGAGATGCTTTTCTCAAAAAGTCAGCAATGGTACAAACAAATCAGGCATCACAAGCCTCATAAAAGACAGGTGCTTATGTTAAGCATATATCACTTATTTCAAATAGTGTTGAAAAAAATCACTTGTGCAGTGCTAAAGCAAGATGAATTCGACCATCCAGTTCAACCAGACCGACTCAGATCAGGTGCCTGATCCAATCTGTATCACAGCCCCACCAACATTTATGCAGCACAACCAAGGGCAGTGCTGTTTGCTAACTGCCAAACTGTGCTGCTTGCACAAATACTTAAAACTTATGTGAAAATGGATTAGCAGTGTGCTTGGAGAGACAGAGTGACTAAGAGAACTTTGTTTACTTAATCCTGTAAAACTAGGCTTAACAGGATATGACTCCTGGTAGTGTTTTTGCTAGGATGCTCTTATCAAGCTGCTGTGCTTTGTCTTGAAAAAATCCATGCCACAACTCCCCAGTTCTCAAACCTGCCTCCTGTCCAGCCCTACAAGTGCCAGATGACCCTCTCCTTTCCCTCCCCTGCATCCATCCATGCAAGAACAGCCCACACCCTTCACCTTGCCATGCCAAAAAGCTTCCAAAAGGCCCTCAGGGGAAGCAGAAAAGAAAAATATTTGTTCAAGGTCCATTAAAGAGTTGGCATCGAGTCAAACAAAAAACTGACCACAGGGAAAATGAGGCTGGAAACTAAAAAGTGTTTATAATAACCAGAGAACTGAGGTTTTGGAACAGCCTTCCAGTAACAGCTGCAGGAGTCACATTTTGTGAACGGTCTGACCATAGTACCAAGGAAACAAAACAAAAAGAAATGAGGCAAGTGGTGGGAACAAAAATTAAGCCCACTGGACAGGTGACCACCACACACCTAAGCCAGCTAAGAAGTCCCTGGCAGTGATATCCTATGCTATGCTGCACAGGGAGACCTCCTCATATGAATACCCAACTAAGACACACCACTGACCAGCTATCACATTTTTACACATATCTGAACAACTTGGGATCAAATCTAATTACAGTTAACTAAACAACATCAAAGCAAAGGCACCTCATTAATTTCCTTCCAGTCTTGGGATGGCAATGGTCTCATTTGATTAACAACCCCAAAAGGAAAAGGGACACTAAAAAGATGACGGAATATTTATAATTATTTGTCCAGAAGATACAGAAAGATACTTAAATCCTTCCCAAGCTGAGGCTAAGGTCCAGACTATTCAAATTATTCGGAGCTAATTTGACATTTCCTCTTCCACACGTCATCATTAACAGGTATTAACTTACGGAATTCAAAACCTTTGTCCCTTTGCCTGGGACAAAGGAGTAGTACAGACAGCATCACTCCCAACTTAGGCAGAAAGCCTCTGGCAAAAGTATCACCCTAAGAAAGCTATATTCCTACAGTATCCAGGAAAAAACATGCTGTCTGTAAATAAACAGGAAGTATATGTGATTGAACCTGAGAAAATATTCATCTTGTTAGGAAGAAACTGGTTGGGGGAGGGGAACAAAGACATACACAAAGCAAAACGAGATAATTACTGTGCTTAGCAAAAGTGGCAATGTTTTCCTAATGAGTAAGTTGTGGATAAATCAGGTTCTTTTTTGCTTTGCCTCCCTATCCCAAGGATCTTTCTTTCACAAAAGTGGATTTAACAGGCCACAGAACCAGCACTCTGCCTCTGCAATATCCTGCAGACCCTGAGCATGCAGGAATAAATACATTACAAGCTGCCCTGGGCAGAGCTTTGCAGTGGAAAAGGAATTGCATCTTCCTTGGATTTTAGCTCTGGAATCCTTGCTCTGTCAGGGCAAGAGGTTCAGAGTCTGAAAAGCAGAAACGAGTCCTCTTTCTTCTTACTCCAGATCACAGTTCCCTACTAAAGCATGAGAGCACTTCAGATTATATCCTTTGATATGGGATTACAGGGAGACAAGTGTGTGTGGGGGGGGGAGATGCTTTTCCTCTAGTCAAAATTATTTCTCATACGATGGGTAAAGTCCTTAACAATAGTGAATCTCTCCTATGGTTTTCATGATAGGTATTAAATAGCCATAAAAAGCAAAGGTATAATGCATCCTTGGGCTTCTGAATTAACCTTGTTAATAATAATCCATGCACCGAAGTATTGTTAAAGAATTCCCATTAGATGAGGATATAGAGTACCAGTTCATGCCTGGAAATAATCTGAGGAAGCATCTCGTGCTTCCTCCATTCCCCCCAAAATGGTTCTGGATGTATAAAAAGTTCCCAAGATTGATAAACACCCTCTCAACAATACAGCTCTCTTACTTCTAAAGAGTTTTCACAAATGCCTATTACATTGTATGTGAATATCCAGCCAAAACTCCGTCTCAGTATACTTCTTTAAGTTCTCAAGAAACAACATATTTACTCATACAAAAGGAAATCTGAATGCCATCTCTTTCAATTACTCAAGAAAGAGTAGTCAGGTCCTCCAGTGATACTGTGAGGTTGATTAACCCATATGGGATAGGCAAGGAACACAGGAGCACTTGGATTTGCCATTTCCATACAGCACTCAACCTGTGACCCACAACCCAGCCACGCCTGACTGAAGTTTGGGTTTGAGGTTCAGCCACAGCCATACAAACTCTTCTGCTTCTCATACAAATACTGTCTTCAAAACCCAAGGCCTTTATAAAATGCAACGACTGCATCTTATTTTATTGCATTGATTACTACTGATGATTTGGCTCTGACAGCACCCGAGGAACACCCAGGGCACTGGCAGCACGGGCTCTGTGAGGCAGCTCAGGAACACATCCATTTCTGTCGCCAGAACCCATGACACGTGTTGGCACAAATTACAGTATGAAAAAGTACAACAGAAAGAGTGAACCACTTTGATGGGCAGTGGCAAGGGGAGCAGATAACTGAGCCATGCCAAGTCATCAAATGAAAGATGTAGGATCCAAGTAATTTTTAGGTCAACAGGTCAACACCACAACACGATACAAATACAGCAGCACTTCAAGAGTTTTGTGTCATCTGCATTAACACAAATAGGGTAGCCTAACTTAGCCATCACTTTAGAAGCAATTTCTGCCCTACACATTTTTGAAAGAGAAGCAGAGATAGTCTCCACAGTTTTACTGCTGAAAATACTTGAGAAGTTTTATTTATTTATTCCTGAAGATACACTTGATCTTTAGAAATGGTCGCCAAATGATGCAAGACTTAATATTTTGGTGTCAGTTCCTAGGGGATCTAAGAAGTGCTCCAAAAGAAAACCTAAGGGAGATGCTTTAAGTTTTTTGAGGAAGGAGGTGATATTTATTGGTATTGGAGATGGTATTTATTGGTATTGGAGGTGGTATTTATTGGTATTGGAGGTGGTATTTATTGGAGACTTACAACTTTGAAGAGAAGAAGCAAATAGACTTGGAATGGTGGAGAAAGGTTTTAATCACCAGAATCTTGCTTCAACTGCAACAAACGCAAACAAAAGGTCAGTTTTGGGAAAAAATACCATGAATACTAACACTAATAGTTCTGTTTTGTATCCAAAGAATGTAAGTTTAAAAACGTGACATAGCTAAGAGTCAAAAATTAACAAAAAATATACTCTTGAGAATAAATGAAAGCCACAGATTTTCCATCATTCTAATAGATTTCCATCTATTCTATATCTGCAACTATCTATCTCAAAAAGTAGGAAAGAAAAGTAGTAGTACATCCTAGCCTTCTGTGTCCTTTCCGCCTTCAGGCCAGTAAGGGAAGCAAAAGTAGAAAGTCTAAATTACAACCCCAGGGGACATTATCAGAAAAGGAAATACAAGGAGGTACATATGAAACATTCTGGACACCAGATGTGGACAATTCACCCACAGGGCCATGCTGCATGGTTTCAAAAGAAAAGGACTTCTTTCAGCAACAAACAGTTTTACGGCCTAGGAAGTGCTTCTAAGAAGAAGACAACATGCTGCAAATAAGTTTTGTGGAAGGTTACCCCCTCTCTATCCCTGCCTTGGAAATTTGTACCTGTGGAAATGTGTGCCAAGAGATGCAAGCAATACACATTCCATCCAAGTCCTGGAAAAGGTTATGACCCAAGGGTACCATGGCTTTTAACCCATTAATTGAAACAGAGGGTGACAGGGCTCAGAAGAAACACTGCTCTTGAGTTTCTGATTTTGCTGGTTTTAATTCAGAGTTTTAAAGTTATAATCCTTTGAACTGTGCCCTAAAAAAAGGTTCCTGTTTCAAAGGCCATGTATTTGTGTTCATAGAAGCTATATCTATATATATACAAAGTCAGATGTTTCATACTTTTTCCTACTTCACCAGTCACAGAAATTAAACAATGTTATGGGCAATTTAGCTACCGAGGTCTTGAACTGGGACTTTCTGAACAAATTTTCTTTTTTAATCACAGAACCATTTCTCAGGTAACAGATGATGTATGAAAACACTACCCTACTGCCTTACTAGGCCATTTTAGCTTACCTCTATTGGCATTTTCCTTTACAATTATTATAAAATAGACTCCACATGGATACAGTGTGGTATCCAGGAATAATTTTAAAGTCACAGAATAAGTAAAAAAACCTACAGTTCCTTTCAAAGGAAACCACTGGCAAGGATGTTCTAAAGCAGTAATCCATCTTCCCTAGCAACCAATGGGCAGGATTCAAACTTGCAATAACTCATGAAGTCAACAACTATGCTGAGATACTAAATAATTTCAAACCTTATTATAATCGAGCTTCTATTAAAAAAAAAAAAACAAGTCATGGGGCATAAAACAAACTAAATTTATTTCAAAGGTTTCTACAATACAGTTGCTTAAACCCAAGAGCCTTCAAATTCATACTGGTGTTTCAGTTATGATTTTCTTTATCAAATGGAAAGCATGTTTCAGGAGACAAGTGACAAAATACATTGATGAAAACCTTTGAACTGATCCTATCAGTGAAGAATTAAGTGTCTGAACAGATGCTTTCCAACCTTCTTGTCTACCACTTTAAGAGCTGTCCTCACTACCTCAAGTTTATCTATAAAGAGGTCATGTCCAAGTTAGCCTCTTCACCAAAATGTTTACAGCTGAATTATCTGACCCTAGTTGTTTTCAAAAGCATTTTTTGTATTAGACATAATAAAAAATACCAGCTATTTTGAGTAATCCAGTGTTGTTAACTATTGTAACTCCCAGCAGTTCATAAACTAGTCTTGTGAAAGACTTTAGGATTATATTGATAATTAGCATAAGATTAGATTAGCATAAGATTAGATTGATAACTAGACTAAGCATAAAAGGTACAAAACACAACCTAACTTTTTATTCACATATTGTTACACACATTTAACGACAAAAAGATAACATTTGCTACCAAAAAAAAGCAACTTAAGGTGATTCAACATCTTGTAAGTTAAATTCTTTTCAGAATTTGGGCTGTTTGCAGAAAGCCTTACTGGTGTCAGGGCACAGTTCCACATTACATTACTCCTACTAAGGCCATTCCTCTTAGGAATGTGATCTTGGTTGTGTGAGATCTGCTCCATGCAAACCTCTGCTGAATACTTACTAGTTATAAAAAGCAAAGCCCATATTCAGGCATTCCTGTGAGGAATGGAAGAGAACATTATTCCACCATAAAAGCTTAAGATATGTACAACCTTGAGTATGATGCACAGTCCTAGTTGTCACCTCTCAAAGAGGGGCAACAAGAAAACATTCAATTAAGGTGAACATGGGCCACTGAATGCATGAGAAGATTTATGTCCAAATATAAGCCACAAATCTTTTGGCTGGAAGAGAGAGAAATGCAAGGAGAGGTAATGGAGGGCTGTAAAAAACTAAAATGACAGCCAGGATTGAATGTTTACTGCCTCTTCCAGTGGAGTAAATAAGCACTGTCAAATAAAATCAGAAGCAGATGCAAAACAAAGGTGATTATTTGCAGTGTGGGCAGCAGAGCTGCTGAGCTCCCTGCCACAGGATGGTACGGATGCTACACTAGGAGTCATTAAAACAAAAACCATTAGAAATGGGCAGAATATGCAAAGGAAGCATCATTTATGCTTGTCCTGTTATTCCCTTTATAAAGCATACTTTTGTAATAAAGAAGAAATCTGATCTGACCCAGTATGTCCACTCTTTTGTTTCAAAAAAAAAAAAAATATTTTGAAACTTTATTGGTAAGCCTTTGTAGAAGTCACAATGCTAGCAAATATCCCAGTTTCAAATAGCTCAATCAAGCCAACCAAGATAAAGTCCATCAACAGATATATATTTAGCACACTTTTAAGTTATTTTCTGTACAAGGGAAATAAGTTAAAATCTGAAAATACCTCTTCAGTCTTTGAAATTGTACACTGACTTAAAAACATGTGCTGACACAAATGTTTTTGCCCAGGGAAACAAAGAAATACCTGTTTTGGGCTTGCACCAGCACAACCTCTCTCACCAGGAAACAGAGGCCCACGTGTGCATTGGGTCCTGGCTCACATCTGAGGGAAAGGACCACCAGTCCCTCAGTAGAAGGTGGCAGCACCACAGGATCAAAGGACACAGCCCCAGCACAGATCTGGACCCTTCCTTCACAAAAATGAATTTGAAGGGGGAAAAACCCAAACAAACAAAACCACCAAATCTTCTCTACGGAGCTGCTGTTCACCCCGTTCCTAGTCATTTACCTTGCTCCTCTCTCAAGTTCCTGCTCCTGCTGCAAGGATGGTTTAGCTGCTCATAAAGCCGTAACTGAGCCATCCCATTTCACCCTTGAATATATGATATTTAAATAGCATTGATCTGAATTCTCTAATAGGTAGCCTGGTTAATCAATAGGTTAATCAATGTCATTGACTTGAGCAGTCAAGATATCCCTGTAGCATTAGAAAACAAACAACAAGGTATATAATAAAATTTTACGATGCTGTTTTCAAAAGCTTCCATAACAAAGGCTAAATTTTTTTTTTAAAGAAACAGATTTATTTTCACGTACATATGAGACAAACTTTTTGTGATAACTTGATCTTTAACAAAAAGGTTTTCAGAATTAAGTGTTGTGGACAATCTTGAAACTACTCAACTTATCTCTAATACAAGGTTATTAATTTTATTTCATTACTAGGAGGCTACAATGCTTTTAAGATCACAATAGTTCCAAAAAAATCCATGAAAAGACATGGGTTTTTCCAAATAACAGAACAATTCAGAAAACTCTATCCAAACACTTTGTTTTGAGAAGTATTTTTAGAAATAACTGCTGGTCATTACTAATTATATCCCCATGATTTTTGCCCTTTCTTCAAATGTTTCTGCAAAAAAATCCCACTGCTTAAAAATAGTAACACAGTAAAAATTAACAAAATAGTATTAAGTATCACCATTTTATTCTGTAAGTTGTATTTTTCTGAATTTTAAATGGTTTACATCAGCCACAGTGCACTCAACCTCTCAAATGCCCTAAAACATTCAATTTATATGTAATACCAGTTCTTAAAAGCATAGCTGAATTTCACTGACTCCCCTCTCACTTTCCAGTACAATCCTAAAAGGTTATATTAACAAGACAGGATAAAGATGTGGGCATACAGGCACAAAATGCTTATATTCACAAGTAAAAAGTATTCACTTCCATGTTTGTGTACTACATAAGCATTTGCAAAGAGCATAGCATCCTGTGTTTTTATCCTGTCCTCTACCAGCATCTTACCCTTTTATTCTGTAGTAGAAGATGAGAAGCAGCACAGAAGAGTTTTACTCTGTGTGGGAGCATTAAGTAGCATTAAGATAGTACTAAGATGCCCTTCCTCTCCCTCCAGCTGCTGTAAGGTACAAGTACTCATTACTCCACTACAGATAAAACAGAAGAAATGCTGCCTGCATTCTCTACAGTGGCTTGAAACACATCCAAGTTGCAGACTCACTGTCCATCCTTAAGGAGACAAACATACTTTATGGCCTCAATTTCACTACCTGCATTGAAAAGGAGGGGATTCTTACTGATCTCTGAAAACACTCTCAGAATCTACAAATGAAAAATTCAACAACAACAACAAAAAATCACAGAGAAAGCTTCATGTTTACACTACTACACAGGGATATCCAGAATATATGGGCAGGTATACAGAGAAGTATGGTTTCTAATACAATAAATCTTTTCAGAAGGGCTTTCTCAGGACTTCTATGCAAGGTTTTGAACAAGGGTGCCAAGTACTACCTATCTACAGTAGTGTGCAAAAAACTCCACTGCTTCAACAAAGCAATACATTTAAAAAACTAACAAAACAGTATTACCTATCACCATTGTTCTCTGTTCTCCCTTTTAATAGTCATCTAGCCATCTATATTTTTTAAGAATTCCTGTACTTTGCTAGGGCTCAATGCAATAAAGCTGGACTCAAACTGCCTATGTTACTTCCTAGAAACAGGGGATCTTCAAAGATTAACACTGAAGAACCTCCTGTAACCATTTTTTTTTTAAAGTTTTTCTTTGTATTAGCTCAGTGGTCAAGAAAACATCTGAGGGAAGGTGCAGGGGAAAAAAGTTAGCGAGCAACAGCAGAGCATATAGCTGGAGGCAAGGACCAAAAAAGACCAACCTACACCCTTTTATAAGGATTTCCAACACAATGAAAGCAAATTGAACACCTTCTATTCGTTTCATAGCAATATTTTTTCCTAGACATGAAAATACAGCAGCTCATATTTTCTATTTTTCCTCACTCCTACAATAGGTTTTTCTGTTCTTACATTTCAAGAAAGAAAATCTATGTTCCAAGTAGAGCAACTCCTACAGCCTCTTTACTCCAAGATGACACTGCAAGAGAAAACTTTCATTAACATTATCCTAGCATTCACAGCTATTATTCTTAGTGACTTTTGAACAGTTTCCAGCACCTTGTTTTGTCGAAGTTACTGCAAAAGACTTAGGAAGAGAGACTTCTTTCCAGGAGCTTTGTAACACACTATATCAACACCCAGTGCCCCAAAACAGGGTAATTTATATAATGCAGACCTAAATCAACTCAAAAAATGGATGAAATTACAAGCTTTCACATACACAGGTAGATAACTAAGATTCACATCAATTTATGATCACCTGTTTCAAAACAGCTTTATAATTATGTGTCTCAATTCAGCTGCACAGGTGTAAGTAAAAAAAGTACACAAAGTTCAGCAAACACAGCAGCATTGTGCAACAACTGGCACAATATCCAACTGAATTCACTCACCTCTTTGCTCTACATTCCCTTTCTATGCTGATGTTGAATCCACACAAGCTGCCCAGGGAGGCAGTTGAGGCCTCATCCCTGAATATATTCAAGGTGAGGCCTGAGGAGGCTCTGAGCAACCTGATCTAGTTGAGGGTGTCCCTGCTTACTGCAGAGGGGGTTGGACTAGATGACCTTTAGAAGGCCCCTTCCAGCCCAAATTATTCCATGAGTCTACAGTGCAAGTGGTTCATAGAAAGTCCATCAACGTGAAGATACTTTGATAGGCACTTATCCATCCCTAATTACTGAGGGGAAAAAAAAAAAAATCTCTTCAACTCTTACAATTAACTTTTCGAAAAACAACCTGAAAATCATTTCAGAAAATGCTTTTTAAGAAATCAGTCTGCAGCAGAGTAACTTCTTTGCAACCACATTTTTTTTGTTCACACACACAATTAGTAACAGTCCTTGCACTAGCTTTGCTCATGGTAATTACGTTGATACCAGTAATCCACAAAAAAGTATTAACCTTTTTTTTTTTTTTTTTCAGTAATAGCAAATCACATACCTTTATGTTCTAAAGACACATGGCAAGGATAAACAATATCATAGTTTCACCATCACCTGAAGCCATCCCTGCCATGGAAAGAATCTTTCTCCCCATTACAGCTCACAGTCTCATCCTGCACCATCCCATACATCCACAAGGTGAAACTACTACAGACTCAAAGTAACACACACAAAACATGCCAAAACTTAGTTTTAGCTCAAATTGATTCCTTCCAGTCACTCAGACAGCTCAGGTGCTCCCTTTGGCACAAGGGTGGGGTAGAAATACAAGACCTCCTTTGTTAGAGCACTTCTACCTTGAAGCAGTTATGAAACTGCAGCCCAAGACACAAAGCTGGACAATTAACCTTTTCCTATAGCCTTATTAGCACTACAATGAACACCAAGCAGATAAAGTTATTGGGACACATCCGTTTTACAAAGTCAATTACCTCTTTGTTTGGTTTATCAAAGCTGAGGTAATGAAATTATGGGACAATTCACAGGGTAACTACCACACAGCAAAGCCCTCCCAAATATAAATATTGATCCTTGCTGCAGGCCACATGAACACTTCGTATGGAGGCTAAAGCAATATTTCATAAGGTCTCCCTCAGAATGCCTGGGGAAAGCAAGCTTAGACACCCATGAAGTAAAACCAGCTCGAATTTTACTCAGTACTTGAGAGAGACAAGTTAAATCATGCTGTTCTTCAAGGCAGTGGTAATGAAAAGGCCTTTCAAAAGTTTATTTTAACAAGAATGAAGATAAAAATCTAAGCGGTTTGCAAACAAACAAAAAAACCCAGAAACTCTATCCTGCTAAAGATACCTGACATTGTAACACACCTAGTTTTCTTCAAGTAGTTTAGCAGCACAGATACATTCTTATGTAGCAGGATACATTCTTATGTGCCCATCTTCACTATGGCAAGAACAAACACGGCTATTATTTTTTCTTTAATGTACTTTATGGGCACTTACTACAGAGCTATAGCACAGAACAAATCCTAAAATGTTATGGACCATCAACAATCCTCACAGTTTTTGGTGCTAAACCTCACTTGAAGAGAGCTGTTAAATGATCTGTACTACCACTGGTGCTCTACTTCATCAAGTACCAGCAACCCACAGCAGTGCATCTGCAGAGGAAACAGCAGGCACCAAAGGCTCAGCCTCCTGTATCGCTGTTATCACTTCCCTCTTGCTGCAGATCAGCTCTGCTCCATTCTCACAAATCAATGTGGCTGAAGCACATCTTCCAACCTAGCTTTTAGCTAAAGAAGAATCTGCTCTGTGTCCTCCGGGTGCTCTGGTTCACACTGCAAATGGCTCTTGAGTTGAAGAAGACAGACGTGACTTGCTTCACAGAAGTTTGTTCTGATCCAGTCTCCTCAATCCTGACAGGCTGAAACAGCTAGCTAGTCCACCTGGACCTCACCAACTCTGTCCAGGGCCAGAAAGGCATCTCTACACTGGACTCTCTAGCACAGGAAGGACAAAACATAATTCCAGAACAAAAACATTAGTTGGTCCTACACAGAGAGAGGTCTTGGCAGAGCTTATTCAATTTGGCCCTGTACTGTGCCTCATCGGTTGGAAAACCTACCCTAAATTAGGGTCAAAATAAACATCTCTTATCAAAGTCTACATATTCCTGCTTATCACAGGAATCAGAAGCTAGCAGTGCTGGAAAATTCATCTTCTGAAGACCCAGGTCTTCTCTTAGCTTCCAAAATTACATACACAACTTGGTTTTGGTTTGTTTGGGTTTTTTTCAGCGAACTGTTCTGAAAACAAGAAGTCACGGCTAAACAATCAGTCTTTGCACCATCACAAGGTTTTAATTTATTCCTGAAATCCGGTTCAAATGCTGGAACAGCTACAAGTTGCACATGAAATTGCATGAAGACTATTAAGAGGATTTTGCTAGAAAAGAGTCACACAAGAGCCATACACTTCAACTACAACACCATAACGAAACACAGGAACACTCCAGTAGTCCTGAATGTGAGCTGCACAACACCTCCTTACTCAAAAAAAGCCTGCAGAACAGAACTCAAGCAAGAGACTGCAGGCACTACTAACCATATGCTTAAAATTAGACTATCCTCACATTTTAAAATCCATTAGGACGATTATGAGACAGAAATCATTCTTTTATTTCTGTTAATTGCCGTGTCTGGTGATTTTCACTTAGTTGACTCATTTTTGTACCAACAGTGTAATAAAATTTACCTTATGTTTTGGAAAGTATGGCTTGACAAAGCTTTTTAACAACCTAACACTAATTGCAGAACGATATGCCCGCCACAAGCATGACAATGCTGGCCAGAGGGAAAGAAGTGAGTCATCTTTAAAGGTAGCCCTACTTGGAAACTGGGTACAATCCATACAGCTGTGCAGCCATGTTCCAAATTTACTTTTTTATTTTCTGTCACTCTGTAACACTAGTAAACCCTTTCAAAAATTGACAGTGTTTCCATGGCTCTTGTTGCTGCTGTCAGCCCCCTGAAACGGTGAGGTCAACAGCACCGAGTGTCACTGCTGGCCACACCATTCTGTGCAGCTTCTCAGCCAAGTTGTACTGGTTTTCACGAGAAGCAGCTGCTAAAAACCATAGATGAAGTAAAAGGTTACTCAAGAGAAAGAGCAATTGTCTCCCCCACTGCGTTCCACCTGAAAAAATTTGAGTTTTGTGTAAAGGTGGCAGAAATAGAGTTAATCTCCTGCCTCTGATCCCCCACTCCTTAGAGGCAATACAAAGATTACAAAATGTCTTTAATGACAGTAATGCCTCCCTCTCGCAAGAGGCAGGACTCAGCAAGACAACAGAGAAACTTTTCTTCACAACAGAAATAACACTCCTCAGCTATACAACAGGTAGTATCTGGAGGGCAGAGATTAATCCTCCACTATCCAGTGCCCTGTCAGAAGCCCAGGCATGTTTTATCAGCAACCAAGATTGTAAACAGCTCTATGCTTTAGCTCCAAAACAGTATTTGTTCTATCCATCCATTTTTTCCTTACCTACTCCTTATTAGAAGTTGTAAGAGTAAGATTTCACGGTAGCTTATTTCTTTTACATAAAAAGAACTTAAGAGAGCCATGCAAGCCATTTAAAATGGCATACAAACCCAATAAATAACCACCAGACACTGAATGCAAAAAGAGGCAGTGGACTAAAGGCATATTTCTCAGATTGCAAAGCACAAGAGTTCTTAAAAGGTCAGTAGTTTCAGCAATGGGAATCGGCATCAAGCATCCCTGTTCTGAGCATTTAAAACACAATTTTTACAGCATTTTTAATCTCAAAACTGCAATTAAAGGTGTTACTGGCAGTCTATATACCAAAATGCCTTCTCCCTCCAAGAACAGAGGCAAATTAACTCTCGAAATAAAATGTAGAAACTTTCTAACACTGTTTGGTCAACAAAACATCATCCCAAGAGGCAGAAGAGAACACTTTGGTCACTTAACTGTGATTTGCAATGCGAAAAATTAAAGCCCCATTTTCACGCTCACTGTGACCTTACAGCTTACAAAAGCAAGAGCCTGGTAACTTCTCCTCTTTGGCTTCAACTCCACAACAACGTTCAATAGTTTATTCTTTTCCCACGATGAAAATTTAGGTCACCCACCCTCAAACACCCCAGGAAGACAAGGGAGAAAAAACGAAACAAACAAACAAAAAAACCACCAAACCACAAAAAAACCCTTAACAAAGCCCTTAGACCCCAGCGCAGCGATGACTCTGCAGGCGCAGAGACGCGGAGAGAGATAAAGGGGGGGGAGGGCTGGGGGAGATAAGGGGGGGAGGGATGGAGGAGATGGGAGGGGGGACCGGGCTCGGACCCTCCCGTTCGCCGCCTGCCCCCAGAGCCCGCTAAATGGCCGATACCGACCACACCGCCAGCCCGGCGCCTTCCAGAACCGGCAGCCGCCGGGGTCGCGCTCCGCCGGGCTCCCGGCAGGCCCGGCCAGGGGACCCAGGAGGGGCAGAGTGGCTACGGTGCGGGCCCGGCCCGGTCCGGTCCGGTCCCGCTCTGCCGCGGCGTGGGAAAGGGGTAAGGGAGGGAGCAGGGAGAGCAGAGGGGAGGGGGACACCCGTGGCGGCGGGCGGAGGCGCAGGCCGGGCCCGGGGCATGGCCGCTCACCGGCGTGCTGGTCCCGCGGCCACAGGTAGTAGGTGGCGGGGATGACGATGAGACCCACGAAGCTGGTGAGGAAGTAGAAGAACGTGTTGCCGCTGTCGTCGTACTGGAACTGCTGCCCCGCCATAGCCGCTCAGCACCGACCGACCGATCGCCGTCCCGCCCTCCCGCCTCCCGGTCTCGCCGTCCCGGCTTGCGCGGGGCCGATGCAGCCGCTCCGGGATCCCGCGAGAACGGGCGCTCCCCCCGCCCCTCCGCCGGGCTCCTCCGCGGAAGGAGACGTGTCACTCCGCAGCCACCATAGCCACGCTGGCGTCACCCACGGCGACGACCGCCAGCGAGCCCCTACCCCGCACCCCCCGCCCGGCGGATGGAGCGGCCCAACCCCGGCACCGCCCCCCGCCTTCCGCCGCGCAGGCGCCTGAGGGGAGACGGGGGCGGGGGTGGCCTCGTCCCGTACTCTCACGGTCCCGACCCTTTCCCGGACTTGACCCCGGACCGAGGGGCGCCGTGGTCCCGCCCGGCTCTTGCGAGGGGGCGGCCCGAGGGGACGCTGGCGCTGACCCCGCCCTGCACCCCGCAACGCCGCCGCCGCCGCCGCCTCTTCCCCGCAAGATGGCGCCGGTGCCCCGCCGGATCGGCCCGGCCGCTTTCCGTGGTTCCCTGTCCTCATCCACGGGAGGAGTGGGATGCGCCGGGAACTGCTGCGGGCTTGAGGAGGGGGGGAAGGGGCGTGGGTGGTCTTTAGAACCGCGTGGAAGTGATGCTTGAAGTGCCTCCGTGGTTAAGGCGCTGGAAATTAATAAGCACTTTACAGCACCAGAGCAGCTGGATGTAGAAGTGGAGTTGGAAGCTCCGTGCCAAGTGGGAGAGGTGCGGGACAGCGAGGTCTGCGGCGGGGATGGCTGCAGGGATAGGGCTGGGCAACAGGAAGGTGGTGAGGCTGAAAGGAGGGGTGCATGGCTCAGGGTGTAAAAAAGGGGCCAAGAGGTACAGTGTGCTTAAGGTGTGTAAGAACTTGGGTAAGGAAAGTGGTTCGGATGTACGAGGTCCTTGGGATTTGGGCACTGGGCAGCCATATGAGGGCAGAGGCTTGAATTCTGTCTAATTCCGAGTAGTTGCAGGTATGATCTACAAGAGGGTGTGACCGTAAGAGGTGTGAAATGAAAAAGCAGAAACCGTGGCATGGGCAGCCTGGTCTAGGGGAAGATGTCCCTGCCCGTGGCAAGGGGGTTGGAACTAGTTGGTCTTTAATGTTCCTTCCAGTCTAACGGGTCGAGTCTAAGATTAATGGCAAGTTACTTCTTTGAAGTAAGAAAAGGCTGCTAATCATGCCCATTCATGAGAATATGCCCATCTCTGCAGAGCACTGTTGAGTGTACAACCACTCCTAAATGTGATCACTAAATATCTCACAGTTTCAGTACTTCCAAGCTCATAGTGTGGGAAAATGTGACACAGAGTGCATGGTGGCATCCCATGCAAGGGAAGAATCACACATACATGAGTGGGAAAGAAGTGCTGTCCCATCACTAGGGAAGCCTGATGTGGGAAATGGAGAGAAAGGTAATAAAGCCACAACCAGTGAGTGGTACCAGATGTGGCATAATATTGTAATCCATAGATGGAAGAAACCTCTCTATTTTTTCTGGGAAAGGATTTTGTGTTAATTAAAATGTTTTTTTAAAAAAAAAAATTTCATTGATACTCTTTGTAATTATTCCCTGTTAGATCTTTGTAGGGTTTATAGGTAAAGTGTATAATGTTCCCTTCTATGTCTTTTGCTATATACACTGCCTTTGAGTATTGTACGGCCTCTGCAATGATGACAGTGCTTGCAGTAGCTGTTTTAGCAGATACCTGATGCCTGAAACTCATCTCCCTCTACGGGTTTCCAGGCCTTAATGTTTCACA
This sequence comes from Heliangelus exortis, assembly GCF_036169615.1. NCBI lineage: Eukaryota > Metazoa > Chordata > Aves > Apodiformes > Trochilidae > Heliangelus > Heliangelus exortis. Next base: position 70,371,808 of record NC_092424.1, on the reverse strand, counting down.
GTGAGGCAGTGAAAAGCTTCAGTACAGTAAAAAATGATGGAAGACAGGTAAAAACCTGCACGTGTACTTAGCCTGGTTTTGTAAGCAGAGAAATTGCTCTTTGACTGCGTTCATCTGCCAAGTCTATTAATCCAGTCAGATAATGGGGCAGAGCTTTGAAAGATTATGAAGTTCCTACAGGTTTTGCAAATGCAGACTGTCGGATGAGGAAAGCTCATGGGTGCACCAGCCTCAAGGGGAGCAGAGATCTTACAAGATGCTATAAAATCCACACAGGAGACAGTGTGGCTGAATGCTTTGTAAAAAATGTCTGGTCAGTGGGTTGAGCTGCTCACAGGAGACATCTCAGAGGGAAAGCAGGCATCACTCGTGTTGCAGATGATGAGACTTGCTTCTTAATACCCCAACAATAGATTTTCTCTCAGTTGTAGGCAACATCACTCCTTTGCCAGGCTGGCTTGGGCAGGAGTTGCCTGTGGCATTACCTGACCTAGTTAGGGAATGGTAGAGGGCTGCTCTTGGCCTCATCCTGTCTCTGCTTTCCCCCCTGCCAGCCAGGAGCCACTGGAAAAGAGAGCCTGAGACAAATAATTCCTGCAGTCCAGCTCTGGTATTGGAGTACTCCCTGGGCAGAGGGTGGGATGGATGCCCAGTGATTGAATTGCAGTGAGCACAGGCCATTCTAGCCTAAACCTCAATGGTTTATTTGGATGTTGTTCCTTACGTACATGGTTACCCCCTCAACAGTGTTGGTGATCCCTCACTTCCCAGGGGAATTTTCCACTGATGGAAGGTCATCCAGGTTTAAAAAAAACCCACCTGCTTGGATTCCAGGGGCAGCTGGAGCCACTGGAGGTAAAGGTTACATTATGGGAATGTCCCAGTAGATGACATATCTGAACTAGGGGAATTAGATCTTCCCAAAATGCTCTCAGGACACTTTAGGCACCCATTGTGTCATCTCAGAAAAGCTCTCTTTTGTTTGTCTTGCTACCAGCAGTTGTAATGAGCCCTTCCAGGTGAGCAGAGTTTACACAAATGGGTTACTGTGGCCCTGGGGTTGCCCCCAGCGTCTCATCACACACTTCAGCTCTCCACCTGGCCGAGCTGCAGCCCCCTGCCCCAGGCCCACATTCCCTGGTGTTATGCACACAGTCATTTGTGCAGTGGTTTCTCAGTCACCAGTGTCTCTTGCACATCCACTGGTGATCTTTCTGACGTTAGGGGAGTTTGTCAGCAGCTGACTGCTTCTAGCAAGCGTGCACACTCAAGCTTCCCTCGAGGGAATGTTACAAAAAAGCAGGTTAATGAGTGCAGTCCAACCTTGGTTCCTAACCACGTAAGACAGAGACCCAAGATACCGGCAGAAGAAAGAGGGCTGTGACAAGATCTCTTAATCTCTGTGGAAGAAAAGCAACAACAAACCTAGTGAGGTGCCAAAGATGACAGCCAGACTGACTGGTTTGGTGATTAGGAATGGTGAAATTCAGAACATTCCAGCCGTAACAGATAGGTAGTTTCCAAACAGAATGGAAGATTTTATGGTTGTGAAATGGATATTACAGCCTAGCAGGTATGCCTAAAGCTGTGGGAACTTGTGTCCTGGATATCATGGCCTTCCTAATCTTCTTTGAGGTAGTGGCCTTCCTTCCTGCACCTGGTGAAGTATGGAAAGCTGGTGTTACCAGAGGCAGGGACTGGCTGGCAGGTGGTGTTAATGGAAATTACACATTTCAGCCACCATTAACAGGGTTTGACTCTAGGATTCTGCAGAACCAATCAGCCAAAAAGAGATTATTCTATAAAGTCCTTTTTATTAATAGCAGTTACACTCTTACAACCTAAGTTTCTCACCCTTCCCACAACAGTTTAGACCAATAGTAATATTAAAATCTGGGGTTTTCTTGCTTTCTATTGGTTTGATTTGCTTGCCATTTCATTACTAAGCAGTTGCCAAGTGGTCATCATACACACAGTACACAGTGGCTCTGTTTACAGCCTCTTAGGGCAGTTTCAGCTGGTTCTGTAGTTATCATACAATACCATCTGGGAGCACAATATTTTTAGCCTTTGAGGTGTAAGCACAGTTGATAACAGCAAATACAACATTGGATACACAAATACAGCATTACAAAGATCATTATAAAAATTAATAACCCATAAAGAATGTGTTTCATTCAAGCTCCTAAATCCGGTACCCAAAAGAGGAGCCAAGACCATTCTTCTCAGAATCCTGCTGAAGTATTATCCAATTGTACTCTATGCATTAATTTTACTTGTTCCCACAATTTCCAGACATTAGCTGAAATCCTTCCATTCTGCTCAACATGCATTCAACAACTCATTTAATACTCTCCCTTGTGAAGCCAATAAAATATCTCACGCCATTCTATTTTGCAGTGTAATTTTGGAGAGTTGCGTCACCTCTTCTTCTAATGCTGTAATGGCATCAGTAGTATTATTGCTGAGAATTTCTGTTGCTGCTGAAATGTTAACTAAGGCCTTTTTTATATTTGCTCATGCCCAACCAGGGAAGAAACCATCTAGCAAAGGAGTGGAATGCAGTCAGTCTTTCTATTAATGGATTAGTACGTTTGGTTCTATGAACAAATGGTCACAACCATGATCCTGATTCCATAGTCAGGTTTGAGAACATAGAAACATTAGGAGTAAGGGCTCCTGAGGTACAAGTTCCAGGCCAATCTCATGGTAATGTTTCCAAAATCACCTTTTTCCTTCAGATATGGCCAAGGTGAATTGGAAAAGTCCCCAAGTGTTCCCACTATTCCTGTTTTCATTGTGTTGGTTACAATGGTTAAGGCTGCCCACAATGGTAGTGCCAGAGTACAGGAGCTTAAGTTGACTGGGGAGGGACTGATGTTTTACAGGTGTTGCATATCTTTGCTCCTGAGGTTACCACCTCCTATTTTTGTGAACCAATGGGGTCTTAATGGAAAGTAATTATTTGGTGTGAGGGTTCCTAAAAGGGGAATGCTTGAAGCTGAGTGACTTGGGAGGTGAGTACCTATCAAATCCTTACTTTGTTTAGTAATCTGGACTATAGCTTGTGACAAATTCAAATGGAGGTTTCCCTTTACCTGTGTAATAAGAACAGCAAACATTAGTAACTTGACCCATAAAATCACCGATCTCCTGTAAGGGTGTTCAATATACCAAAAGGGGTAAACCGCCTTATAAGCAGTCTCAGATGGTCCACTTAACCAGGCATCTGGGAAGTCCCACATCCAAGTAGCTCTGGAAAAGAAAAATAACATGAATGCAGAACTCCCTTCTCCTTTGGAAATTCAAATGGTTTCGGTCTCCAAAGCAGTGATCATGACAGATCGATCCAATGCTGGTCACCTACTCAATGTTCTTTAGGTAGCCATTTAGCATGTGAGTGTGGATCCAGGCTTCCTTTCTGCACATTTCACAGCAAAGCAAAAACTTCATAAGACAATATATGACCCCTCCCACCTGGCTTCCAGTTTAGATTTATGGGAGAATACTTTTAATAAAAATTATTCCCAGGCTGCAAGTCATGTACCTACATATCTGGAGGGATGGGTTGGTACCACTGAATATGCTCTCTTTTAATTTTGAAACTTTCTTGTAAATCAAGAACATCGTGTGTTAAACCCTCATTTCTATTCAAGAGGATGGGTTTGGCCAGGATATAAGTTCCCAGTAGAGCTAAATGTCTCCCAAAAATAACTTCAGCAGGCAAGAGTCATAAGGGTTGCCTTGGGGCATTCCAAGTGTCCTGTAAGTTTAAATTTTATGGTTCTGGCCATTTTAATCCTGTAAATGTGCAAATTTTAGCTATTCTGTCCTTGAGAGTTCTGTTCATTCTTTCTACCTGTCCAGATGCTTGAGGGTGATAAGCAGTGTGCAATACTTTTTCTATCCCTAAACTCTTACAGATTTGGTGAATTATTTCTGAAAATGTGGACCTCTGTCTGCTTCAATAGACTCTGGTACTACATACCTAGGGATAATTTCTTTAAGAAGAGCTTTTATTACTTCCCCAGTACCTGCTCTTTTTTTTTTTTTTTTTTTTTTTTTTTGTGAATGTCTCTACTCATCCTGATAATTGGTCTTTTATCTCTAGTTTATATCCACATACTGCAGGCATATCAGCATAATTTGCCATTTTCAGAATGGGAAAAATGCCCGTGGTCAATTTCTCAAGTCATGTGCAGGTTTTATGTTTGTGAATTTTTGGCAGGTTTTATTAATTCTTTTAGCAGCTGCATAGACACCTAGGATGGCCCATATTTGTTGTACTGGATTATCTGCTGTTTCCATTCTTCCATAAGGCTTATCATGGACACATCTGGTTACAGTCATCAGGCATTTCTTTGGTAAGATAGGTTTTTTCCCCTATAGTCTGTATTCTTCCTCTCCTTCCTGTTTTTTCCACTGTTCCTTTTCTTCACTTGTCACATCTGGTATAATTCTTTCAGATGCTCAGCATCAGGCCATGAGCTCTCATCCAAAGTAGTTGCCAAAATCTTCACTGCAGGTGGATGAGCCAAGGGGATCACTGCTGCAGCAGCCAAGGGGATCCCTGTGCTGATTACAGCAGTGTCCTTTTTATGAGCTGGACAGTGAACCACAGCAATCTCTTTGGGAAGTTAAATTGCATCCAAAAGTCCAGAATTTCTGTTCCACTAGCCACAGCTTTTCCTGAGGAGGTGAGAAACCCCCCGTGCTTTCCACAAAATGCCTTTTGCTTGGCACGTGCCAAAATCTTACCTTCAATCCGTATGGATGGTTACTCACTGAGCAAGCTGCTCAGGCTAAAGCAATTAGCTCTGCCCCTTGAGCACAAACTGTTGCTGGAGGAGGTCTGGCATCTACAATCTCCAATTAAATCCATACTTCTGTAGCCAGTCTTTCACTGCCCATGTAAATAGCAGAATGATCCACCTGTGAATAAAACACGACTTGGGTTTTGAAAGGGGGTGGGGGGAGGTGGTGTGAGTGAGATCTGCTCATGGTTTACTAATTGTCTGGATTGACAAACCTGTGATGCTTTTAGCTTTCTCCAGGTATTTGTAGTAGTGTTGCTGGGTTCAACCTCTTTAAAACCACATTATCCGCAATTAAAACAGTTCGTTTCCATTTATGTCCATGTTGGGGAGATAAAGTTTGTCGTGTGTTGCTTGAGAAGTAATTCCACTTCATGTGGCACATGGATCATAATTGGATGTCCTAATATAACTTTTTGTCTTTGTTGTAGTGGCCACTGCCACTGATCTAACATATGTTGGTGCTCCAGCTGCCATTGGATCCAGTTGAACAGAATTAATATTCCACTGGTCTTTGATGGGGTCCTAATTTCTGCATTAACACTCCACTAGCCACCCCTTTTTGTTCATGTATATAGAGATCAAAAGGTTTTTTTGTAGTCTGGAAGTCCTAAAGCTGGAGCTGAGACCAAAGCACCTTTCATGCCTCTATAGGCTTTTTTTCCTGTTCTGCCCCCCTTCATTTTTTCTTGCCTCTGTCAGGGGTCTGTACTCTATCAGGGTATTTTTTTCATGACTCAGAGGAATTTCAATTATAGCTTTTACTCCTTCTGGATCAATTACCCACCGGCCTTCCTTTAAAATTAATTATGGACATTTTATTTCCTTTTGACACAGCTGGAGCTTGCATGGAGATGTGTGGTGTCTCCCTGGTTTCTAGGGCAATACAGAAATGTAACTATTAAGCAGTCATTACAGTTTCTACTAGCTACTAGTAAATCATCTATATACTCAACTACAACTGATCTGCTGGGTTTCTCAGTCTCCTTTAAATCTTCTTTCAATATCTGAGAAAATACGGTGGGAGATCCAGGAAACCCCTGTGGAGGACGAGTCCACATCAACTTCTGTCGCTTCCAAGCGACAGCAAACACGGGCTGGCTTTATCCCTTGGTAGGGATACAAGGATGCTGAGACGCTGGAAGAGGGTGCCCGGAAAAGCTGTGGCTGTCCCCTCCCTGGAAGTACCCAAGGGCAGGGTATTTTTTTCATACCTCTCAGAGGAATTTCAATTATAGCTTTTACTCTTTCTGGATCTATCACCCATGGGTAATAGATGGGGTTTTGAGCAGCCTGGTCTAGTGAGAGGTGTCCCTGCCCATCGCAGGGGCGTCGGATGATGGTCCCCAGACCATCTTTAATGTTCCCTCCAACCCAAACCATTCCATGGTTCTACGATACGATGTGTGCCCCCTTGCTGAGGACAGTCCCGGGGACCTGGCGCTGTGGGACAATCGCTCAATAATCCCGGTTAATTGCTCCCGGATCTTGAACCAACCGGAACTCAGGCTCCCCAGCGTTATCCGATCCGCTCGATCAACCCCGGTAGCACCGGGGAGGTTTCACACCCGGCAGACTCCCGGTCCAGGTGCGGCTCCGTTCGGTTCCGCCCGCCCCGCTCCGCCCCGCCCTGCGGCAGAGCTCGGTTCCGAACGGCAGGGGGCGCCCCTCCCCTTCTCGTCACCAGCGCCGCAGCCGCCGCTCCCGACGCCATTCGGGCTCGGCCCCGCCTCAGGGCCCTGCGCGCCCCTTCCCGCAGGGGTTTGGCAGCTTCGGGTCGTGGTCTGGGAGTTCGGGTCTGAGTCCCAGCTCCCGGGTTATCGCAGCATTACCCCGGGGGCACAGACTGTACAACCAAGCTTTGGAGGAGAGCTCGCCCTGATAAACACGCCGGGGACTCTTCTGCTATTACAAATCTTTCCCCGCGCCCTTCTGTTTTCCTATTGTGACCAGCAATGGTTTAAATAAACCATTAAATGTTCTCCTTTTCCTGTTAGCCCTTGGATTAATACCTCGCCTTGTGATACTGATCCCTGCGGTACAAAGTTTAAAAGTGATGGTGTTCCTGTGTCAACTAAAAATTCGACTTCCCTTCTCTTTCCCTGGTTGTACATCCCTATGATCCCATTGAGCTTGCCACATCCCGTAGAATCCCATTTCCACAGAATCTTACGAGTCCTCTGCCTCCAGCCATCACAGATAACTTCTTGATTCTGCCTTAAGTCTCCCATGTCCAGTTACCTCCAAGGCCCCCTGGGATGAAGCAGACATTATACTTGCCAGTGACCAAGTGACACTTTTTCTAGCAGTGATTTCCAGGTTTTCTGGAAATTTTTTTTCAACTTTTTTTCTTGATTTTTTTTTTTTTTTTTAATTTCTGGTCTGAACTACCTCTTCCCCTATTTCATTCTCTTCAAGGAAAAAATGCCCTCCCTTGTACTCTTAGTTCTAAACTCTCCTCTCCCATCCCCTCCCTTCCTCTTTCCTTACCCCTTTCTCTTTCCGTATCTCTTCCCCTTCCTCTTCCCCTTGCCTTCTGCCCCTCCCCTCCCCTTCCCCTTCCCTTCCTTTCCCTTCCCTTCTTTTTCTTTCCCTTCTCATTTGGATCATTTAATGGCCAAGGATTCTCATTTCTCCTGGCCTGTTGCATCAATTTGGTGGACTTTTCAGTTATTTGACCTGTGTCACCAGATAAAAATAGCTCCTTCAATTTGAGTATCCTCTCCATGATGGATTCTACCCAGTACAAATGTGTGAACGTACCCTCAGTACAAATGGGAAAATGATCCACATCTTCCTTAAATCTAGGCATTTTACTCTTCCCCTACAGCTTAATCTCCTGGATTCCAGGGTTGATCAGTAAACACAAGCAATACTGGAGGAGGAGCAATTGCTCCTCCACTGCAGGCTGCATCACAGCTGGATTTGGAAGCACATTAGCAGGAGCAGTAGCTGGAGGGAGGCATGACAGAAGTAGCAAAAGATGGGTTAGAAGAAAGTGGAGAGAGAGGGGACATAGGGTGAAGCACATTCTGCAAGAGCATCTCTTGAATCACGACTGCTGCAGCTGGAGCTGTAACCTGGGTTCCCTGTGAACTTTTCCAGCCACCTTCTTTGCGGTGGTCATATGCCCAATTATCCTGGACATACCAAGTTTCAACTACTGTTTTCTACAACAGTAATCAAACACAGCACTGGGAAGTTCTCTAGCTCATGGTGTTGCCAAACAAGTCTGAAGAAGGTGACAGATTTCCAACTATTTGCCAGTTTTATAGCTATATTAGTTTCCAGCAAAATGCAATGGGACATTACATAAGTCTAGCATATTTGGGTCTTTAAACCAACAAAGGAAGAAGACTCTTAGTGTGTGTAGGTGGGAAAGAGAGAAGATAACAGGTTTCCATGGCATATTTCATTGAAATGGTCATTGCTAACAAAATAGCTCTTTGTGGGAACTTCAGAAGCACCTGTAGCCATAAAAAGCTACAGGCATGAGAAAGGCAGCAGGATCTGCCCTGTGTGTGTAGCTGGGATCTACCTCAGGCTGCCCGGTGGTGTTGGGCGGTCAGGAAGATTTCTGCCTTTTTTCTGCTCCTTACCCACCCATCAGGCGGTGTCACTCAGGAGCTTCTGTGCTTGGCCCAGCTATTTTAGGAACGTTCTTCCTGTGCTCCTCCGTTCTTCCCCCTTCCTTGTGTCCTGTGACACAAGATGGTCCATTCAATTAGCTCCCATCAGGGAGAGTTGAGTGTGATGAACCATCTGAAGAGCCATGAACCCAAAGAAGGCTCTGATGAAGAAAATACACTCTGGGTTGGAAGGTACCTGCAGCTAATTCCACCATGGCAGGTGAGCAGCTCTGCAAACTTTCCTGTGAACACCACTGCCTTTCTTACCAACACTCTTCATTGCTATTTTATTTCTTTCTGGCAGAGAAGTCAGGTTCAAGTTGATGGTCCAGTGATGCACCCTGGGACCATAACAGACTTGTCTTCTTCAGATTTGCATGCTGGTTTTGATGGGAATGAAACCAGCAGTTGTCCAGGACTACAGAGGAGCTGAGCTGTACAACACCACGACCATACCAGGAAGAAAGGTCCCATATTTTAACCACTTCTTGGGATACCCACCAGAGTGTAACTCCCTCTTGTTGGAATTATCACATTCTTGAGCCCTGCAAGATCTGATTTGCTTCCAAACAGGAGTGAGATAAGACTTGCCATATTCTCTGTGACATGCTTCCTAACATCTTGGTGTAAATTCCACAAAAACTTCTGTAGATCCACTCCAGATTAGGCACAAGGATTTAGCTGGACCAATAACAATGGGGTGAGGGAGGGAGAGAAGAAGCACTGAAGGACAATAGTGTGAAATCTGTAGGATGGGGAAATGGAGCTTTCCTGAGTAGTGTGCTGAGAAGTGCAGAACTTCATGTGGTGGCTGGTTACAGATAATAGGAAGTTGTGTTGTGTTGTGTTGTGTTGTGTTGTGTTGTGTTGTGTTGTGTTGTGTTGCTTTGGTTTGGTTTGGTTTGGTTTGGTTTGGTTTGGTTTGGTTTGGTTTGGTTTGGTTTGGTTTTTTTTAACTCCTGGTAGGTATCAAATTCAGAGAAAAATTACTAGAGCAAGTTGCTGGCAGTTTGTAGCTCATCTGTGTAGATATTAAGAGCAGCCCAGACCTCCACAATGCTGCTTAACAGTGTGGTACCAGAAGAACCAGGAGAGTGAGAAGAGCTTATGTACCTCATAAGCACATCTGTGGCATTTGGACTATCCTTCCCTTAGCAGAAAATCCAGTGATCAAGCCACATTAAGAATCAATTCAGTTGGCATTTTGGCCTACTTTCTTCTTTCCTGTTGAGTGCAAGGGAGTAATCTTGAGGAAAGAATACTGAAGATCACTGGTGCTTTAGGGGTTGAGGGTTTCCACTGACCTAGGTCCAAAGTGCTGACCTGTAGCACACTGTCCCAGGGAAGTCTCTTTACAGCCCTCTCTCTAAACCCCTTCTCTCTTTCTTTGCTTTCCCTCCTTTCTGTCTTCCTTCTCATTCTTCTTTCTCTTTTCACAGCTTTCTCTCTTCCTTTCTCTCTTTCTCTTCTCTTTCTCCTTTTCTCTGCCTTTCCCCCACAAACCTCACACAAGGAACAGCAGTGGGGGAGGGTTTGTCCCCCAAGGAGTTGCAGGCTTTGCTGTGGGGCTTTGCAGGCACCAGCACAGGGTGCTAAATGGTGGGGATATGAACAATGAAAGCTGCAGCACGGCTGCTGCTTCTCTGGAAATTAATGAGTGGTGCAGTTAAATCCAGCAACTGGGACTCAGGGGTTTTATGAGGATAGGCACAACAAAGATGCAATAAGTGGATTATCTGAAAAGTCTCACCCCCACCTCCACCCCCCCTGCTTTTTTTCCTCAGAGTTTCCCCCCTTATTTTTTTAATTAACTGTTTTATGCCTCGTTTTTAAACACGGCCTAAAAATGATGCAATAGCAGCGCCTTTAGAAATGGGAAAGATTTTATAAATGATGTTGACTACTTGGCATCCAGAGCTCTTTGTACAGTATCTGTTTTGATCATTGACCTCGCAAACTGGGGGAGACAGAAGTAAGTCACAAAGATTCCTGCGGGTTAAACTATTTTCCAAGCTGATTAGGAAGCTTAGGGCTCAGATGGCCTTTGCACAGAAACTCACAAAATACCTTGTCTTTTTAAAGGGTTACCACCACCACCTAATTCATTTTTCCTCTGGCTTCGCATTAGAGGTATTGTTTACTCCTCTGCTGCTCAGAAAATGCTCAGGAAGTGTGATATTATGGTCCACCCCACAAGCCTGCTCCAAGGTACAGCAGCTTAGCCCCAGCATAACACTGTGGCTGGGCTTTGTTAACAAATATTGCTTGGATGTTTAAGCAGGGCTTTCCCTGACATTTGAGTTATTCCTCAATAATCTCAATCATGCTGCCAGTGATCAGGTTGGATTCCCATTGACACCATTGCCTGGCTGATACCAATGCAAGATTTGCTCAATAAACAGCTGCAAAGCCATGGCTGCAATGTTGTGCATTGTGTTGGCTTCCAGAGAGTTTTTTAGCTTTCATTAACCATTTATGATTAACTCCAGTTATCTGATTTTAAATTGTCCTCTGCTTATTTTTAAGAGGCAGGAGCATCTGGGTTTAGATTAAAGTGTCAGAAAGCAAAGGATAGAAAGGGTTTTTCACTAAAATTAAAGAGAAATCAATATCAAAGTGAAGTCATAGCAAAATAACTGGACTTAAAAGCAGTATCTACTGGCTGAACTGATAAACATCCCACATTTGTAACTAAAGCAGACACTTGTTCCCATATACCCTTACTATGTTATGCAGAACTAGATGAGGCACAGGGAAGGGTTACTGGAACAATCAAGGAGATGATCTTATGGTCATCCTACAGGGAGCACAGAGCTAGGCTGGGACTCTTCAGAGGAGATGGCCAAAAAAGGATGTTAGAGGTTTAGAAAGCTTAGTCAACAGCAGCTCTGCAGAAGAGCTGCTCATTAGTATTGCAACAGAAGCATGAGGGAAAATTGGAGGAAAACAGTGGGAGTTTAAAAGAGACGTTCTTTATACAGGTAGTGGTGAAGTTTTGTTATAGGCAGCTACACAAGGCTTGAGAAGTCAGAGAGTATCAACAAGGGATTAGCTAGACAACAGATTAATGGATGGATATTAAAAAGACTAGGCCAGGACATACCCCTGAACATCCCTAATAGCCCCTGTCCAGTGAAAACAGCAAGGTCTGCTCTCATATTCATCCATACCCACTGGCCTCAACCCCCTCCCTCTGGTAGAGAAGTTTCTTTGCTCAACAAGCTACCTTTTTCATTAACAGCTTTCATGTCTGCAGTGTAATCAACAGCCTCTTGAAAACACATTGATTTCTCTGCTTCTGCATCAGAAATGTCTACCCCAAGGTGATTTCCATTTGGTTCCAAACATCCCAACTGAGATCTTTTCCTGCAACAGAAACTGGCTGCAGGATAAGCCTGGCCACACAGCTCTACCACGGATACTTCAGTGCTGCCTATGGTAAGAAGTGGGAAGTCTGCAATAAATGGGGATGAGGTGAAATCTCTTTTCTAAGCCCTGTAGCCAGGGAGTGCCCTGTGGTGCACCACAGCAGCAGCCCAGCCTGTGATGCTCCCAGTATGGGGCAATTGCAGCAGTGAGATTTACTGGTGGAGAAGCTGGGACAGCTCGTGAAAAACCAGAACACCAGTGACTTGCAGATGCACACCCCTGGCCACACTGAGTTGTGTACCCAGAGCATCAGGAGCAAGGTGGCCCCTGGTGCCAGATTGTGATAAATATAAAACAATGATCATGGGAGATCCAAGTAGAGAAGGCAGGGAACACAAGTAAATGGTTGAATCTGTGCTATGCAAAGGGCCAGGCCACCATTTCCAGAGATCCTGACCACCTGGAGTGAATTACTTCACTCCAGGTCAGCAGAGACACAATTGCTTCAGCCCAGCTAAACACAACTCTCACAACTGCTATGTGGATGGCATGCCCAGACAGGGGACAGATTTGCTGCTCAGTGGAGGTGTATTTTAAAGCTTCTTTTTTTTTTTTACCTTGATGTCTTCCTTTCTGCATGAAGCCTGCAAAAACACCATTATGTGTTTTCATATTTATCTTTCCTTCACCAATTTCATTTTTGCCTTTTTTTTTTCCTTTAACTCCTCTTTTTAATCCAGGCTGATAAACTTAAAGCCATATTGTACTCTCCATATTATATGTCAGGCACCAGGTGATAAAGATCTCTGAAGCAAATGTAGAGGCTGTACATGCATAATGAAGGAAATAATGTAATTCTGAAGAGCTTTTATTATCATTCCTCACGAATACACTGTCCTTTGTGACAGAAATCTGCAACCACAATCTTTTGAAACATGGGCTCCTGTAGGGAGTTATTACTTTGGTGAAGTGAGGATGTAAGATTGAGCTGTACGATGTCATCATACCCTGATGACATCAATTCCATTCCTAGTATTTATTTTCTAAGCTTTTCCATATACAGGTCATTTACCTTTTTCAACTACTATAGCAAATGGAAGGGCTGTGCTTGGGCTCCCCCTTCTCCCCAGCACAGCATTCCCTCCTTGCCCCAACTGCAGCAAGCATTTCACATCCCTCTTTCAGATGTCTGATGCTCTGCATTTTGCCACAAGGGGAGAATTTTCTGCTTTAGTAAGGAAAAAGTAAAATGTACTAACATGATTAAAAACTTACTTAAAATTGATTGAGCACCTTTTTTAGAGACCAAGGAAAGGACCTTGAGCAGTCTTTTCCAACTCTGTCAAGAGATTAACTGAGGCTGCCACAAGGCTGAGACTTGTTATCATGTCATATTGATTTTTTTTTTTACAGCTATATGGTGTTATATGTTTCTGAACACCAGGATTTCTAATGCAAATGCTACAGCCTTTCACTGTAGCAACTGAGAGGAGCAATGCTACGATTTTAATAAAGCTGTCAGATTAAGTGACTGCATGGTTACACCATGATATTAATACGTGTTCTTAACTGTCAATTAGTTAACTGGCTAATAAAAAGAGCCAAGCTTATAGGATTTTACTAATGAATATAATACTTTGTTTCTGGGCAAAACATATGCTTTGGATATATAATTAGAAAAAGCCCCCCTCTCTGTCCCCCATCGAGAGAGCATGTGCAGCTGAATAAAGGAGCTCATTATACCTGTGAGGGGTCAAAGTCTGTGGATCTGTAGCTTATGGTATTATGACAGATTACAAAATCACTCTATTATGTTAGTCAATCTGTTTCCAAGCACAAGCTAGCGGGGAGCGGGGCACTAGAACCTCCCGAGCAGAGCACCCGTTGGCTTTCCCTGGAGGTCTTATGATGGGTCAGCTGGTGGTGACACCACCTCTGACAGCTCACGTGTCAGACCCTTCCCTGCCTGACTTCTGCCTTTGTTGTCACAGAGCCTCCTCACCAACAATCAGTCTCTGCTTCAGGTTGCAAAGAGCTCCCAGTAAGAGCTGAAACAAATTTGAAATCTGTGGGTAGCCCTTACTCCTGCTAATGAAAGGGAGAAGCTGAGCTCTTATGCTCCAGCTGACCTCTCTTAGGCTCTCACTTTAAAAAATTAAAAGTTTTTAAGTAGAGAGGGGAGCAGCTAAACAGCAGCAGCTGGGAGGGAAAGCATTGGGTTCTGCTTTAATGTGTGTGTCATTTTAAAAGGAAAAAAGTAACCTGTGGGATAAAGAGATTTCAGACATGATAGAGATCCTAAGAAATACTTGACTTTCTTAATCTTCCGGGGAAATTTTTTCTGCTGGAGAGTCTTACTCAGTCAACTCAGCATAAAATTCCTTGGTACCAGGGGAAAGAAAATCCTCTTGTATTTGGGAAACACAGCAGTAGCCACTACAGTGGGCACTTATGTTTCTGACAGGCCACACTTTTCCAAGATCCTCCTGAGGATGGATAGTTCCATCACTGCCTCCAGATGGCTTTTTCTCCCTCACACCAGTCTGGCAGCTGCAGCAGGGCCCAATTCCTGCCAGTCTGGCACAGAAGGACCAGAGGGTACCCCAGGACTGGGAGGCTACCTTAGGTAGCCCCCAAGGACTGGAACTAACACAGCCACATTTCTGGTGCCCAGGTAGATGCAAAGTCTCACCAAAGTTTTCACTGAAGCTACACCTCATAGACACTCAATTGTTTTGTGATTTTGTCACGTTGAGGGGTAATTTCTGCATAATTTCTTCAGTCTTTTCAGCTGCCCTTATCATGAAACCTTAGGGACACATTTCTCGTTGCATCTCCTGCCCTCGATCCAGTTTAAGATTTGTCAAGAGATTCAAAGGCTAGGAGCTTTTTTGAAAGCTGATCGGCATTCACACCCTCTGAGCACACAAACTTGCTTTCCCTGAGAAGCCAAGCTCAGTGCTTGCCCCATTACTTACTGAGGGCTTTTTTTTGTTGAAGTACCATGTTGAGAACACACTTCTAACCGTTCCATGTTTACAACAGGCACTGAGTGTCCCACAGCAGCAGCAGCAGCTACTTTCATGGTTAAAAAGGGACCCGGCTAAGGGCTGGCCCCAAAATGTGCTGCCATGCACATGTCCCCATGCTCATCCTGCATTGGGGTCAGCAAGCATTTAAGGAGCCACTCAGCTCTCCCTGAAGAAGACATGGGGCTCCCAGGTCTGCACAGCGGACTGTCCAGACATCCAGGGATTGCAGCAGGAGTTTTGACACCAAATCCACATAATGTCCCTCCTGGAGACACCTATGTTTGAAGCCAAGTGCCACCAGAAACACAGCATGGGACAGCCACAGCATCAGGAAAAGAAGCCACAGCCCCTGGAGGACACAGGGTGGCCAAGAAGAGATTTTTGTAGGGTGACATTGGACACCATCCTGTCCCAGCAAGGAGCTGGTCACAGGGGTTGATGCCCAGCAGCCTCTTCTCAGCACCTTCCTGGATCTGACAGGCTTGTTTTCAGCTGTGCCCTTGCAAAAGCAGGTAATTGTTTCCATGTAGACTCCCCTTGAGACAACTGGCTCTGGATGGCCCTGCTTGAGCAGGGGGATCGGGCCAAGAGACCCTCCAAACCTCAACCATTCTGCCATTCTGTGATACTGTGAGGAGGACCAGAGTATATTTGGTGTATATAATATATTTGGTAAATATAATACTGAGATAGTTTGCATGAAGTAAAGGCTATGATTCTGGAATCAAACCACCACTGTTGAATCTTCAAAGCCTGCAGGCTCCCATAGCAGCAGCAAAGTGGAGCTTGCAGCTTGCAAACATGGCTGAAATGCTGCAAGGAACCACTTGAGGGAAGAACCAAGGACTTTTGTAAAAAATGGGCAGAAGAAGCCACTTACAGAAGACAGCAAAGAGTCTTTTTCACCCTGCAAACTCCAGAACCTGTTCCAGCTGTCCTGCTCTGGGCACACATCTGTGAAGAGGCAGACAACTGTGAGGACACCCAACCCATGGTGACCCAGGTACCTCTCTGAGCTCCTCTTTCCCCTCCACACGCTTGGGCAGTGACTTCCTCGGCACTGTGGCTCCCTGGTAATTCCAGGCTGGCAGCAAATGGCTCTGGTAAATGGCTGTGGTTATTCTGGGACCCATAAGTACAAACATTAACCTCTCCCACTGCCTCCTCCTGCCTGCACCCCAGAGCTTTTTTGGCTTGCTTGGTGTTCAGCTGGTCCTGATGTACTCTGCTTCTGGTGATACATTTCACTCCAGAGGCAAAGCACACTCATAATTTTAACTTTTCTTATCTCACTACCCCTCCAAATTAACTGAAGAAAAAACACAGGGGGGGAAATTATAGCAGAAAACCTCTTCCTTTCTTGTTGAACCAGTAGGTCTGGTGAGGAGAGGGAGTTTTGTATAATCAGGCTTCGCTATTATTATAATGAGACCTGAAGGGAACTTCTCCTTCACCAGGGAGCAGTCTTCCCTGGCAAACACCAGGAAATCAAAAATGGAGTACTCCACTTTTGTGAGGGTTTAAATAAAATTTCCCACGTTTTTAGAAAAGATGTAGTTTCTGGAGGTTTTTTTCTTTTAATCATCTCAAAGATAGTGTGTCAGTCTGTTTCTTCTGGAGATAATAACTGTTGTATTTCAGGAGCTAGCTTTTCTTTTCAAATACATTCACAGATTTTTTTCAAACATATTCCTCCTATTTCTTTGCAGAATGTACAGCATTAGTGGTCATCTAAACATCTTGTTAATCCCCAGAGACTGAATCCAGGCATGGCAAAAGTCAGTCCATGTCCCTGGAGATCAGCAGAGGGGTGTTAGCTTACACTGCCCAACACTTTGGCCCACACACTCTGATGTGTTTGGCTAACAGCCAAGGAGTTCATGACTTTTATTTGTTTCAACAAAAGGCATTGAAAAGAGCTTTTGATATGGTTATTTGGTGAAAGAGATCAAACATTTCCCCTTTGCATTAATCCTTTTCATGTTTTCAGTATATAATTTTTAAAAAATCCTCATCCTGCAGGTGTTCAGGCACATGGTTTGAGAAACAGTTATTTGGGACGTACGTGATGCTGGAGCAACTGCAGAAGAGAAATGGCAGAGACTTAGGAAATCACGACCAGAACAGGGAACGTGAGCTGAAAATGATGAGTCTTACCCATCACACCAGAACTGGCAGGCACAGTGGAGACAAGCTCCTGGATCAGAGGTAACCCACTAGGGCAGTTCTTATGTTCTTCAGTCAGCGTTGCTGCCGTGAGTTGTCACCCCAAAGCTCATCCTTGTGAAGCTTCACAGGCCACATGTTTCAACAACACAAGAAACATACGGAAGAGGCCCCGTGGCACGAGTGTACAAACAGCACTGGGATGCTCTACCAGCCAGGACCTTACCTGGTCACTCCCAGGCTCATGCCAGGCACAGCCCAGTTTGCCTGGATGTGAAGGGAACCAGAGGCTTTCTTTCTCCCAGAGCATCCCTCCTGCTGTAAGACGAGGGCAAGACAAGGCACTGGAACAGGCTGCCAAGGGAGGTTGTGGAGTCCCCTTCTCTGGAGATGTTCAAAACCTGCCTGGATGCAGTCCTGTGTAATGATGTGCACAAGGTGATCCTGCATTAGAGGGAGAGTTGGGCTGGGTGACCTCTGGAAGTCCCTTCCAACTCTGACAATTCTGTGAAGGGCAGAAAGATTCCTGCTGCTGCAGGGGCAAATCTTGGGTGGGTCCCTCTGACACCAGTGGATGCAGGAGGGTCTGATCAAGGGTCAGGAGAGGCTGAATTAATTTCCTCACTGCTCGGCACTTCTGCAGCCCCTTCATCAGTCCTGGACAGCACTTGTTTGTATGGGCACAGCTATTGTACATGTGCTTGGCTTTACTGCTACTCTTGAAAACTGCCCCCCCAAATGAGATTTATTTCTACGAAATAACAAAACCCAGGCAGGCAGTCATGCTCTCTTCATCTTTCCTGGGTTTTTGATTTCTTTTAAAATGACCTCTAAAATATTTTTCCATTAAGGCAAGGTCTATTTTTAATCTCCCAATGTCATTTAATTCGTCATTTTTTCACAAGAGGCACATCTGACTGGAATTTATGTTCTTTTTTATCCCCTTTTAGCAGCACACACATCTTTTCCTACCAGTGAGTAAGATGGGGTCTCTTAGTCTTAGGCCTAACAATCTCCCCTTTTTTTCCCTTTTCCTTCATCTTCCCCTTCAGATGCTGGAAGCAAGCACAGAAGACAGTCTGTACAACCCCCATTTCATAGATATCTGACTCATGGTACAAGACCTAAGAAGTAATGCTCTCTCAAATCAGGAATATGCACTGGGCAGGGAAAAAAAATTACATACATATATATTTTAAATCTATATCAGACATTTCTGTCTGTCACTTCAATACATGTCCATGTCTTAAGCTTTGGAATAAGGTTCCAGCGTAAAAATATAAGAAATTTATATTGTCAGACCTTTAAGATAACATACAGCTTGATTTCCACCACAGTCACATAAGGGATGGTGCTGTTCCTTTACTCACTGGGTGAACATACATTTTGGGGAAAAAAAAACATGCAGATGTTCAACCGAAATGTTCATAAATTCTAACCATGGAAAAAATGGGATTTTTCCCAGCTTAAGTGCATTTGAGATCTTACAGCTGACCCAGAATAGTGAGTTCAAACATGGAGCATATGAGTCACATCCTCATGCAGAAGGGCCATGCAATCAAAGGGCCATGATGTGGCCAGAAGCAAAATCCTTGAGAAGGTGAGAGGTCAGGCAGAGCACCTCTGTGCATGTTTTGTTTTTTTTCTTGAGGTTACCTCCAACATGCAGGAGCCCTGGTTGCTGTACAGCAAGGTGTGCAGTGCAGGGTGGTCACCCCACCAGGGAATAAACCCCAATTCTGAAGGAGAAGCCTGGTCCCTGTCCCAGGGCTGTAGTCCCTCTGCATCACCAGCAGAAGGTGATGAACATGTAGTTTTACTTCTTAACCTCTTATTATGGGGGTGGCTTTCACTTAAACTGAAGTGGGCATCTGTGTGCACAAGAAGCAGAAATATGCCCCTGTTAGAGCCTCTGGGGATCAACTTTCATACACAGTCTGCCAAGGAAAGTGGGAGAGAGATGTTATAAAGAAACTGGGCATGTGAAGCCCCTTCACCAGCTCCATTTTTGGAGTGGTTTCTCACTATCCAGCCGTCGCATGAGATGGCCATGCGCTCCCCAGCAAAACTGGCACACATGGGGCACTGGGTCAAAGCAAGCTCCACCACACAGCTCTCCAAGGATGCAGAAATTTTGCACACTGATAGCACTGCTTCTGGGGACTCTCTAAGCCTCTACTCAGAAACACAAAACCAATGGTTACTGTTATTATTGGCACCCTGTATGTCTACTCACATCCCAGAACCTCCTTGTGCTACATGCTGCACAACCCTGGTGCTTCTGCAGAACACATAAAATCTGTCAGTACTGCTTAAGCCTCTAAACCAGCACCAGCAGGAGAGAGAGCTGCACTGAAGTCTGCTCAGTAGCCTTGTGGCATCTTTTCTTTCAGCCCTGTGCCTCATGGGTGTGCAGGAAGAGCCTCTTCTTGCTAAGGGCTTTGGTACCCTGCCGCCCTCTGTGAAGCTCAAGGATTTGTAGCACCCCGAACTTGGACTCACTGTTGACTACATTACTGGTAAGTATCCCCATATTCAGGCATAAAATTCTTTTTTTAAGTATTTGGGTGAGGAATAAGCAGTGCTTCTTAATAAAAAGCCAGAATCTGCTTGTACTTCAAAATATCAAGTGTTAAAGTGGTTCTGCAGCAAGATCATCTTTGCTCAGCACTTTGAGACACAATCTATACATAAATTTGCTTTAATCTCCAATAGTCCCTTTTGCCGTTTCAGGCTACGGACTTCTCTTTGCTTTCTGACCCTAGAGACTGTG
Source organism: Heliangelus exortis (assembly GCF_036169615.1). Classification (NCBI taxonomy): domain Eukaryota; kingdom Metazoa; phylum Chordata; class Aves; order Apodiformes; family Trochilidae; genus Heliangelus; species Heliangelus exortis. Next base: position 70,352,025 of record NC_092424.1, on the reverse strand, counting down.
AATCTCTACTGTGCCTTGCAGTCACCTGAAAAACCCTTCCCTGGGGAAAGCTGCCATAACCATTTGTGTTATCACAAGAACCCAGCCCCTGTCTGGTGGAACTGCAGGATGCTTGGCTCAGGACTGCAAATACTGAAGATAGAGAAGCAACCACAGGGTACAGAAACCATTCTGAGATGGCAAATGTTATTCCATCACATTGCAGTGCTATGGAGCTAAAAGAACCAGCAAATATCATGGACCTTAAAGCTGGGAAATGTGACACCAGGGCCTGAGAGAACAGAAGAACACCTGAAGTATACTGGTTGTAGGCTTTAAAGTCAGCAGAACCAGTCAGAGAAGCTAAGGATGGTCTGCTTGAATAAAGTTGAAAACCCCACTAGTGAAAAAATAGAAGATTATCAATTGAAATAAGGCTGACAGACGTGAACTGATGACCATCCGGATGCTGAACTTGAAATATTTTCAAAAATCCCTTACTGCTGAAAAAAAGAGTATTATTCAGAAATACTAAGTCTAGTGGGAGCCCAAGCCCTGCTTTCAGAGTAGCTTGGCTATTGGGATGCTGCATGGTACTGTGGGTCAGTGGGTTCAACCTCACTTCTGAAGACTTCTGAGGACAGAAGGTTTGCTCTTCCAAGTCACTAATGGGGAAAATGGTTGTTGTTTTTCCCCTCAGAAATCCACCTGTTCCCATTTGGATAACATAGATGAGGGGACAGCTGCCATGGGGAAAGATGCTTTAAAGCTGCAAGAGTAAAACCAGGCTGCTGGGCTTTGGGAGGGCCCATTTGTGAGTCAGAATCCAGCACCTGCCCTGTGCACAAAGATGAAGCAGTGCTGCTGACAGCAGGCCAAGGCGAGAGGCTTCTGTCCTTTGTGTTACCATGAATGAAAATCAAAAAGGCAGAAAGCCCTGGGCTTCCTGGAGAAACTGAGCTTAGGCAAGTCCTGTAGCCTTGCGAGCAGCAGTGAGAGACCTCTTTTATTCAGGGAGCTTGCAGTTGTTTTGCTAAATTGAGAACTTCTGTTATATTTCCTACATTTTTCTTTTTTTCCCTTTCTTTCTCCTCTTACCAGCAGAGAACCCAGCAGAGTGGGTGGTGAGCCTCCTGCCAGTGGCCTTCCCTGCTAAGAAGGTGCTGTGGGACTTCACGGGGGAAGCTGGGCACATGCTGGGCCACAGCTGCCTAAGTACCATAGAAATAAACAGGCAAGGTGGCCTTGGCTATGCCAGCCAGCAGGCAAGCTAAAAGCCAAGGAAATTGTTCCAGGAAAAAGAAAGAAAATAAAAGCTTAATCTTAGTAAAAATATAGTCCCTGAGCACGGGCAGGATCAGGGTCAGATTGGGTTACTTGTTGTATAAGCCCCCATTACACAAGCCAAGGCAGGGCAGAGGCTTACCCAGGACTACTCAATCCTGCTTTCCCTTGCTTGGTTTTGCTGTTCCTCCCTCATTCCTTCCTTCTCACCATCCCTTCTCCTGATGCTTGCTTGGACACCAAACAGGTCAGTCCAAGTGCTTCCATCACCCTGATTCAGAAGGTCACACAGATCACTTGAGTTTTAAAAAATATGAGTGTGGGAGCTTATGAGTAGACCTAAAGTGACTCAGGAGCAGCTGCAATCAAGGCAGCTCTTTATATGCTGTTTATCTGTGTAATAGATAAAAAAGTGTATTACTCACTAGGGACATGGCCATGGCCTGCTGTAATGCAGAGCAGACAGCAGGGGCTAGAAATAAGCATCACTTAGACCTGTGCAGTCTGGACAACAACAGCAAAATGGTGCTGAGGAAGCTTCTGATAATTGGGAAGAAAACCACACAGCATGTGCATTTCATAGGAATAACACAACTGTTACTATCCAACCCCTGACCAACTTAGAACCAGCTGTTAAGGATGTTATTTCCCCCTTGAAGCATGCATTCTCCTCTTAGGGCACTCCATCCTGTTCATCCTGACATTCTGTTTTTCCATGAACAAGTGTCATGTCAGTGGCAAACTGACACCTTTTCTGACACTCACCAGCTCTCTATGCATCCCAGCACTCACCCTTCAGGTGAAAGCATTTTCAGGTTTGTTTTTTTTTTTTCTCTCCAGTGGAGCAATGCAAAGGAAGGTGCTCCTTCTAACAGACTTGCAGAATGCAATTCCTCCTCCAGAAGGAGCTGCCTTCAATCTCTTGACTCTCCCTTTGCCAGATCACTTTCATATCTCTGTTCTGATCACCTGGAAAAAAGGCAGCATTCACCAAAAGAAACATGCATTTTCCAGAGTCAGAACCACAGCCTCCATTTGAAAACATACATCAGCACAGTGCAAATGCACCATTTTTGATATTTTTTTCTTATTTTTGCATGTTTGAGTAATTGCTTTCAACTCAGCACTCTTCTTCAATACTTTTGAAGCTCCTTTCTCTGGTTTTAATAATCTGACTAGGAGACCTTAAAAAGCTGCTGAAATACGTCCTGACAACTCATCATAGTCATGCAAAGAAAAAGAAATACAACATTTTACTTCAGCCAGAAAACTCATTGCAGTTTTTTGAACTATGGAGCATATACTGACACCCTAACAAATACAACTTGCTTTTTAACCAACAAGAAGGGAAGGTCATTAACTAAAGCAGTCTTTTTATGACAGAGGAAAAAAAAACAAACAGTAATCAAAACCCACTGACTCTAGAGACCCCCAGCTGAGGCTTGCTCCTGTGTTAGGAAGAGAAGAACACAGAGTTTTACCTGGAAACTGAAGAGCATAAGCTTTTCAGAACTGGCCAGTATTACGCAACAGAACAGACATTCTATTATGCGTTACACAATGACAGACAGGTGTAAAAAAAAAAAAAAAAATCTTTATCATTCCTATTCCCCTGCTCCCTTCCATAGACTCTTTTGAAAACCTTCAGTCTTGACCACATCCATCTCCCAAAACCAAGATGCCTGCTCCTTGCAGGAGGTTTTTCCATCACCGTGGCACATTGCTACTGTTTCAAATCCTTGAAAAAAACTTTTGAACGAAGTCCAAAGGAATATTCTGATTGCCAGTGGCTGTTCTCTCAGTCTTAACCCAGATCAGTTTGACATAAGCCATTTACTTCATGGTTAACCCCGGAAAAATCCTGCAGGGAATATAAATTCATGCATTAATCCTGCTCTCCAGTTCGGTTCCACTTAGGTTTGGATGAAGGAGGTGCCACGGTGCAACCCCAACTTGAATTTACAGCTTCAAATGCTTTAACAAAACCCCTGCTCCAGAGCCCTCCGTGATCCTCACACAAACTCTTTAATGCAGAGGAGAGAAAGAGACACCACTGTAAGTGCTGAGCATTACAATGAAACATAAAGCAGCATTAAAGCTGCTCCGTGCTTAATGCTGCAGTTTAAATAGCTAATCTTGTTTCAGTTGAATGGCATGTTCATTACAGCAAATAAATCAGTAATGTGTAGGATTATTGAAGAGGAAAGACATATTAAACCAGTTTAAGGCATCATATTGATTCGGTTTATTTAATTTTTTTTTAGTGTGCAACTTAGCTTGGCGTTTTCCAACAGTCAGTTCTAATAAATGCTTGTGCTGCACAGATTAAGCAGGTGGGAATGCTGCCCAGAAGGAGTATTAGGAGTAACTTAAGGCACTGGTTTAATTGCAGCAATCCATGATACTTACTGTGCTGGCACCAGAGGGGAATTTTCAGTATTAAAAGGTAAAATTTCACCCGAGCTAGTAGTGAGCATCTCTCTTTTATTAAATATTTGAAAGAGCTTTCCAATATTTTAACCTCAGATAGGAATAGGGGTAGATTTCAAAGCTCATTTAGCCATTCAATTTATTTCCTTCACAACTTATTATTAAAAAAAAAAAAAATTAGCAGTTTACTCAACACAACTTCGGGTCTCTGACACTGAAAAACATTTAAAAAATGTCCTTGCTGTCCTGCCACCCAGTCAACCCTATCCTACCATGTCCCTTTTGAAAGGAAAATGCACAAGCAAAAAAAGCCCAAACCTCGTTCATGCTTCAAGCAGCAGGCTCCTTTTGAAGACATACTATACCACAGAGTATTTTCATATTCTCTCCCCATGCTGCCACTCTCCTGGCACTATCCTTGCCACAGCCTCAAGGAACAAGTAGGAACAACTTGATCCAACTTTGGAAATGGCCCTGCATGAGCAGGGACTTGGAGTAGGTGACTTCCAATGGTCTCAAAGTAACACTGACAAAAGAAAAAAAACAGCTAAGGCTTAGATGAAAGTGGTTCCAAAGCCAAATGGCCTTGCCTCAGCAATTTATCTATGTAAACAGAGATCCCCTGTAAAATAGCATCAACATCTGCAGTCAGCAAGCTCCCATCCTGTACACCATACACCAAAGCAAGGATTCTGCAGGAAGCAGGGGTGAAGTTGTTTTGTCAGGGTAAAATGCAGCGCTTTTTTCTCCTCTATGAGGCTGAAAGTAACAAGAAGTCCCTGCAAAACAAAAAAAATCCCTCTTCCCTCACCTCTAATTTGTGCAACAGAGGAAGGTCCATCTCAGCCCACTGCACCTCTGAAGGAACATGCACACTCACAGGTGCTCACACATTACTTGTGTTAGCAGCACAAATTAGAAGTGCCCCGGGCAGCTCCTCTGGCACCAAAGCAGATGCTGGGAGAAACCAGTTTGGACCAGCACCATCTATCAAGCAGAGGAGCTGCCAGGGCATGAAGCTGTGAGGAAAATGGAAGACACTGGACAGGCAGCTCAAGCCCATGCCCAGTCCTGGCTAGGGATCATGCCAGAAACCCTCCTGATAGCCAGCAGAGATGCTGGTATCTCTGTATTAAACAAACATCTATATGTGGTCATCATTTCAACCCTCAGCTTAACACTAGGTTCCTACTTGCACATAAAATCACCCTGACTGGCTCCAGCACTGAGCACAGTGCAGGGAGATGCAGCACTCCAGAGACACTGCAGAACTTCCTGGCTCTGTTCTTCCAATGGATAAGTTTTTACACTACGAAAAATACAGAAGGTACAACCTTTACAATGAAAATCAGTTCAAGGCTAAGAATGCTTACAGCAGTCCCAGAAGGAAAATTCACAATAAAATATGAACAAAAATTGCAAAGTTACCCATATGTCCTTATTAGGAGTGCAAGGACTTTGCTGATCACACAGTTTATCAATCCAGAGAAACTCTATATTCAGGGTATGATAATCAATGTCTAAATTAAAATAAATGCAAGGAGATTTGATGATACTTGATTAACTGGACAGTAAGCACCAGAAACAATGCTTCAGAAACCGAAGCCATTTTGTGATTGTAGCAGGCATTTGATAAAAATGGAAAATAGCAGCCATTATGCAAAACAGAACTCCTTTTGGTTTGTTTAAAGAAAAATATCCTGTTTAGTCCTAAACAGGAGTCCTCAACTCAGCTTGAAACAGGAGCTTTGTAAAGAGCCTTTGACCCAGGATTACTTCAACACCATCCACAGCACCACACAGTTCAGGTACCCTTCCCAGAACAAAGCAGCTACTATTAACCAACACAGAATCAAGTCCCTGTTGCCATCCCTACTTGCTCCCTTCCTGGAAGTCCTTTGCAAGTGACACACTGATTTACACTTCCCTTCAAAATACCCACATCCTACCACTGGTGCACAAGCCCTCCACCACCAGGTGAGACACCCAGCTCTCTCCATGGTGAGGCACCACGTTGCCCTTTTTAAAGAAATCTTCCAGCTCAACAGTAATCCCAACACTGTGCCTGTGAAGCTGCAAGAGGCAGCAGTGCAGCAACCAAAAGCCTCCCCACAGAGACAGCAAGTCACACGCACTACACACACACACACGAACACGCACACACGAACACGCACACACGAACACGCACACACGAACACGCACACACGAACACACACAAACACACACACGCACACACAAACACACACGCACACACAAACACACACGCACACACGCACACACGCACACACAAACACACACACACAAACACACACACACAAACACACACACACAAACACACACACACACACACACACACACACACACACACACACACACAAACACACACACACAAACACACACACACAAACACACACACAAACACACACACACAAACACACACACACAAACACACACACACAAACACACACACACACAAACACACACACACACACACACACACACACACAAACACACACACACACACACACAAACACACACACACACACACAAACACACACACAAACACACACACAAACACACACACAAACACACACACAAACACACAAACACACACACAAACACACACACAAACACACACAAACACACACAAACACACACAAACACACACAAACACACACAAACACACACACACACAAACACACACAAACACACACACACACAAACACACACAAACTCCATTGTACTGACCAAGATGAAACTCTAGTTGGAGTTCATTTGCTCTGTAACTGGGCGCAGAACTGCTTTGGAAACATCTTTCTGATGCTGTTTTCCTGCAAATGGCATAATGAGAAATAATAAGCAGGTGTTTCTGAACACAAACCCAGAACAGCAGGAGGGTAAAACTACTACAAATGAAGCAATTAAGTAACCACACTGTTCACTGTTTATTGACAACCTTTATTAGAGCTGACTTTGTGTTGTTGAGAGGCTTCCGAGGAAGTATAAATATGAATCAAAGTGCTACCCCACAGTAAGAAATCTTTATTTGCACAAAAGAGATACAAACAACTAGTATTTCAAAGTCCATCTTTGTTAGTACATATAATACCAAAAAGGCAAAAATAAACCAAAATGAAAGACTAGCAGCAAAAAAGAATTCTAAATCTCATTCAACACAGACTGTGTGCTTCTGTATTTCTCTAAGAAATAGATTATAAAGAGAATTCAATCAATTTATGTATGAAATATCCCACCAAAAATATAACACTGTGTAAAGAAACCTAGTAGTACAAACTGGGGGAGAGAGGGGATGAAGAAAAAGGATAAAAGAGTAGATGCACTATTAAAAATCTGAAGTGTAAACTTTGCTGCTGCTTTAAAATAAAAACCAACAAAAGTCACATGAGTATTTCCGTTTGGCTTAACTGCCAGGAAAATAAGAAAAGCTGATTTTTTTTTTTTTTAATTTTTTTTTAAAGTGCTTAACCACCATATCCAAAAGTAATGACTTTCAGACCTACTTAACATGAATGTGCTCAAAAAGCCACTGCTTACAGTATAAAAGCTGTCATTCTGAAATGCTGCACATACAAACTGGCTTTATCTGCACGAATGAAAGATTGCTTTGAACAGCTCTCAATCATATGATGTCCCAAATCAATGTAATGCTATTAGAGCAGGCAGCTGAGTAAGTCCCAGAAAGTTGAAGTTTAAGAATAAGAGATATAAAAAAATAATCTTTTTTTTTTTTTTTTTTTTTTTTAAAGGCAGCATGTCTCTCCCAGCCACAGGAAGGTAACTTTACATAATAAGCATGAGAAACAGTTTTGTTGTTGTTGACCCATAACAAACTGACTGTTGACCTAGTAATTCACAGGTTTAACAATGGGAGATTAATACTTCTACCTGACAAAACATGAAAAGACAATAATGTGGGTGGGACCAATCACTAACACAGTATTTAATTTTAAACTTACTGTCAACTTGACTTTAAAACTGATAGTACCATCCACACCAAATCAAGACAAAAAAAAAAAAAAAAACCACAAACCAAGAAACACAAGAAAACCGATTACTTGAAGAGCTTCAGGATTGTTCTGTTATATTGTTATGTATTTATTGGAGCCTTAGTGCAAAGGAAAAATTTAACATTCTAGGCTCCAAAGCAAGCCAGATACACAGGACTGTTTCAGAGGGGTTTTTTGACAGATGTCAGAAACACAGATTCCAAGAGATATTTAATTTTTTAGCTATAATAGCCATTGATTTTCATAACAATGTTACAAAACACATTTAAAAATAGGAGTAAGGACACTGCCATTCATTAACCTGTACAGCTATGTTTAAATCCCACCACTCTCCCAAATCAGGACCATCATCACCAAACTGAATGACTGTATTGCTGCAGTCACTGAGCTGTACACAGCCTGCCAGGCAGCACCATCCATCCCTGCACTTATTGTACTAATTTCTCCATCAGCTTTAGAATCCTGCAAGCTTAAATTTTTTTACATTCACTTATTTCACAGGTCTAATCTTTGAAAATATTTCTTGAAAGTCATTAATTCCCAACACAGTGTCTCATTGTCCATCAGGACAGTTTTTAAGTTAGAGAACCCCCTGGGTTCACCTACCACTAAAATACATTATTATCTAGAATGAGTAACTTTTACCCTATTAAGTTTCTGTAAACACTACTGTATTAAGCCATACCAAGCTCTACACCAGGGAATTCAGCACCTCCAGTGACTTGACTTAACCTCACTTTTCATTCAAAAAAGCACAAAAAAAAAACCCCAAAACAAAACCCAAACCAAAAAAAAACCCTCTCAATAATTAAAAAGGAAAGGAAATAACACAATAAACAGGCAAATCATGAAGCATTCAGTTACCCAAGCAGACATCTACAATAAGCCTCTGAAAATTAAAATTTGAAAAGCCATTATTTTAGTGGTAAACTGTGCAAATGACTAAACATGCTGCCTGCTTCAGAGATAGCTGAATACTGTAGTCATCAATGATTATTATTCATGTCTAGCACTGGCAGTTCTGTTGCTTTTGTTGCTGGCTTTGGACATTATATATTACCACTTCCTCTGCATATTTCATGTCTGTCTGTCTTTTTTTGTTTCCCAAGCGAGACCAGCAGCATGACTTTAGAGGTATAAGAAAAATGGGAACTTTTCTTTTTAAAGGTTTCCTGTCCATCCTGAGTCTGGCAAAACCGAGTATTACGTGGAACTAAACAATGTTTCAAGCAGAAATATCAAATATTATTTCAAGTTGTCTGACAATGAAAATGTCCTCAGAAAGGTTCAGAATCTCAGGTTTCTGTGAAACAAATACGATAAATTAAAGAAGGGGAAAAAATGTGCAAGGAAAGCATAACTGTTCTATTGATGAGAAATACAAAAGCTTCGGAACAGAAAAACACCAGCTTCAGCCCAAGACTGAATAAACACAGATTTTTTTCAAAACCAGAGTCCATACAGTGTCACACAGCCCTGCCTTGTCATGTTGGTTAATATCCTCGCTTAGAAGTCAGACAGCATTTTGTTTAACTTGTGTTGCTCTGTATCATTACACTAAACCATAATTAACTCCTCTTTTGTGCCGGCCTCATTCCAACACAATTGTACCCACTGTATACCAGCAGCAGTTCTCAGGTTTTGTTTTGCAGCTCAGCTGTATTTTTCTTGGATGTTCACAAGACTGGCATTTGACTGGATGCGCTTGGCTAGAAAGGGAAAAATTATATGAAAATTAAACACAAAGAATTCCACAAAACTAGTCTCTCCACTCCCTCTATTTATCTGACAGACTTGCAAACAGCTTTCTGTTCACGTCCAGAAACTTTAATGAAAAGATATGGCTGAAGCTCTTTACTACCCTTCTTCAGGGGACAGCAGCAGCCTAATAGTTGCTATTAGTGCCGTCAGCACAGCTGCAGGCAGAGCTGGCTGGGCCCCCTCTCCCACGGGAGCCAAGAGAGTCCCTGGCACCACCCAACTCCAGCAGCAAAACGCCAGCACCAACACTTACGCAAAATGAGGATCCGCTTCTTCTGCTTGGAGTGAAGGAAGCTACTAAGATAAAAAACTATAGGTAGGAAAAGGATAAAGGATGAAACTGCAATCACTGGGACTGTATCACTGCAGGGGAGGGAACAGTTGAACGTCCTGCTCCAAAGCTTCCGAGTGATGTTCATCTAAAAGAAAAACATAAGCAAGCTGTGAAAGCGAGGACGTGCGTTTCTGCTGTGCTGCACAGCAAACACTCGGGTCTCAAGACACTCCAGTGTTCAAATAATACCTCAGAAAGTAACATTTTAAACAGATCCACTCCCCGCCACCCCTCCCCACCCCGGAAAATCCACGGCAATGCAGAAACAGATAATTTAAATGGAATCAAAATTTCACATCAAAACTTTTGCAAGCTTCAAACCCAGACTATGCTCGGATACACTGTAGACATTCCCACATGCCTGTTTCCTGGAGAACTCACTGGCTGCCTGTCATCCCATCCTTTTGACAGCACTCTTCTTTCCCAACCACTTAAAACCCCACAGCATAACCAATCTTTTCCTACACACACATATCATCAACGCTGAGGACCCCTAGAAGCATCTGCTCTAATAAGGAATCAGTTATTAGGGAACAATAGCAGTAAAGTTTCACATTAAAAGCCAGAAGAGTAAGGGTTTTTTAATAATTTTTTTTCTAGTCCTTTGTGGTAATGAGAAATAGAAGTAGAGCCACTTAAAAAAATGGAAAGCACCCCAGTGATGAGGAGCTTGTCATGCTCCTGCCACATTGACTGAGGACAGGACCTAGCAAGACAGCCCTACCAGGATGTCCCATCAGCCTGACAAAGGCACTGCTGCCAGTACCATCCCACACCAGAAAGAAAAAGGCCATCTCTATCAAGAAAAGCACAAGTGTCTCAGATTAATAAAGAACTCCCTGACAAGGTCCCCCTGTTGAGTATCAGTAGATACTTACTGCATCTTCCACATCAATGCACAAATGCGTGGGGTGCCCAGACTCCCCACCTTGCCTGTTCAGCCTCTGCAAGTTGTTGTAAAGGTCATTCAGCATTCTGTAGGTTTCGTTGCAGTTTTTACAGACTTCTGTGTAGTTATTTGGTGTCAGATAGATGGCTTGTCCCTAGGGTTATAAAACTCTGTATGACTGCTGGTTTAAGGCATTACTTAAAAAAATAAAATAAAAAAAAAAAAAAAACCAAAACCAAAAAAAACCTTTCCAATTCGAATCAAGTTAGAACAAAATCCAGATTTTTATTATATTTGACAGAGTAAAGGCTCAGATGGAAAACTCATGTGAGAACCCAGGAGAAGGGATTCTACTTCACTGGGTATGGGATCCATTTCCTGCAGGTTCTACAGCTCAAACTGCTCTTTGAACCAGCAGCCTTTTTATGCAAACGCTTATTTTTAAAGTTCCCAGGAAAAAAAAAAATTACTAGTAATCAAATGTTATTCTGAAACCAGAGATATCTGGTTCCTTAACAGTTTGGGGTTTTTTGTTTGGCTGTACCTAACAACTGTTGGTATAGCTCAGCAGTAGCAACCTAACAGGGACAGACTGTGCAATAGCAAGTTATCCTTTTCACTTGCAGCCTTCACCACCCCTGAATGCCACATGACACACTTGAAAACAAAACCACAATCTCTAAAGATACTCCAACCCAGAAAAGCTTGTACCAACTACCCACCTACCCCTGGGTGAAGTCCTAGTTCAGACACTTAAAGTGATTGACAGGCCTGTTCATGCTGCTCCTGACCAAGGCCTGTAAAGGCACATTTCCTATAAATCATTAATAATTAAAAAAAGCAGGCAGTTCCCTCAGATATTGTCCCATGCCCATAGTTTCCCACTTTTATTACTGAATGATCCCTGAACTTGGCCATTTTTCTGAAATGACTGAAATGGATACATGCAGTTTCTTAGGCTATTCAGGGCATTTTGTTTGAGGACAATTACTACATTTATTTCACTAAGTTATATTGTTTTTGCAGTATAGACAAACCTTACCAATAAATTTACTAATCAAAAGAATTGTTACAATGATTTAAGGTATCATGTCTTTCTAGTCTATATTATCAAAAGGTTATTTAAAGACAGAATTGTTAAGTCAGAAGACGACAATTGCACAAAGACAGAAAAAGACAGCATGCAGACGTGCCATTTTTTACTATATAATTACAAACTATTGTGAATTCAGAAATTCTGATGTGAAGTAGCACTACAATTACATACAAAATGAAGTCAAGGTGAATATCAATTAGAATTAATTTTAGGCTCTCAATCTGTAAACATCCGCATTTTTCAGATCATTGCTTTATCTGCCTAAAATTCACAAACTCACCAGCAATTTATTTGCCTAATCTGTATCTGCAGTTTGTTCAGCATAAATAGGATTTGTATAGCAATTAGAAGATTTAATACTTCTCTTAAATACACAGCATAAATACCTGAAGGTTATTTTCAAAACATGTCAGAGATTTATTGAATAAATCCAGGAATTCTACAGTAGAATTTGATAATCCCTCACTGTTGTTCTTTAAACAATCTGTCAAAGAGAAAGAAAAACATCAGGATATTCTAATTTCTAACATTTCCATAGCTGACAAGCCCCAGACACTCCTCTCCTGCAAAAAGAGCTCTCGACTGTAAAAGACAGGTCTAGTCAACACTGCAGTTCCCTCATCTGCCTGCCATTGATGTCTCAGACCTGCTGACCTAACTCTTCATCGAGAACAGATTTCAGAATTAATTGCCCTTGATTAAGTGAAAGATGAAGACTATAATCAAGAGCTTTCTGAAGAGGGGGTCTGAATTATCTTTGGACTTTAAGATAAAACAAGACATTACTTCTATTTTCTAGCCCACAAATCCAGCTTTGCCCAGCAACAGTAACAGGCATTATGAAAAAGCTGAAGCACCAGCAGATGAAACAAACCTGAGAGCACCCAGGAAACAGCTAGACCACGAACACAACAGTAGAAGTCAGAGTGTAGTTTATTAATATTTAAGAAAAGAGATGACCATTTCACCAGCTTTAAGCAGAGCTCTGGGGCTTCTCTCACAGTCACAGGCTCAACCCTATCAGTATTACTGATTCTGCCCATCTCATCCCACTTCAGGTGCTCTAACCAGGCAGACCCTTGAAAACGACAGTGGTTTGGCAATTTAAATGTTCAGCAACAGCACCGTGAGAGCAAGCCAACACCCTAGAAAATTCTGAAGGAAAGAAGCACTGACAGTATTGAGGGTGAGCATTCTGCTAGACACAGGTCAGAGGCTGCTCAGCTGCCCCTGTGCTGCCTTTCCATCCTTCACACCATTTCCAGCCTTCATGCTGCCCAGGCTCACAAATGAAAGCTGATTCTCAAGGCACTCTGCAACAAACCCAAGGTCTTTAACACTCAACTCCATAGTGCTGTTCCCACTGTTTCCTAGTGCACTTATTAGTGTAGTGTCCCACTTCCCACACCAGGGGAATGGCAAAAAGCCATAGCTTGATTCTAAGTGTGGCACAGCATTGTCAGCATGAGGACAGAGAGACAGAGGGATAGATTTGGACATCCTCTACCCTTAGAATGAAATAAAAAGCATGGCTGGGGAGGCAGATACTGTTCAGCATGTAAGCATTCCAGACTCACTAACTTTATTAACAAACATGGAAAAGCTTCTTATTTAAGGTTTTTCAGAAAAGGGAAGACTGGGGAAAAACAGAAGAAACCACAAAGAAGCAAAGCAAAGTCTCCAGCAGGGTCTGTACATCACAGAGAATCATATCATGACTACCTTTTGAGAGAACAGCAGAAAAATAATTATCTAACAACTAATTTTCCCAACAGACTAGTGCCCTCAGATTTTGGTAGTATCCCTTACAAAATACAAAGCTCTTGTACAGCTCTTTGGAGCTGCTCTAGTTTAGGATTTCTGTTACACTGCCTGTAACTAAACAAATACATACAATTCTGATCTGTGCAATTTTTAGGGGCACAGTTAGGCTAAGTCATAACAGTAGCATGAAAGCTACAGAACAAGTCACATACTTGCACAGTTGGCTGCCTCCCAGGTTTCGTTAAAGAACTCTGAAAGGGTCACAACTATCTGCAGTCTGTCTGAGGTCAAGATGCTTTTGGCACAATTGTGGCTCTCAGAAGAATTCTAGAATGAAAAAAAAAAAAAAAAGAAACAACAAAAAAGCAATTGTATGTTACAAATACAAAGGGCAAATTTTTAAACATATTTTAAGCAAGCACAGTTAAACAATCACATCTCATCACAATGGTATTATTTATTAGGCAGAGCAAAATTGATGGAACAATAAAAAAATCTTTTGATCCTCCAAATCATACTAAAAGCAACACAGCCTGCTAAAAATGGTCTTTGAAGACCTACCAGGACTGCATGCAAACCAGTCAAAATGAGACTGAAAGAAAGAAAAAAATAAGCAAGCAGAGATGGGGCCTCCTCTGCCAGGCAGCTCATAGTCATCCGTTTCAGGGCTGCTGCCCCAGAACCCAGCTCAAGGAAAGAGAGAACAATGTTAGACCACAGGAATATTTGAAGGAGCTGAACCAACAAACTGGCCTCAAAATAAAACCAAACTCAAACAACAGAAAACAATGTCCAAAACCACTGTATCAACACCAAACTTCCCCCGGATGCAGCGATATCAGGAAGGCAGTCCTCTGACAAGAACCAGCCTCTCCCCCAAGCCAGGTTGAGCTCCCCGTGTCCCCAGATGTAGGTACCAAGCTCACCTGGCCTTAGCAAACCACTCAATGCACCCTATCCTCAAAGCAAGTACTGGCACAATTCCTAGAGCAACTTACTCTCTGAATCAAGCTAATAAAAAAAAAATGCAAAGCAACTATAAAAGCTATTACAGAACAAACAGAAAGCATCCCTATCAGAATTGTGAACAATATTTTTCTCCTTCAAAGCTTTATTTTTCTTCTTCAAATCACTGATGTGAAACCATGATTTCCAGTCAGCTGACTCCTCTGCTCCTGCTCCTGGTTCCTGGCTGGTAAATTGACTTAAGCACTACTCAAAATTGCCAAAGCTGCCAAAAGCCTCTTTGATCAGTGACGCTGGACATACACGACAACAATCCCTTTAATGAGAAACCTGTTCCTTACAGGGGTTTGTGAGAGATCCAGTTACTGCCTCTCTTCGTTAAAACAGGGTGGGGTTTTTTTTTAAATAAAATGTTTCCCTTGGAGCCTCAACTGCAGAAGTCAAATATTGCCACATCTGGTAACTCCTACATTCACCCGCTTTCATTTCTACTAAATTACAAACAAGTATGCAAGAGAGTTGTTTATGCGGGAAACTCTGGTTGCTTCATGAAGGCCTTTAACTGTGAAACCTCCTCCCCAGCTCAACTCTACAGTGGGAAAAAGCACTTTAAATCCAAAATTGAATTAATTAGACCTATACAATCCTTTAAATATGTTTTATTTATTTGTATTTTATTCTTTAATTGGCATAGGTGATTTTTCATTTTAGAGACGTCACAAATTTAACTCGGTTGCTGCTCTCACGCTGCACTGTAACTACTGTAGGATGGCAAAGATAAAAACATCAGATTTCTGATTTGTGACTATGTATTGAGGCTGCAAGAGATCACCTCCGATGTTTGTTTGGTTAGTTAATCCACACACAGAAGGAAAACCAAACACTCTCTAACACAGAAGTGTTTTCCAGACCACATAATGGACCAGTCCTCCCAGACTGCAAATACTCAAGAACATCAGCTGCAATGAGTTTATATATATTTTAGGTACTGGGATATGTCTGGCAACCTAATCTTAGCCAAAACATCACGCTGAGAGTACCCAAGAGAATCACACACTCAATTTTTTCCTCACTTTGACATTACCTAGTCACTGCTATGACACAGCTTCCCTATGAAAAACAACAAACAGACTGCAAGTTTGCAAACTAAACCAAGAGCCCACTGGCTGGGCATCTGTGCTGGAGAGCACAATCATCAAATGAACGTGCATGTGCTTTTCCAAGACAGCCACTGGGGTGCTGAGGGGAAACAGGCTGAAAATGCAGCAGAAAAGACAAAGTGATACTTCCTCACCTAACAGGCAACTAAGATGTGAAATGGTTTGCAGCAGGACACTGCAGCTCCAGAAATTTACCTGATAACAGATTTTTCTTGTCAGTGGTGATTCTAAACATGAACGTAGAAAACCCAAGACTAGAAGCACACACTGCTATAAAAACACTCACTGCCTCTTACCAGGGCACTCACTTCTAGCCATCACCAGAGAACAAAGTTCCTGCTGTCTGATCCACTACTGTCATCCTTGCATTATCCCAAGGACCTTTACAAACAGATGAGAAGATGCAAAGCTACTCATGAACCAACACTAAGAAAAAAATCCAACACTAGGAAAACAAAATTATCAAGAGCCTGGAGGGTGTAAACAGAACACCCAGCTACAGTGAAGGCTTTCCAGTGGTGGGGTCCACATACTTCAGCCACAACTCGGTACTTCTAGTTTGCTGTCCCACACTTCACCAGCTTTGGAGCTAAGACACTGTGACATGGCTCCCCACAGTCGAAGTGCACACTTGCCACTGCTTCAGAGACCATCAGTTTTTCAAGAAGAGGAAGGCAATTAAACTCTGTCACTGTTCCTCATTAGAAGCTATACAACAAAGACCTGCAAGCCAGAGTGCTGCTTTAGGTACTGCTACATCAGCAAGAACAACTCAAGTTCTTCCACTTGGAGAGAGCAGCAGTTCTCTTTCTGCAGATGGTTTTTCGGCGATGCTTACCCCTCGCCATGCCGGCATCTGAACTGCACTGACCATGCCACACCACCAGCCAGCAGAAGGCAGCCACTACAGGCAGAGCTCCTTCCCTAACATCCCCAGCCTCCGTTCCAACACCCTACGCACCCGGTGGGGCCTACAGCGTGGGAACTGACCTTCGCAGGCTGGAGATCCGCTCACCCAAAAACACAAGTGCCTTGCTCACAGAATTAGTGCCACCGGTGCAGGCACCGGCCGCGCCCAGACCCGGCCTAACCCCCTCCGCAAGACGCCGAGCCAGACACCCGCTGTCACGCCGCAGGGCAGGGCGCAGCGTCAGCGTCTGAACGTTCGGGTACAGGCCCTAAAATGACTGGGAAGCCTTCAGGAAACAGCCCAGGCCCCCACACACCGACACTGGGGCGCGGGCAGGGCCGCACGCCGGGCCCCTGCCCCCGAGGCAGCCTCGCACCACCCTTCGCCCGCCCGGAACCCTCGGACGCACCCCGACGGCGCGGGCGATGCTGCCGTACTGCGCCAGGAGGTGCTGGTAGTGGAGGTGACAGGCCTGGCAGAGCCGCACCGGGCGGGCACGGAGGCCCAGGCAGCCCGTCAGCGCCGCGCTGCTATTCGCGAAGGCGGTGAGGAGGCGGCTGCACTCGGGCTCCAACTCGGGCAGGTCGCCGGGCAGCCCCGCGTCCCACAGCTCCTCCGCCAGCTCCTCCGCCTCGCCCAGCGCCTCCAGCGCCAGGGCCCGACGCGGCTCCCCGGCGACGGGGCGGAGGGCGAGCGCTAAGGCGGGCAGGAGCGGCAGCAAGAAGCGCAGCGGCGCCATGGCGGCCGCGCCGAGGAAGCGGAAGAGCGGCGCCGGCTCAGGGACCGCCTCGGCTGCGGGAAACCGCGGCTCATTGGCCCCGGCGGGAAGAGGGCAGGGAGAGGGGAGGAGACGTGACCGGCGAGGGGCGTGGGTATGGCGGCGGGGCCGGGAGGGGAGTGGCCAGACTCCGTCCCGGGGAGGAGCGGTGGGGAGTCCCTGGGCCTGGGTGTGAGCAGGGGGTGTGGTGACCCCGGGGAGGGTGTCTGGCTAGGGACACGTTCTGCTCCATGGAGCCTCTGTGCCAGGTAATGCTCTTTTCATCCGAAAAGGAGATTTAACAGTATCCCGCGCTGCATCAAAAGGAGCATGTCCGGTAGCAGGTCGAAGGAGGTGATTCTTCCCCACTTGCTCCTCTCTCCTGATACCCTACCTGGAGTGCGGTGACCAGTTCTGGAGCTCCCAACACATGGAGGAGCATGGAGCTGTTGGAGCGAGTCTAGAGGAGGGCTACAAAGATGATGAGGGAGCTGGTGCACCTCTCCTGCACAGACAGAGTGAGAGGGTTGGGGTTGTTCAGCATGGAGAAGGCTCTGGGGAGACCTTATAGCAGCCTTCCAGTACCTGAGGGGAGCTACAGGAAAGCTGGGGAGGGACTTTTTACAAGGGCATGTAGTGACAGGGCAAGGAGTAAAGGCCTTAAACTTGAAGAGGGTAGATTTATATTAGATATTAGGAAGAAATTCAGTACTGTGAGGGTGGCTGCCCAGCGAAGTTCTGGTTGTCCCCTCCCTGGGAGTGTTCAAGGCCTGGTTGGATGGGACTTGGAGCAACCTCATTTTTGGGGAGGTGTTCCTGCCCATCACTTTGCACCAGCCATGCAGTAAATGTCCCAGAGTGGAAATGTCGAAGATGGGTTTGTGCTGACCAATACAAAACACAACAGCAAAGGTGGCAATAAAGGTGAGAGCATCTGACGTCTCTGAGTGGGCTGAATACCTCTGAAGAAATGTTTTTCAAAGCAATGAATGAAAACTGTGTCCAAAAAATGACACAGAGAAATTACAGTCAAAACTGTGTCTGATTGCCTGTACCTGCTAATTGGTCAGGGTGAAGGTGCTGGCTTGGTGCCAAACTTTCCCTAAGCCCTACTCTTTGAGCAGGCCTTGCTGAGGTTTTGGTCAAGGCCAAACAATTCCCTCACTATGCAGCACCTGCTGGGTTGGGCACCCCATCTGGCAAGGCCACCACCTTGGGAAGCCTGAAACCACTCATCAGGACGTGTGTGCCTGGGTGCTTCCAGGGACAGAGGATGCTCCCCCCCTTTCTTAGTTCACTTGTGTGGGTGCAGCCTAAAAACTGAAAAACTTTTTGGCAGTGGAGCTGCCTGCACCAATCCAGCAGCCACAGCCCTGAGATGGGGACAGAGGCTGCTTATCACCCCTAAGTGACCTTCAGCCAAGCTGGTAGTCACGGATACTTTTGCTTGTCACAGCGGATGGGGTGGCCATGCACTGCACCACCCTGGGCAGCACGGGGTTAGGAGGGGGGCAGGCAGGTGAGCAAGCAGGGGGGCAGGTGAGCAGGCAGGGGGCAGGCAGGGGGACAGGCAGGTGAGCAGGCAGGGTGGCAGGTGAGCAGGCAGGGGGGCAGGCAGGTGAGCAGGCAGGCAAACTGGCAGACAAGGGGTGTCGCGGCCATCCTGCCCGCATCCCCCCAGGAGAGGGCAGCAGCACTCCCGCACATCGCCCCTTCGAGGGGTTGGGGGTTGGGGGGCTGGAAAGGGCCCTCGGCGTGTCCCAGATCATCCTGGCAGCATCTGCATCCCTGGGGAAGGATGGGAAGAGCAGCCGCTCGCCATCCTCACCGGGGATCTGGCTCTCCTGGGCCCGCATGGGTACCGGGGAGGGCCGGCTTGGGAAGGGACAGCAGAGTGGTGGCTTCAACTTCGTGGGTCCAGGGGGCCGAGTTTTCCCACGTCTTGAGAGAGTTCAAGATTTTCCTGCGAGAGGATGTGTTCTTCCTCTGAGTGGAAAACTGGTGTTTGGGGGGTGGACAGGAAAAAAGGGGAGGAAAGGGAAAAGAAAAAAGAAAAAAAAAAAAAAAAGGGGGGGGGGGGGGGAGGGAAGGAGGGAAGGAAAAAGAGAAAAAGAAGAAAGAAAAAACAGAAAAAGAAAAAAAGCTTAAGAGATTAATTTGAAATCTCTGAGGCATAACCAGAATATAAACATTTCTGGCATTAATAAATGTGCTATTGCAGACCTGTAAGGAAGATGTCTGGTCGTTAAGTAACTCTTTTTATCAATCATAAACACGACAATACAAAGCAAAATTAAAAAGCCTCTGACTTTTTCATCTGTGATTCAGAAACAAGGACTGAAAAGGCATAGGCCTCTTCTCTGGTTGTAGATGAATTTGAATTTTGTTACTGGGCAGAAATTTGGCTTTGACCAGCAAATCTCAGAAATAACTCTGACAATATTAGGAGTCTTGTGTAGCTGTGTAGTTCTAATTATTTTTGAAAGCACATCCATGGATTTCAATACCTGCCCTGACTACAGCATAAAGTGTGTATCATTAAGCAGAGGGAAAAGTCTTAACAGTGTAGAAACATAACACAACAAATGAATAATGATTTCTTATGCTATCTTGCTGGATCTGTGGAGACAGGAGTATAAACCAGGGAAAGCAGTTTGAAGCAGTGAACCTGGTTCTTCCCTCTGTGTCTCTATTGCCTTCAGCTCTTTCTCCTGATTCATGCCACTGTGAGCTGAGACCTGAATCCTCATGTTCAAGTTTTCTTGTTGTCTCCAGAGGATGATGGTTTGGATAAGGATGTTTAACCAAGCCTTGGTTAAATATATTGGCTCCTTCATGTGCTAATGTAAAAGCCTAACAGTGGGTCACCTGGTTCAATGAATGTCTTCCAAGCTCCACAAAGCATCAGAAAGCAGTCCAGAAGGCAGTTGCACATAAGTAATTAAATAAGGGCTTGCACACATCCCTATCACACTCAAGAAAAATGAACTTACAAGGAAATAAATATATTAAATAAATGATCAATATGCTGACATGTTTTTGGTCACTTGGCAAGGGTGAAAATCATCCTGGCAAGACTGTACAATGGTTTGAGCCCGTTTTGATTTTTGAAAGATTATGTGAACTTGATTAAAAAAATAATTGACAAATATCTTTCAACAGCACTATTTCTGAGTTCTGTCCCATTGGAACATTATTTTTCTATGTACGTAGAAAAGAATATGAAAACCTTTTAATTCAAAGCAAGAAGACAGAGGAACATCTGCACTAAACCGTGAAGAATAAGAAAGATAACAAGCCAGGAAAAAAAAAAAAGCATTTGATATACAATCATTTCAATCTTTAATTCAGAAGAATGCCAAAATTTTTCAGTGGCTTTCCAAATCAGATGCTAAATCCTGTCCTTCAGCCTCGAACACCAGGGAGCCACTTTGCTGCATCAACTATCTAGGAGACAGGGAAGATCAGATGCTTGAAATATGAAGACAATCACAGGAACATCATTCTCTGGGTGAGTACAAGAAACTGCTATCACCAACTCAAACTTCAGGAATTCTGGACTTAAAAAAAATGTGAGACAGTGTGTGCTGGTTTTGGCTGGGATAGAGTTAATGTTCTTCATAGTAGCTAGTATGAGGATATGTATGGTTTGGATTTGTGCTGAAAACAGTGTTGATAATGCAGAGATATTTTTGCTGCTGCTGAACTGTACTTACGCAGAATCAAAGCCTTTTCTGATTCTCAAACCATCCCACCAGCTGGGGTTGCACAAGGAGTTGGGAGGGGACAACTGGGACAGCTGACCCCATATGACCAGAGGGATATTCCATACGATATGATGTCATGCTTGGCATATAAAGCTAAAGGAAGAGTTAATTCCCTGAAGTTACCAAATCAAACAAGCAGGGACTAATAGCAGCAAGTTTTCCAAAGAGCAGTTGACTAGGTTTATTGAGCCTGAATAACCAACTAGACCAGGAGCTGCACTGCATTTGTCTCGATCAATTATGTGGCAAATTGTGAGCAGACAATTTGCCCAGCCTAATCCAAAATACCACATCCTCATTTTGGAGAGTTATGAACCTCTTCCCTGTCAGAGTAAGGCTTAATTAGAGTTATGTGTTACTTAGTACATCCAACTCCTCCTTACAGCTAGCGGGTTCACTTGGTGGAACCCTGAGCCTGCACCCAACACCCTCAAGTGATCAGAGGTTCCTTTTCTGACCACCACTGATCATGGAGACTTGTCCAGGACTCATGCATTTCTCTGTAGCCACCTGTTCATGAAGCCTACAGCTGGTTTGGCCTCTGGTGGATACTCAGGCCACCTCAGCCAGAACAAGCAAGGTGGAGGAGTCCTGGACTCTGTCCTGTCCCTGGGGATGAGGGATCAGAAGGAATTTAAATGACCTGAGGTGATGAGCCAGAAAGCCAGCATTAATTTTGTCATTTTCAACCATTTATACAGAGAGCACTGCACTAGGCCATCCATCAGCTAATCCTCTTCCATCTTTAGCACTGTTGTACTTCTGAAGAGGGAAAACAACCCCCCATCTCTGTTTGAAGGCTTTCATTTGCTGTAAGTACACAACAAGGCAATAACTTGAGAAATCATAGATAATGCCATATGATCTTTGCTTAGACCTGAAATATTTGCATATAATACGCTCTATGAATCCAATGCACAGAGAAATGTCATTTCCATGCACCTGCTGTGGAAAAAAAAAAGTACAAAAAAAGTACCTTATTTTTTTAGAATCATAGCTAGAAAACCATTAATTGTCAGTAGGCAATCATGCCAGTATGAAAAGATCCAGCTTGAAATAAGTTTATGGGATTTTTGTTGTTGTTTTTTTCTTTTTTCTTTCCAGAACACTGCACATGAGCAATTGAATGCTATCACATTTAAGGTCCTGGGTGGCATGCCATTTCCTTACTTGTATGCATCTAATTAAGTCTTAATTGTGTCATTCGTTATGAAATGAAAGAAGAGCTGTTAGACTGAGTATCTTTCATGACAGTAAAACAGGGTGATACTGATGAAATAGTTAATGTATAGAAAAAGAAGAAAAGTAAGCAGGGAAAAAAATATCCTTGTGAAGATAACGGTGTTTAAAACACAGCAGAAACATCAGATGCAGCATAATACTGAAATTATCACAAGTAACTTCTTGATCAACACAAAAATTATGAAAGGTACGTTCTTTTTATAGCTCACTGAAGTGAGGATGATTCTCCATGCTCAGAAATATCCAGTGAGCCAAATTTTGTTTTTAGTTACCCTGGTGTCAGTGTGGTATTGTCCCAGTTTCCCCGTCAGAAGGACACAACCTGAAACCATTCTCTTTTGCACAGATTCCTTCTTGCTGCTCATGTACCCCTGATGAATTTCATTGACTTGCCAAGGCACAGCCCTAAAACATGGCTCATAAGGGAGGTAACCCATCGAGTTGCACCCATTGTATTGCAGCCTCTCTGGATGGGAAGGAGGGAAGTGGCACACCACCCATCAGTCCTGCAGAGCCAGGAGTCCTTCCCTCCTGTGAGCTGGGATTGAAGTGAATTTCTTTACCGAGAGGGTGATCAGGCATTGGAATGGGCTGCCCAGGGAAGTGGTGGATTCTCCGTCCCTGGAGATATTTAAAAAGAGACTGGATGTGGCACTCAGTGCCATGGTCTGGTAACTGCAGTGGTAGTGGATCAAGGGTTGGACTTGATGATCTCTGAGGTCCCTTCCAACCCAGCCAATTCTATGATTCTATGATGGTGCAGGAGCTGATGTGAACATCTGACCTAACCACCAAGCTAAGGGAAAACAGGTGTCTCCAGATTTTGACAGGTGTCTCCTGATACATCTGTCTTGGTGAGTTCTTTGCTTTACATCTCTTCTTTCATTGCACCTAGGTACTTCCTTTTACTTTTAGTAGTAGAAAATGCTCTGCTTACAGATATAATTCACTAGGATAAGTTTTTCCTTTCCTATCTGGATAGAGGATCACAGCAAGGAGATTCATAATACCAGAGTGGCCCTAAACATGACTGGTTATTTCAGTGAAGGTCTCCTCGGAATATAAGGATGGACTGGTTATCCTACACAGCTGCAATCTTACCTGAAGTACTACCCATCTATGTTGACTGTGGAGGAGGAAAAGACAAACAAACAAACAAAAAAAAAATCTCTGGCACAATTTCAGGTTATTTTAACAGACACCACCAGAGGGGACAGCTTGGGGCACCATGCATGAAGTCCACTGTGGATGCTTCCCAGACACAGCCACTGCATCCCCAAAACAGCCCAGGGGCTCTGAGCCCCACAGGGCAGAAAATCTCTGGGCTGGCTGGGCTGGGGCTGTCAGGACAGGTGAGGAACTTGGGAAGAGCCAAGTGTTGTTCCCACCTGGGGTGTGTCACCAGTATGGGTCCATTGTGGTTCCCACAAAGGACCAAAGTTTCTCAGCTGTGAATTTGCAGGTCTCCTCACTGGAGTCCACTGAGGTTGCAAGTGTGCAAGGGAGGCAGCACAGTCCAGTCAAGAGGCTATGAACATAATATTGACTACCAGATGGCTTTGCTTGTGCTAGCAAGAGCCAAAAGGCTACAGGCAGTTGAAAACTCTTGATGGAATTTTGTAGAAAGTTGCTACCACACCTTGCAGTGTTCATTGCCATATTTTAGTCCTGGACCCTCTGAAACTCATTTTACCTCTTGCAAAGGTTCACATGGAATTTATTTTTAAAAACCCCACAAAGAGCATCTCAGATGTAGGTATCACACATAGTGAATGCAATGAATGCATTCTACACTGCTGGGATTATATTTATGGATATTTTAATAGCTTCTTTTTCAAAATCTTTTTTCATTAAATAAAAAATAAAATAAATAAACACATTTTTAAACCTCACACTAGTTCCCCCCTCCAAAAAAAAACCAAAAATCCAAACAACAACAACAGGAAAAAAAACATTATCCATCCTCAGTCTTAAAACTGATCTAATACTGTATGCTCAATCTTTCCCTGCTGGGAGAAAATGTACAAACCTATATGCAGAGCCAGCACAAGCAACCTGCCTATCCAGACCACAACACTCCCCTGAAATATCTGGCTGGATTTAGTCCTATACCATGTTTAAGGGGACAATTGCACTGGCTCCTTCTAGGGTGAGATACCCCAAAGAAATCATCTTACTGAGAAAGGAAGTTGCAGCAGCAGAGGAGAGGCCAGGCTGTGGAGTCAAGACAAGAATAATATTTCATTTTCCTATTCTTTCTAGACTGTATTAACTGAAGTGTTTGAAAGAGGAGTTATTCACTGTACATGAAGCTGTCAATTTTTTAGCATTTTGGGTAAGCCTTTCTCAGCAGCAGAGGAAAGGTTTTATGAATGTCTAGGACTGCCTGACTTGAACCAATGTCCCACCATTTTCCAGCTGTTCAGAGCTTGCTTCTCATTGTTCCCAAATGGTAAAAAAAAAATAATAAAAAAAAAAAAAAAAATAAAAAAAAAAAAGGAATGGGTGATTCTGGAAATTTCCCACAAGGGTTGTCAACATCTTCACTCAGTGCCCACTTCCCATGAGCTCCAGCTGACTGTGGGACACAAATTGTAAAAGCCCCAGCTCCCTGGTGCCTGGTTGTGAGGTATCAAGCCCTGGGGTCAAGTGTGGAGGCACACACTCCCCCCAGCCTGGAAGATGCTGAGCCTGGGATGGGGGTAGAGGTGAGGAGAGATGAGTGCCCAGACAGGTAGATATATGGATAGACAGACCTCAGGTGTGCCCTTCCACTAGCTCAGGGCTCCTGTCTCAAGAAGGACAGTACTTCCCAGAGCTCATTCTCTCACAGACCACTGGACACCCACCATGATTTTTGCCTTTGGTGTGTGGAAATGAGGAGAGCAGATCTGGGGCTTTGAGGGGGAGAGGGTTTCCAAGCTAGGTACTCCCCTCATCACTTCAAGCCCTGAACTTGCCACGGGAGCCTTAAACAACTCAGAAGGGGGGAGGATGAGATTCTGAAAACCAAGACACACACGGGTACACACGCACCCCCCCGCACACACGGTGGGTGGGGGTGTCAGAATGTCCCACAGATAGGAACCCCAAGTCACAGGTGAGGTTGGGACAGAGGAAAGCAGGACTGAAGAGCCGGAAACCAGAAAATAGGGGCGGCAGCAACCTGTTGGCACCGGTGGCTATCCCCAAACCCCACCTCCACCCCTCCCTTTCTCCTGAGTAGGATAGGGCCGCAGGCAGAGGCTGGGGAGGGCTCATTCGGTGCTGAGCAGAGAGGCCTGAATGTGCCCGGAGTGTCTGGCACCATTTGGGCAGAGGGGCTCAGGGGGCCGGGGGTGTGCAAGCCGGGCAGAAACCCTGTCCCCTCTGCTCAGCTCCGGGGGGAGAGTAGTTTATTATGGTTTGGGGGGGTTGTGTTGTTTTATTTTGGGTTTTGCTTTTTGGGTTGGTTTTTTTTTTTTTTTTTTGGGGGGGGGGGGGGGGGGGAGAGGGGAGGGTGTGGCTTGGTTGTTTGGTGGGATTTTTTTGCATGAAGAAGGGGTTGTTCTGAGGAGCAGGCGCTCTTGCAGCTCTGGCGGTGGCTTTGGGAGCGATGCTGGCCTCCCGCCCCGGCCCCCCCAGGCCCTGCCGCCCCCGGCCCCCGCCTCACCGCCGCCGGGGTCGCCTCCCCTGCCCGGGGCCGCGCTGAGACTCGGCTTTTTGTTATTTTCACGGAGCAGATATTAATTAAAAGAAATACATGATTAAAAAGTAATGAGTTGAATAAAAATTATCTACGCTCATTTTCTGATTATGTTAATTGTTAAAAACCCTTCAATCACGCTGTTGCAGTCAATGGGTTTTAATGTGAAATTAGTGGGCTCTTGATAACTTACAGTCCAGAATAATCCTGGAGGTTTAGTCATCATTCCTAATAACGAGATGTTACAGAGAAAGGAGATTTTTACATGATTTTGCTACATTCAGCCCTTCCCCCATGAAAGGGTCTGCCTTTGTGGCACACAACACTTCAATTTTCATGCCTACGACTACTTTGTTAGTCTTACCCTGTATGCCACCCCATTATACGCTAATTACATATTTTATGTGTCTGTGTGTCGCCTGAATATTTATTAAAAATAAAAAAATAAAATAATAATAATTTTAAAATCCCGTGCCGACATAAGGATAGAAAAAACAATTTCGTCCCTTATGGATTTATAATTTTATTTTTCCCGTCCAACTCATCTTGAAACTTGAGACTATTTCTCTGCTCTGATTAATTATCTCCCTAAGAGATAAACATGGGTTTATACTGGAAGTATTAAAAGTAATTAAACTGTTATTTAAAAATATATATATTGCAGCAGTAGTTGGAATGCCACGGACAGGCTTCAAGACTGTTCAGAACTATTCCGGACGGAAATAAATATGTTTCTCCGATGAGTGACCGCAAAGAGCAGGGATTATAAATAACTTCAGCCCCGAATTTCGGAAATGCTGTGAAGTTTGCGTCTCATACAGGGACGAAGTGACGGCCCCCAGACCATTCTCACTTTACCCAGAACATTTCTTCCCTACAAATTCGTTTCGGAGAGGTTTCATTTTCATGCAGATAACTAAATGCATCCTTTTCTGCTAGAGAACCTTAAAAATGTGCATCTAAAAAACGCTCCTCGCACCCATCTATCAATTTATCTAAAATCTACAGAACTGACAGCAAACTCATTCCTCGCTGGAAGGAAAAGGACCGTGGCGGAACAGAGGAGAGTCTGCGGGGATGAGATCCGCGCTGCCAGCCCGGGATGTCCCCGAATTCCTTCGCAGGGGCCGTGCCCGGCCAAGGGCGAGCAGCCTCCTCGGCCGTCAAGCAGCGGGCGCGACCGCAGAGTAGTCCTTTTAGGTTTAAATGGGGAAGAAAATAAAATAAAAAAAATTAAAAATAAAAATAAAAAATAAAAAAAAAAAAAAAAAAAAAAAAAAAAGAAAGAAAGAAAACAAAACAAAACAAAGGTTTTGTGCTGTGAAAAAGACAGAGACAAAATTAGCTCTCGCTGTTTGTACGTGTGTGTGTGCTCGCGTACCCACGTCTTCTTTCCCCCCGAGACAAAGTGCTGGTGCTGTGCATCTCCCTGTCACCACAAGGATATCTAATTACTGCTGACAGACAAGAAAAGACGTTTTCGTGCGGAGCGAGAGGGCTGGATGGGGGGCGACGGAGCGCGGGTCTCGTTCCCGACCATCCCTGCACAGATAAGGTTGGGGAAAAGTCTCCTCCACGGCGACTTGGAGCTTCTGCTGGTTTAATATTGATCCCCACTATCGGCGACCGGGAGCGGGTGTTTGCCTGACTTACGGGTGTGTGGGGGGAGCAGGTCGGCCGGATCCTGCAACCTTGCCCTTGGCTGCTTTGGGGTGGGGAGAAGGAGGGGAGGTCAGAATCGGGCCCTGTGGGGGCTTCCCCCACGGGGCAGCACCCCCGTTTCCCTCCCGTGCCCAGACCCCCGCCCTCGGCCAGCTCCCGGGGAGCCGGGCCTCGGGGAGGAGGGGGAAGGTTATTTGTCCTAATTTGTTGTAAAGAGTAGTGCTTGGATTGTTTGGTATTTTGGTTGGTTTTTGTTTTCGGATTTTTGACTCGCTCGTTTGGTTTAAAAATAAATAAATACATAAATAAAAGAGCCATTTGTTTACAAAGCTTCGCTGCCCCCATCTGAGCGAACCCCCGGCAGAGCTCCCAAAAGCGAGGAGGTGGGGATCCCTCCGTGCCGGGCCCCCTCCTCTGGCTCATTTCCCTATTTGCATCCGCTGTGAGCTGAAGATCATTTTAATAAATAACAATGAAAGAGGGGCGCATCTAGAGTGCTTGTCGGCAACATTCAAAAGCCAATAGAGTTTATAATTCTACTCTATCATTTCTTATTGATTAGAGTAATCAAGATAAAAAGCTAGCCGGGCTCCGAGAAGTTCAGCGGCATATCATTAAAGATAAGAGTCAGTTAATTCTGGTGCAGGGGTAATGGTGCCAGCGATGAAGAGTTCATTTGCATGAGATGCTGAGCCCCGTAACAAGAGGACAAAAATCACTAATTAGGACTGCAGAGTGTCTCGAGTTCTTCAAGCACCCTTTCGAGGTGAGGGATGATGCAAAGAGACCGCACTTTTATGTAAATCCAGGGCAGGACACTGCGATCGGGGTGCTGCGCCCCGCCAGGGATTGCCGAGCCGGGCCGGGCCGGGTCCGCACCGAAGCCTCCGGGACACTGGCTGCCCCGGGAAGCTGGGGAAAACACGGCTCCAGCAAGTGCCGGGCTTGCCCTGAGATCTGCGGGGTGTGGGAAAGAGGTGGGGGGAAAAAAATTAAAAAATATCATCTTTGCTTAGAAGTTTATTCATCTGGTGTTAAAAAACCAAACCAAACCAAACCAAACCAACAAACAAACAAACAAAAAAAGTGGAAAATAAGCCTCACACCAATGAAAAATAGAAAGCCGGCACCGAGGTACCCGTGAGCCTGTGGGCAGCAAGGAGATGCTGCTAAACGCAGGGGAAAGCGTTTCGTTAGCAGCCTGCAAGCCTGCGAGTGGAGCCTGCACCTCTGCGGGGAGCGACCGGCCTGCCCCGCCGCCTCCCACCCGGCCGCAGGATCCCGGGGGGACCCCGCCGAGGCGGGACGGTCTCGGGATCCTCCTTTCCCCCCTGCTGCTGCGGGCAGTCGGACACCCCCTCCCCAGGGAACACGAATGGGGTCGGCGTCTCATCCTTTCCCCGTGGCTCCCCCTTGTCCCCCCAGTTTTCTCGGCCCCTCTCTGCCTGCACAGACGGAAGCCAAGCTAAGCCCCTCAGCTCCTGGCTGCCCTCCGTGAAGGGCGGACACCCGTGGGACGTTCGGGAAGCTCCCCGGAAAAACAGGGGGGCTCAGCATCAGGCTAGTAGCTATAAAGTTGTTTACTCGCCCGAAAGGCATCAGCGGCGGGAGGCTGGGCAGCTGGCTATGAGAGCTAACTTTGCCCCTCGCTTGGCCGGGGAGTAAAGGATTCACGGCCTTCTTCTGGCTAATTGTAGGTGTCAGCGTGGAAAGCGGCGATGTTTGCCGCCTCTCAAAAGTCTCACTGTCTCTCCCGCCCCCAGCAGCTCCCGGCCAGCCCCGCTGCCCCGCCGCACATCGCCCCGCACACACCCGCGTCCGCAGGACCAGGTCCCCCGGCTACTGGCACCCGCAGCCACCTCTCGTTTTCTCCCCCCGTTCACACCTCTCTCTGTCTCCACTCGTGTCCGTTCTCACACATACACACCCCACGGGGCTCGCACA